>NC_141697.1:624420774-624825774 GCF_964263255.1 Lissotriton vulgaris
GTTAGATAGTAATCTCCAGCTCTTGTTCATTCCTGTGTAAAATATGAGTTTAAGGCATAAAATTTAATATTCTGCGTGGTCGAGACTGGCCAATTATTTCCTGGCCATTACTAATTGTATCCAGACTCTTGGAGCCCCAGTGCGTCGATGTATACGCCTGAGTTCCCGTACCTGTTGCTGGAGTTGTGCCCATTTGTCACGCCTGGCTTTGTTGTCTGCCGCTGATATGGCGATTAATAAGCCTCTGACTACTGCCATCAGGGCATCCCATATCATCGTGGGTGAGGTTTCGGGGATATCGTTCACCTCAAGGTAGTCCCTAATGGTTTTCTCCATCTGTTGGACTTTTTATGAGCGACTTAGTAGTGCTTCCTTCAACCTCTATGTGCGGGGAACAAGAGTTTGAGGTGGGAGAGCAAGGTCTAGCTGAACGGAGGGAGTGGTCGGACAGAGCCCGGGGTTCAGTCTCTACAGCGCATAGAGCCTCTTTTACTTCCCTAGAGCCTAGGAGATAATTGAGTCCTGGATAGGATCTATGAGTGTGGGAGTAAAAGGTGTAATCTCTTGAATCCAGGGTGTTGTTCTTGCCACAGATCTCTCAATCCCAGTTCCTGTATCCAGCGGGAACACCCGGCGCTTTTTGCCCATGTGGGACCCTGTCATTGGACGGAGCGGTCCAAGTCATTATGAAACACTAAGTTTAGGTCATCCCCGGGGGCGAGGCTTCGGTGCGAGGCGGAATGGTTTCCTTTTGAGGGAGCTCCGCCAGCCTGACGCATAATCCTACAGTACCATCCTTTCTATTGCCTGTGCGTTACCTGGACACTGCTGGCGGATGCCCGTGGGGCTTGTGCGCGGGCAGGGAGACCCCTGCATCGGTGATACTCGTGAAAGTGCCTGAACACAGACGCAGCACTGAAGACGCGGCTGTAGGAAAAATGGCACCTGCTTGGCACCAGACTGCCGTGGAGTGAGCGGCTGGACGGAGTGGGAGGTGATGTGCCCATGTGGTCCACCGCCGGTGAGGAGACCTAGACATACAGCCGAGGACATGAAATAATCATTGGAGTTCCCGCCTGTATCGCTGTTGTGACCGGCTCGGCTGCGGCGGTATGTGGGTACGCGTGAGCGTGATATGCCCGCGTCCGGCTGCGGAGATATGAGCGAGTCTACCTGAGTGGGGTTAGTCGGACCTCGGGAACAAGGAGCCTGGTGCTGGCAGAGGTGACTGGCCCTGAGTGCAACTGATGCGGTCCGGCTGAGCCTCGAGGACCGTGGAGTGTATACCAGTGGCACTCATATCTAACATACAGACTGAGGGGCAGAGAGCAACGTAAGCCTGGCTTGCTGACACCTTCACCAGGGAGCTGCAGACGGACCAGTGGGTAGCCTGGCGATATCTTTGACGGACAGGAGACACAGTAAGTGGGGTGTGGGGCACAAGCTGGGCCTGGTGCTGGTCGGGCGGCGCGGTCTTGCTTAGTTGCCACTGCGCTGTTGCGTGAGGTGACTGGTGGGGTCATGGTTGTCCGGCGCTCTGGGGCACAGAGGCCTGGAACTCCTAGGTGCTGGGGATGTGCGGGCCGGGCGCTCTGCAGTGGGGGAGCACTTACCGGGGTGCTTTAGTGCACTAACTGACCTGCTCGGTCGGGCCAGTGGGCAGGGGGCGTTGCGGGGCCTCCTGTGCTGGCGGGGGCTGGGCTGCGGTGACACCATTAGCATATGCCACATAATCAGAAGAGAATGGACACTTGTAACTATGTTACAGTAGATTAATTGGATCACCCTCATAAACGCTATGCTTACTTTGCGGTTTATATCGATTTTCCGCCCCACATATGTGTTATGGCATTATCATTGGGTGTCCCAAATTCGTGCTGTATGCCAGCCTCAAACCTGAGTCAACCTCTGGTGTAGCGTAGTAGTGTCCAGAAATATGTACATACCCCCAAGAGGAAAAGATTATATTTACAAAAAACAAGCTTTCACCTGGTTTGAACTTTAATTGCCAGGGATGAAATTTAGTTGTTAAAAACAAAGGGTATAATCACAGAGCGTGTTACTGGATCTTTTTATATCACTTTAGACAAAGTCAACATGTTTCTGCCCCATCTCGCCCAGCCGGGTCTAAGGGGCATTCGTCAGGACAAACAAAACAGAATTAAAAATGTTTTTCTCACATAATTTGTGCAGTATATAGTGTTTTTTTGTTGCCACTCTGTTTCTAAATAGGTATGATGTACCTGTAATCAAGAGATTGATTACAGGTACATCATACCTATTTAGAAACAGAGTGGCAACACAAAACCACTATATACTGCACAAATTGTGTGAGAAAAACATTTTTAATTCTGTTTTGTTTGTTTTGTTTGTCCTGACGAATGCCCCTTAGACCCGGCTGTTGCGAAGTCTGGTTAAACACTCACGATGATGCATATTCATTTGTCTGCTATTCCACTATTCCTCATAAATCTGAGTGTTCCGGGGTAAGTCTATGTCCAAAAAGTGCCATAATGAGGCTGTCAATTTGTATACATGTGCCAGCTGGCGGGGGGGGGATTTCATTTTGTAACTGTTACATTACAAAACTGAAAAATAAAGTTTAAAAAAAAATATATACATATTTACATCCAGATATGGACAAATCCAACCCTATGACCCATCGAACCCCCAAAGTAGCTAGAAGTGTTGCCTGCGCCATGGAGGAATGTGTGGAGAGTGAGAAACCCCCTGGCAAAAGAAAGGAAACACGTGACGCCGTCACACAACAGCTGGTCCAGGCTGGACTAGTGGCTGGTGGGAGGGGAAGCCATGGACTGGGTACGGTAGGTCACATACTTACCACGTACATTATCCGATCACAATCCTGTACAACTAACCCTGGAAATCCTGACAGCCTTGCATCGCCCTTTCACGTGGAGGCTGCGCACTGAGGCACTGCTAGACCCGATTTATGAGAATACACTAAGGGAGGCTATTGATTAGTACTTTGTAATCAATAAGGGCACAGTAGACAAGGCCTCAACGCTATGGGAGGCTGTCAAGGTCACAATAAGGGGAATGTGTATTAGCACTGCAGCAGGCATACTAAGGGACATACGGACCCAGCTGCAGAACACCGAGAATGCCCTACGTGAGCTAGAGCGTGGCTACACTGAGACTCCTGGGGCAGACACATTGGCTTGCATCACTGAGGTAGTTAAAGAGTATGATACCCTGGCTGAAACTGAAATAAAGTATTTGTCACGCAGACACACGGCCCGACGGTATGGAGAGGGTGGTAGGCCGGGGCGCACACTGGCACATAAGATCAAAGATCGTATGGAGCAGCCGCATGTAGACGTGATTACGGATGCTCATGGAGGGGAGCATTATCACCCGACAGCCATAACTCAACAATTCAGAGGTTTTTACGCAGAGCTATATACTTTCAAGGGTAGCGCGGTGGGGGCTGAGATGGAGGAATATCTGGAAGATGTGGCGTGCGCCTGGCTCTCAGATGCTCACAGGAAATATTTGTATATGCCTATACATGAGCAGGACGTTAAGGCGGCCATATCCGCACTGTCTAACGATAAGGCACCTGGGCCTGATGGCCTCACGGTGGAATTCTATAAGAGATATGCAGATCTACTTGCACCATACTTATTGGAGATGTACGCTGAGGCGCATGACTCCGGAAAATTACCACCAACATTGCGACAAGCACTGATAATCACTTTACTCAAAAAAGATAAGCCACCGGACAGGTGCGACTCCTATCGCCCTCTGGCGTTAATCAATATAGATGCGAAGATATTGGCCAAAATTTTAGCGACTAAACTACAGCCTTTGATGCCGTGTCTGGTGTTGCCTGATCAATCGGGGTTTATACCCGAACGGTCTACATCGCATAATCTTCGGTCTATCTTTTCCATGTTCCACATTCTTCAGCTGAGCATGTCAGCTGCGGCTGTGCTGCTGGACGCCGCAAAAGCGTTCGATTCGGTGGAAATATATGCTTTTTGTTTTGCGGCCGATGGGTTTCCTACCATTATTTATACAATGGATAGCAGTGCTATATGCAGAACCATCAGCTAGAGTGCGTGTTGGAGGATTGACTTCCGGGCCTTTTGCCATAGGGAGGGGCACGCGACAGGGGTGCCCGCTATCCCCATTGCTATTTGCTATTGTATTAGAGCCACTGGCGTGTGTTATCCGGCAATGGCATAGGGAGACGGCACTGAATTTTAACTATCGGCCAGTGGCTATCTCATTATATGCGTATGATATAGTACTCTTTGTTCGCGATCCTTCCTGCTACTTGGCGCAACTACTACGGGAGTATGTCCGATTCGGTCGCCTGTTGAGTCTTTCTGTCAACTGGGACAAATCTATCATTATTCTGCTCACAGAGTCTACTTTGCAACCTGACGTGGGGCTCCCTTTGGTGTGGTCCACGGAGCCAGTAAAGTATCTTGGTGTGTGGGTTCATAGGGATCCCAACACGGTGATACGGGAAAACTATGGGAGGGCGTACACCAGGCTGGAACAGCAGGTGGACGTGTGGATTTCACTGCCATTGTCACCAGCAGATCGCATTGCCCTAATTAAGATGGTGGTCTTGCCACGTTTTTTGTACCTGTTCATTAATATTCCGGTGGTACTCAAGATGGAGTTTTTTATGTCTGAAAGGTGTTGTTGCGGCTAGTCTGGGGAGGTAAAAGCGCTTGTGCGAAGTGGTCCACTCTCACCAGTGGCTATCGCAGGAGTGGATTCGGAGCGCCTGACTTTTACACCTATTATTTGAGTGCGCAGGCTCAATACATTTATTATTGGCTGAGACCGCATGCATGTGTCCCGCATGTCGCGGTGTAGGAAGGGGATACATTCCCGATCCCACTTCACAGCATGATTACACATCAGACGCGTGGTACACCGAGAACTGAAATTAATACAGTTGATACAACCATATGAGCCTGGCAGGCAATAGGGCGACTGGCGCAGGAACTATCACTATATATATACACCAGCCATGTACATAGAACACCACGCCGCAATGTCGGTGACTAGTGAAGCACCGTCGATGCGTTTACTCCATGAGGCCGGCTTCCAATGGATGCAGGATATATATCCGGACGGGACATTTGTCACATCAGACGCTCTTCTGTATATTAGTAATCAGACGTTGCTGTTCAGGTTTGCGATACACAGGCTGCGACACGCAGCCAAAGTGCACTACACTACTTACCCACTGGAGCCTCCTGTGCTAATATCATTGGAGTTTGCCCTCACCACTCCCATTAATAAAAAATTGATATCCAGATTATATAAAATGATTAAAGATGAATGCGTGGCTGAACCAGACAGAAGTTGGGAGCGATGGAATGCCTGCCTACCTGAGCCGATCACAGAGCAGGATTGGAAGCATGTCTGCGAACTGACAGGGACGCTTAGCATGAATGGTAATTTACGCATCATACATTTTAAATATATACACCAGGTATACTTAACACCTGCACGGCTATAAAGGTTCGGCTTGAGTGAGTCTGACTGTTGCATGGGTTGCGGACCAGGAGGTGCGGATTTTCTATACTTAGCTTGGGGCTGTAGGAAAGTATACGAGTTCTCGGAAGTGGCGGTGAGATAGTCCGGTGCACTCCGCTTGTTTGCTTGCTTTGCTGTGTGCTACACATCAGAGGAATGCCTGGGAGGTTTGTACGATTGGCCTTGTTGATGGGGGCGCACAGAGTGGCGGTTGTGTGGGGGGAAGACTCACTCCGAAAGCTGAGCATTGGCTAAAGGATTTAGTTTGCTGTAAAGAAAATTTGGAAACCTACGCAGAGGAGTTGCCAACAACCTTGAGGCTGAGGGATATCTGGGAGCCGCTGCGGGTATTTTTATTGAATAGGACAGATGCTGTTGAGTAAATGGGCGTGTATGTGGGATTGAGAGGTTAATGCTGAGAGGGCAGGGGGGGGAAGCTGACCTGGTGATGGGGCACCATCGCATTATTCCACATCAACTATATACCGCATGATCAGGATAAATGGGCAGATGTGTTTTGTTTTTTGTATTGTTTGTATTTTCATTTTGCCATCAGCTGTTTTATTGTCGAAGATAAGACGATATTGATGTAACTGATGTAACAACAGCTTCAACAACCAACCAACGCACACCATGACCGAACAACCACCCCCCACCACCACCCTCCACGCCTGGACCCCGATCAGCACCGAAGACACCATCCGCACGATGAACTCCATCCACTCCGGATCACCGACCGACCCCTGCCCTCACCACGTCTTCAACAAAGCCGACGCTGTCATCGCACCCCACCTGCGAGACATCATCAACACATCCCTCGACACCACCATCTTCCCCGAGAGCTGGAAACACGCCGAACTCAGCGCCCTACTCAAGAAACCAACAGCGGACCCCACCGACCTCAAGAATTACCGCCCCATCTCGCTCCTCCCGTTTCCAGCCAAAGTCATCGAGAAGACCGTCAACAAGCAGATGGCCGCTTTCCTCGAGACGAACGGATCCCTCGACCCCTCACAGTCCGGCTTCCGAGCCAACCACAGCACCGAGACCGCCCTCATCGCCGCCACCGACGACATCCGAGCCCTGATGGACAATGGAGAAACAGCGGCCCTCATCCTCCTAGACCTCTCCGCGGCATTCGACACGGTCTGCCACCGCACCCTAGTACGGCGTCTCAGCAACGTCGGAATCCAGGACAAGGCGCTGGAGTGGATCACCTCCTTCCTCGACGGGAGAACACAGAGAGTCCGCCTACCACCGTACAAGTCAGAGGCCACCGAAGTCATCTGCGGCGTCCCCCAAGGATCATCTCTGAGCCCCACCCTCTTCAACGTCTACATGAGCCCCCTCGCGGCCATCGTACGCAAACACAACCTCAGCATAATCTCCTACGCCGACGACACCCAGCTGATCCTCTCCCTGACCAACGACCCCGCCGCCGCCAGAGCCAACCTGCACGAAGGGATGAAAGAGGTAGCCGAGTGGATGACGACCAGCCGCCTGAAACTGAACTCGGACAAGACGGAGGTCCTCATCCTGGGCTCCTCTCCCTCCGCCTGGGACGACTCCTGGTGGCCTCCCGCCCTGGGCACCGCACCCAAACCGACAGACCATGCACGCAACCTGGGCTTCATCCTGGACTCCTCCCTCTCCATGACCAGGCAAGTCAACAACGTCTCCTCGGCATGCTTCAACATCCTACGCATGCTACGGAAGATCTTCTGGTGGATCCCCACCGAGACCAGGAAGACCGTCACCCAGGCCCTCGTCACCAGCCGACTGGACTACGGCAACGCCCTCTACGCCGGGACCACCGCCAAGCTCCAGAAGAGACTCCAGCGGATCCAGAACGCCTCAGCCAGACTCATCCTCGACATCCCACGAACCAGCCACATCTCCGGACATCTGCGAGACCTTCACTGGCTCCCCATCAACAAAAGAATCACCTTCCGCCTCCTCACCCACGCACACAAAGCCCTACACGACCAAGGCCCGAGCTACCTCAACAGCCGAGTCAACTTCTACGCTCCCAAACGCCACCTCCGATCAGCCAACCACGCTCTCGCCGCCGTCCCCCGCATCCGAAGAGCGACTACAGGAGGAAGGTCCTTCTCCCACCTGGCCGCCAAGACCTGGAACTCCCTCCCGACCGACCTGCACCTGACCCAAGACCACCTCTCCTTCAGGAAGAAGCTGAAGACCTGGCTGTTCGAGCAGTAGCGGCTCCCCCCCCCCAGCGCCTTGAGACCCCACGGGTATGTAGCGCGCTTTATAAGTGTCACTGATTGATTGATTGACTGAGCCTTTCTTTTTCTGTTTGGTATGGGCCGAAAATAATAAATAAAAATAAAATATTTAAGTTTAGGTCATCCCAGAGGATCACCCACCTATCCTATGTTGCCATTATTTCTCCTATTGCATCTTGTAAAAACTGTTCATGCTTCTCGTTGGGAGCGTAGATAGATCCCAGAAGTATGAAGTGTGGGCTAAAGTGAATGCAATATCCAAATAGACGACCCCTAATCTCTGCCACCTTTATCCCGACCTTTCCATGGAAGGAGCACCATAACCTTAACCTTATCCCAACTCCCACTGTTTTATGTTTCATAGAGAAGAAAACCTGCTGTGGAAAGGCTCTGGACTTGAGCCTGTTCCAGTCCTTGTGCAGGAGGTGTGTTTCCTTGTAAGAATCAAACATCCGCCCGCAACTGTTTGCGGTATGACAATATTGCCTTCCTTTTGAGAAGGTTGTTCAAACCCTTAACGTTGAGGGTCAGTACCCTCAAATTCTTTGTTGATGAAGTCATGTCGGAAGTCTCAGGTGCTGCCTTTCTCAATTTCCCTTCCAGACCCCCATATAACGTGTCACAATCCAGAAAAAAAGGGGTGCTTTGGCTCCCTGTCAGGCACCAGTGAGTAAACTCTGTAAAAATAACAACATAAAAAACCATAGTCCCTGCATTAGAGATGAGGAAGAACAGGCCACCTCGCTATCAGAGGTGAAGTCTCTCTGTGGACGTCTGGCCTGATCTTAGATGGTCTGCTCCGTCTCTCAACCCCGCCCTTCCACCCGCCACCCACCTCTAAATCTTCGCCATGTAGCCTCAGACAGGTGAACTTGGTGTGTTCTCCTCAGCAAGCTTGCCCAGAAGAGCTTTCCGTTCTACTGCCATGGTGTCTTATTGGGCCGGAGCCTCTGTGGCCTCTGGGGGCCATCAGTCCCCTGCGCTTGCACTCTTGTCTCTGCCTACTGGTTTGAGTGGTTGGTCGGAGTTCCTCTGGGTGATCTATCTGAAGCAGTTCACATGCCTCGGACAGTGATTGGAGCTGATGTCACCCCTGCCACTGAAATGCGATTCTGAATGGGTGGCCGCATGAGTAAGCTACTTTTTCTCTCAAAGGAACATCATGACTGGTCGAAACTCATGCCTTTTTTGACTCAATTGTCTGTGACTCATGAGCATTTTTAAGGATCTGTTCCTTTAGGGTGAAGCTGTGGACGAAGGTTAGGATATCTAGTGGGCAGATCTTCCCTGGACCCCAGCTGCCCACTCTATGAGACCTCTCCAATTGAATTGTTTCTGCTGGTGTGTCACCGAGGATATGTGTGAACAGGTCAACCACATAGGCCTCAATGCTTTCTCCTTCTGCATTTCTAGGTGCTCCATGTATTCAGATGTTATTACATCTGGAGAAATTTTCTAAATCCTCTGCATGTGCGTGCAGATCCAGTAGTTGCTCTGAGAGGTGGATGATTTCTTGTTGCAGTTGCCCTATTTCTCCATCACTTGTTGTGTCCCTCTCTTCCAGTGTGTCAACTCGGTCTCCAATGTCTGTTACTTTCTTCCGGACTGCCTGCAATTCGCTTGTAAGATCTCTTTCAACGGATCGGAGGTCCTCTCTTGGGCCTAAGAACAGAGACTCCAGATAGGAACGTGCGACAGGTGCTTCTGGGTTCTCCTCTGTGGGGGAGCAGGATTGGAAGCATGTCTGCGAACTGACAGGGACGCTTAGCATGAATAGTAATTTACGCATCATACATTTTAAATATATACACCAGGTATACTTAACACCTGCACGGCTACAAAGGTTCGGCTTGAGTGAGTCTGACTGTTGCATGCGTTGCGGACCAGGAGGTGCGGATTTTCTATACTTAGCTTGGGGCTGTAGGAAAGTATACGAGTTCTGGGAAGTGGTGGTGAGATACTTAACGACTATGGTGGCGGTGGAAGTCCGGTGCACTCCGCTTGTTTGCTTGCTTTGCTGTGTGCTACACATCAGAGGAATGCCTGGGAGGATCTCCTTCTGCATTTCTAGGTGCTCCATGTATCCCTTGTTGTGTCCCTCTCTTCCTGTGTGTCAACTCGGTCTGCAATGTCTGTTACTTTCTTCCGGACTGCCTGCAATTCGCTTGTAAGATCTCTTTCAACGGATCGGAGGTCCTCTCATGGGCCTAAGAACAGAGACTCCAGATAGGAACGTGCGACAGGTGCTTCTGGGTTTTCCTCTGTGGGGGCGGTTACCCTGCTAGGCCCTCTTTTGTTCTCACCTTTCTGAGAGCCCCCTGTTTTGGTGAACATGTCTTTAATTGAAGCCCCCTTCATCGCTATTGCAAACGCCATTATTTCTATGTAGACTCTGTTCTTATATGTGGGGGAGGCGCTATGCGCTGTATCCCGGCTCACTCCTGATGGGCCCTCAATGTTCAGGGGAGTAGTCCCAAGCGTGTCTGTCCCCTTTCCACCAATGGACTACTGGAGGGCTTACTCACCCCCAACTCTAGCGTCTTTGCAATGTCAGCTTTGATGCTAGCTTTGAAATGGTCTGAAAGTATGTAGATTTTGCTTATGACAAACTGTCACTTGTGTCCACACCATGGGTGCACCAAGTTGTCAGACCTGGGATCAATGAAAACAGACTTGCAAACCGACTGAGCAAATTGTACCAGTCTGTCGGCTGTTGCTCTCTTGAAGTGGAATGGAGAACTACTACATAAACTGAGCTATCTTTGATATTGATGGACAGGAGGTCAGGGAGAAGCTCACGTTCCTCTTCTTCCACTCTATTTGTCACTGTGAGCATTGTGATATCTGCTCTGCCATGGTGGAGCTTGACCCTATTCACATAATTCACCCTGTGGAGGTGTCTGGGGCTTCCCAGATATGCGGCTTCTTTTCCAAGATAAGGTAAGGCCCAGTCCGGTCCACTTGTCTTGGAGGGTACTGGGGCTGGGGGTCACAGGCTCTAGGATCCACATCAGTTGTCCAGGTACTCAACCATGTAGAACGTCTGGTGTCACCAGTGCTTTACCAGTGCCTGGCTGGCCCCCTAATTTTTTGTTTGCTTCCCTCATGTACTCAGCCATGCTGGAGCGAAGGACCCGCACTAATTCCACTATATCTTGTTTTGGTTCTTTGAGAGATCTTTCCCAACCTTCTCTCACCAAACTCAAGGGACCTCATACAGGGTGCCTAAAGAGCAGTTCAAAAGGACTGAAACATACTTCCTTTTCAGGAACCTCTGTAAATGGAAACAGTAGGCATGGTAGTAGAATATCCCATCTTCTTCTAAGTTTCTCCGGTAACCCTATATTCAAGCCCTCATGGACTTTTTAAAACTTTTGTTAGATTTGGGGGTCTCTAGTTGGTACAGGTAGGTACTTGTGACAAATCGAGACCCTTGCCTCTAGTCAGGGTAAGGGGGTACTCTCCTAAAAAAACCCTAGCTCAACCCCTTGGTAGCTTGGCATGAGCAGACAGGCTTATCTCAGAGGCAGTGTGTAAAGCATTTGCGACCACATTCAGTAATCCAGTGATAACACTACAGATGGACACCACACAAGGTTTTATATCAAAAATAAGTATTTTTTATGTAGACTTAACACAAGACCACAAGCAACAAAAATCCACAATACTGTACTTAAAATGGTAGGTTTAGTTTAGTTCTGTTCAATTCTTAAAATGCGACACTATGAGTCAATGTACCTTACGATGCGTTACGCTTCCTCAACAAAAGTGTTGCAGTGATGGAAATGCGCCAAAGTTCTGCTGCAAAGAAATAAAGATATGAAGATTTCCAGATGCAGCACGCTTCTCCGATGATGCGAGAAGTCTTGATTTGATGCGTCAGCTGCAGCGGCGGCACCCTTGTTCCGCGATGTGACGACAACAGCTTCGGCTGCGACACTCTTCTCCGACATTGCGAGATGCTTCCGCACAATGCGACAACTACAGCAGTCACATTCAAGATGCGATGGCAGCAGCTCCGACGGTGGCACGCTTCTCCCTGGATGTGAGGTGCTTTTCTTGATGCGGTGCAATACGACAGCTACAGCGGCGACATTTAAGATGCAACCGCAGCTGCAGCGACGGTGACACGCTTCCACTTCGTTGCGAGACACTTGTCTCGATGTGGTGCAATACGACAGCTACAGAGGCGACATCCAAGATGCAACGGCAGCAGCAGTGACGGCGACACGCTTCCTCTTCATAGCGAGACGCTTCTCTCGATGCGGTGCATTACAACAGCTACAGTGGCGACATCCAAGATGCGACGGCAGCAGCCGCGACAGCTACACTCTTCTTCTTAAGTCGCGCTTCCAGCTCCTTGTGACACGCAGTCCCTCAGAAGGCTCAAAACAGCAGCAGGCACTTCCAAAAGAAATCTGGGGAGCTGGGGGTTGAAATCTGTTGTACCTGAGACTTCAGCAGGAGGCAAGCTCTGTTCCAAGTCCTTGGAGATCCTTACAAGTTGATCAAAGTACACAAAGTCCCTTTCTTCTCTCTTTGGCAGTCAGGCAACCACTTCAGGCCAATCCCCCAAGCAGCACTTCGGTTTAGGGATAGACTTTCCTCAGTTTCTTCAGGTTCCTCTATTCAGCAAAGGTTTCTTCTTGTTTCTCCAAAAGTGATCAAAATTCTTCGGATCAGGGTCCCAATACTTATACCCTAAATGCCTTCGTCCTCTGAGGGTAGAGGGGCCTTTGCCATGTTTAAACCAGTTCTGGAGCAGTCTGTTTACACAACTCCTTCTTTCCTTTCACAGTGTAGAGCAGAAACATCAGACGCCCCACAGGAGGTGGAGCCAGCATTGCGAAGGGAAAGCACAGCCCTGGAGCACTTTGTTGACATGATTCCTTCTCTCCTTTCACAGTGCAGGGCAGAGACATCAGACGCACCACAGGGGGTGGAGCCAGCACTGTGGGCGGCAAGCACAGTCCTATTCAGGTCCCAAGTGCAACTACTCCCTCCCATCTAGATGCAGATCTCTCTATTCACCATTGGGCGAACTCACCCTGTCTCCTGGAATCCCCCAGCCCTGTCACTCAAACTCCAGACAAGGAATACAAAACCTAGCAGAGGAAGGCTTGGTTAGTTAGACAAGAAAATACCTACTTTCTAAAAGTGGCATTTTCAAACACAGCCTGTTAAAATTAACTTCACTAAAAGATGCATTTTATCATTCTGAGTCCAGGCATACTAAACTCGAATTTCTACCATGTTCCTTGAGTCAGTTAGGATTATAAGATGTAATAATATAACTGCCTATTCTGGCCTATAGAGAACAGGTAGCCTTGCAATAGTGAAAAACGAAAATGGCTGTAATTCACTATTAGGACAGGCCACACACACCAGGGCATGTCCTACCTTATGCTTACAATGCATCCTGCCCTTGGGCCTCCCTAGGGATGTCTGATATGACGAAAAGAGAAGGCTTAGGGACTGGCAAGTGGGAGCATGGGCCCAGTCAACATGGCAGTACCAGACTACACACAGGCTCTGCAATGGCAGACCTTAGACAAATGTTTACAAGGCTGCTTCTGTGGGTGGCACAACCAGTGCTGCAAGCCCACTAGCAGCATTTGGATTTACAAGCCCTGGGCACACTCAGTGCACTGTACTAGGGTCTGACAAGTAAACCAAATCATCCAATCATAGAGTCACTATCCATACATCAGTTTACAATTGGGAGAGCATATGCACTTTAGCACTGATCAGCAGTGGTAAAGTGCCCAGAGTCATAAAACCAACAAAAACAAGTCAGACAAAATACAGGAGGAATGCAAAACAAATCAGTCCAACACCTTTTAATAAGACCATTAACTTGGAGATGGTAATGGGCAGCGGATGTATAAATCACTCCACACTGATTCTACATGGCTTTCAAATAAGCAGGCATGAAATTTGTGCCCGTATCTAAAATGGCCTCCTTAGGGAACTCAACCTTGGAGCAAATGCCAAGTACTGCTCTAGCTACTGCATTGGCGGTAACAGCCATAAGGGGAATGACTTAAAGGTATCTGGTGGCATGGGCCACTACCACTAGGATAAACCTATTGCCAGAGGCAGTAGAAAGTCCTAGGGGATGAACAATGTCAATCTGTACCCTCTCAAAGAGAGTCCCCAACACAGGCAGTAGCATAAGGGGAGCCTTAGGCATGTCTCCTGTCTTGCCCCTGACTTGGCAGGTGACACAGGAGTAACAACACCTATTCACCTTTTGAGACATCTGAGCCCCTTAGAAATACTTGACCTGTCTTTCCCAGGTCTTGGTCTGCCCCAGATTTCCAGCAAAGGGGATGTTATGGGCCAGTTAAGGAGGAACTTTCTGTCCTTTTCAGGGACTACTCTGTCCTTGTTGTCCCTGGTTTGGGTGCCTTGCCTTACTCTACAGGGTTTCCTCCTCCTAGTACACCTTATGGGTTCAGGGGCGGCTCTAGGCTCATGGTGGCCCTGGACAGGGACCGTAGGTAGGGGGCCCCGGAAGAGGAGGTCCGGGTGGGGCGGAGCCCCCCTCCCCGAACCCCCCGTCCCCAACGCAGGATGGTGTTTGGAAGTGGAACAGAGCCGGAGGCGCCAAATCCCTGCCATGGGCCACCACGCAAATATGTATCCATCCTCAGAGGATTATTATACTAAGTATATATATTGGTGTGGTGGCCCCTGGGGTTTGGTGGCCCTGTGCAGGTGCACAGCTTGCACACGCCTAGGGCCGGCCCTGATGGCTTTCACTAATATCTCCTTCCTCCTCTTTTGACAGGCAGCTGTCTCAGGCCTTCAAGAGTAGGACACGTCTTTCTGACTAAGCGTGGGCGCTAAATTCGTTCCGTTCGCGGTATTTGCGGATTTTTGGCAAATTCGCGGTCTGCGAATCGCATGAATTTGCCCCAAAATCTGCGAATTCGCAAGCTGGTGAATTTTTTCGCTTGGTCGCACTTAAAAATTACAATATTGTGGGCGCGCCGTTGACTTACCGTGATTCTGTGTTCGCTGAGTTGTTTTTCTCCCGGTTTGCGTGTGCTGTGCCATTTTGGATCTTGCTGCGTGATCGCACGAGAGTTTTTCGACCGCGATTACGTCATCGCGACCCGCCTTCTTGCACAGCGAGAGTTTCACAACGCGAGTACGTCATAAGGGCCAGCGATCACGCATCGCCGTAGATGCGGCGTGCAATTGACTTACGCCAGGAGATTTGAACATCCCGCATTCCCGAACTTGCAAAAATTGCAATCCTGCACAAGAAATCCACCGCAGGCAGCAAAACCTTCTGAAAATCATGGTTTTGATCAGAATAACTCCTCAGATTGACATTTGGCTGCACTTTTTTGTGCAAGGAGTGCATTTTATGGGGGGTGGGAGGAAGGAAGTGCCCCAGAGTCTCCAAATTTCTTTTCCTGTCCAGCAAGCTCCTCCCAGTGCTGTGTCCATGTCCTGGTCACTTTTGATTTGGATCTGGAGCTGGAAGGATTACTTTTTGTGGCTGCTGCTGGATATTTGTATTTGAAGACTTTTTGGACTTTGGAGTTTGGATCACTTTTGGATTTGAGATTTTACAAGTAAGTTGGTGTTATTTTTTTGGGACATTGCAGTTGCTGCAACTAACATTTTAAAACTTTTTCACAACTTAAAAAAAATATATATTGTGGGTAGCCACAGTATCCGGAAGGCCCAGGGTTAGTCATAGGTGCATGATACAACTGTTTCTGTGAGGTTTTTTAAACATAAATCTCATTTATGTTGTGGCATTTTAGCTCACTGTTATATGTGGATTTTTATTTTAATTTTGGGGTGCCTGTACAGCCTCACTAGCTAGTAGGCCTAAGGGTAGTGAGTGGTGCATGGACCAAGGCTTTGTGTGGGGCCTCTTGAATTTAAACATCATTGAGGGCATGGATGGCATTGGATTGTGGTGTTTTGTGTGTATTGTTCGACTTTGTGGGTACTGTTGGGGCCTGACCATGTGGTTGTGGGCCATTTTGAGGCCCGGTCCAGGCAGGGCCTGGTCATGTGGCTGGGGGACAAGGTGCCATTTTGAAGCCAGGCAGTGTGATTTGAGCCATAGGCCTGCACCCAGCCTGCCCTGCTTTCACCCATTATGCCCAGGGGTAGTGAGTGGTACATGGACCAAGGCTTTGTGTGGGGCCTCTTGAATTTAAAGTTCATTGAGGGCATGGATGGCATTGGATTGTGGTGATTTGTGTGTATTGTTCGACTTTGTGGGTACTGTTGGGGCCTGACCATGTGGTTGTGGGCCATTTTGAGGCCCGGTCCAGGCAGGGCCTGGCCATGTGGCTGGGGGACAAGGTGCCATTTTGAAGCCAGGCAGTGTGCTTTGAGCCATAGGCCTGCACCCAGCCTGCCCTGCTTTCACCCATTATGCCCAGGGGTAGTGAGTGGTGCATGGACCAAGGCTTTGTGTGGGGCCTTTCGAATTTAAACATCATTGAGGGCACGGATGACATTGGATAGTGGTGATTTGTGTGTGTTTTTTCGACTTTTTGGGGTGTTTAACTGATGTTCCTCTGGCTTCCTTTGCTTTTAGGTGCACAAGAGAACCACCAGTGCCAGGAAGAAGTCCTGCAGCAGTGTTTGCAGCACAACGTCATGTGACGTCACGTGTGGCGACAGACAACTCTGCAACTCGTGCAACTGCGGCCTGCTGTTCTGACATCTGAAGAAGATGGGCCCAAAGAAATGTGGCCGTAGATCCTCTACAAAGACATTTGCCACTGACAGTAAGAAGGAGCAGAAGAAGCAAGTGGTGCCACTTACCAAGGAGACTGGTGTGTCCACAGACACTTTTTTTGGGGGAAAAAACAACACCTGCAGCAGCGGGGTCCGCCGGGGACCAAGCTGGGAGCAGCACCTCCGCTTCATTGAGCTCAGTGTCACCACACCAAGTTAGGTCCAAGTCCATGAGTGCTGCAAAGGCAGCCATTTTGGTTGTTCAATCACCATCGACCAGTGATGTTGACTCATTGCAAGAAAGTAGCATACAATCAACGCAGGGTGTAACTCAGCTGACGAGTGTTCAACAACCACAGCCGCAACGACAACCACAGGTCCAACTAGTACAAGCGCAAGTACTTGGGCAAGGAGAGGCGCAAGTACATGCGCAAGGAGAGGCGCAAGGAGAGGCGCAAGTACATGCGCAAGTAGAGGCGCAAAGAGAGGCGCAAGGAGAGGCGCAACTGCCCACAATGCTTGTTCCTCTAGAAGTAGGGGCTCATCAGGAAATCGAGATTCAAATGGAGGTATCATCCGAGGAAGCCACTCCTCCTGAGGATGATCCATTGTCTTCCAGATCCCCAGCAAGAAAAAGGTCAAGGAGGGCTACTATAAGTTCTTCTTCAAGCACCGTTCCTTCTAAAGATCTTGATCTTGATTGAAACCCACAAATGCAGTCTGAGGGGGAGGCATGCCATGAGCCGACAAAGGTAGCTAAGCCTAAAAGGAAGGTTCCCGCAAGGCTTCCACTTATGGGTGATGACGACGAACAAGAAGTGGTGTCTTCTGCTGCCGATGAACAGTCTGACGAAGACCCAGTCATCACAGTTGTCACTCCAGCCCCAGCGGGCATGCAGCAGACAGACATTGTGACCCTATCCTGAGTGGCTGCTGAGCGGGAGGTGGGCGGTGTGGCACTGCTTGGTACCACCACCAACGCAGTTAACTACAACACCAACACGACCTACAGCTTCCATATTTTCTCGTCAGAAGAGCCGGCAGGGACCTCCATCAAGCTCGACCTCCATTACCTCAAGTAGTGGTGCTGTAAGTGAACAACAGAGTCGAATTCAGCCACGCCCATCCTCCACTTCATCTGGCATTGAAACTGAAAGTAGCACCGCACTACCAGCAGACATCTCCAGTCCCCAGTTTGGGACTTCTTTACTGTTAGCCAAAAGGCGGAAAACATGGTAATTTGTTCGATTTGTAGACAAGTAGTTAGTCGGGGTAAGCTTGGTACCAACTATGGCACCGGGGGCCAGAATGGTCATCTGGAAAAACGCCACACTATCGTTTGGGATGCGCACCTAAGGAAGATCCAGGGAGCCAAAAGTACAACAAATCCAAATGTATCCATTGATATTGCATTTGATGATGATGACGAGGGGCTTATCGTGCAGGGGGGGAGTGAAGAAGCGACAGACATTTTTTCTGGTACACCCAGTACACCTGGAAGCAGCACTGCAGTGGTATCGCCCACACCCTCTACCCCTGCAAATTGTATGAGGCACACTAAGAGTCTGGGAGCGACACCAATGCGAAAAAGTACATCAATGAGCCTAACTGGTTTGAAGAAGTCTGCATCATCATCATCACGTGAAACGGTCCAGACCACCATTAGCAGAATGTTTTGGTCGGAGGCGTCATTTGGACGCAACGACCCAATGGCACATCTGTATAATGCAAAGCTGGCTAAAATGCTACCGCTGGACCTTCTCCCTTTTTCTTTCGTGGAAGGGGTGGGTTTTCTAGAATTTGTGGCAACAGTCTGCCCTAAATGGAAGGTTCCTAGCCGGTCCTATTTTGCCAGAGTTGCTGTTCCAGCACTACATCAAGATGTGCTGGAGGTGATTGGTGCAGCTATTCAGAAGAGTGCTGTTCACACTATCCACCTGACACCAGACATGTGGACCAGTTTCCAAGCCCTTGATTACATGTGCATCACTGCACACTGGGTCACTTTTGCAGGGGTAAAAGGCAAGTTAAAAGCAGGTGTTGACACAGACACAGTTTTTCAAGCTACTCGGAAACATGCAACAGTAGCCATGTTTGCCATGGAGAAAACTCTTACTGCACCTAACCTTTTGGAGGAGTTTGATAGGAAGGTCTATGAATGGCTGGAACCAAGAAATCGCATGATTTGTTATGTTTACAGGGATAATGGCAGTAATATAGTTAAGGCCATGCATCTAGGGGAATATTTCAGAGTGCCGTGTTTGGTGCACAGTATTAACATTGTTGTGCAAGATTTCTTGAAAAAAGAAACCACAGTCAACAAGTTACTGACCACCTGCCGAAGAATCTGCACACATTTCAACCATTCTTTTAAGGCCTGGAAGGAGCTGAGGAGCATTCAACATGAACGTACACTGCCAATCAAACGACTCATCCAGGAGGTGGCAACACGTTGGAACTCAACCTTTTACATGCTTGAGCGTCTGTCTGAGCAGTGGGGGGTAATCAATGAGTATGTCTATAAACTGGGTTCTACTATGAAAGACATGAGGCTAGAGTTGGAGGAATGGAAGCTAGTTGCAAGCCTGACAGACATGCTTCGTCCTTTTGAGGTCTTCACGCGTGAAGTCAGCAGGGGGACTGTTCTTTGGGCAAAGCTATCCCATTGTTGCGCATGCTAGAGCACCAACTGAAGGCGGTGTCTTCAACGTTCCGAGATGATGCTGAAAAGCAAGACGCATATCAGTTGGCTGAGAGGTTATTATTCCGCCTAGTTAACAATGAAAGGCTTAAAAAAATACATACAGAACAACATTACCTTTGTGCCACTATTCTAGATCCACAGTACAAAAAGGCACTGGTCAGCAAAGCATTCATTTCTTTTGATGAAGCAGATGTTTCAAAGTACAAACATTGATGCTGTGTCAGCCACTCCGTTCGAAAAAGAGCGGCAGAAAATTGAAGGAGCCGGCAGAAGTACAACTGAATCAGCAGGCCATCCGGCATCAAGTTCCACTTCTGATCTGTGGCCGAAGGGAGTCACTTTCCCTCACAGCCGTTAACGACACCAGCAACCGTATCATCATCCTCACCTGCACCATGTCCAGCCATAATATTGTCGGAAGCGGATTGGCTAACTCATCAAGGGTTTGCTTGTTCCAGTGATGCAAAGGCCACAGATGTTACGCAAAGTGGAGCAACCCTGGAGAACCTTCAGTCGATGGTGCAGGCCTATCTGGATGACACAACAAAGGTCTTCGGTAATCAGAACCCATTGCTGTATTAGTATAGGAAAAGGGCTCTATGGCCACTGGTCACCAACCTGGCTCTAAATTATTTGTCTTGCCCACTCGCAAGCGTGTCTTCTGAACGTGGTTTCAGTGCTGCTGGTGCCATTGTAACTTCAAAAAAGACCCGCCTCTCGCCCAAAAATGTGGAGAGGTTAACATTGATCAAGATGAATCAGCACTTCATACCACCAGATTACAAAATACGTGAATGCACGCGGAAAGAAGAGGACACCGACTTAGGTGATGGAAGTTCTTCACTGTTACCTGACCTACTCCCGTCTCAATTCATAGAGTTTGAGGACGAGCTCTACTTCCCTGACACCGAAGCCTGAAAATGACTTCCTTTTTTTTCGTCCTTATTCACTTTATTCCTGTGTGTCTTTCTTTGTTTTGGAACTTTTACCACAACAAAACTCTAATCCCCTAATCACAAGTCCATCAGCAGCACTGTCTTTATCTTCTTTGCTTATTGATTTGAAGGTGCCGCAGTCTGCATTCCTGAGGTTCACAAGTTCACAACTCAATCATGCTCCTCTATCCTCCTCCTCCAGACTCCCCCCTATCCATTTCCCTCAAGGCAGATGGCTGTATTACGCAGAATAAAGAAACTTTATCTTCGTGCTCGTAGACGAGTCCCTTCAAGTGGGACTGGAATTACTGACTACATGCTTGCTGATTGCTGATAGTTACTTCTGAAATTGACAGGAGAGGCTGCCCTGTGGTCCCGCACTTTCAGAAGAAGATGTGGACAAAAAGTGGAACAGGTAATGAATAATGAGAAGAAGATGGCATGCAGTGGACATCAATGGCTGTCTGGCTCTGATGAAAGCAATTGCTGTTTGTTTGTTGTGCATGAAATGAATCATATGTCTTCTGTTATTATTTAATCTTTTACACACTAAATGTAACTCAGTCTACTCTGCTTTTTTTTACCTTGTTTAATTCAAATTGTATTTCAACTGCAGGGGCCACTATGTTGCATTTTCCAATATGCAAAATGTCCTTGGACTTACTGTTTGCCAATATACTATGATGATTGATTAAATATTATATCTTTTTTCTTTACAGTCACTCACTGGGATGAATGGATCATCAGCGTCGGTTTAGGGAAGAACTATGGAAAATTCGTGAGTGTCAAACAGGTAAACCAGTCTTCAACAACTACTACAGCATAACTACATGTCTGTCTAGACGTGGTATTGAGTGGTCGAGGCAGTGTAGTGTGGTTATACCAGGTAGTTTACAGAGTACAGCAGTTCATGTAAAATTGGGGCTATGTGGCTTGTTGCATACAATTAGATAAGCTTTGTCTGTCTGTGTCAAAGAGCCTAGGTATGCTACATCAGGTTGCTTCACTCAGTGGTGCCTGCCTTGACCGTCTGCACAGCCCTGCTGCAAACATTGGCCAAAAATCTGTTACGCGCAAGAGTTTGCGAATTTTCAGCAATTTCGGGAGATTCTCGGATTGTAATTTGCTGCCGAAAAACAGTAAATTTCGCGAGCGGAACGGATTTTTGGCCCATGCTTACGGCAGGGCAATGCAGATGGTCAAGGCAGGCACCACTGAGTGAAGCAACCTGGTGTAGCATACCTAGGCTCTTTGACACAGACAGACAAAGCATTTCTAGGGTTTAGGGTTCAGTGCGGTTTACTAGGGTTTTTGGGTTTAATTAATAATTTGGTAGAGTTCCCGGAGTCTAAGGCTCAGGGCCCGATGCAGGCTCGTTCATAATGATGTTGGCAAAGTTTTAGGGGGGTTTGGCGTTTTTTCAGAATTGGCCGAATTGTGGCCTTTTTTGGTGTTTTGCGGGCGCGTGTGTTTGGGTGAACTAGTCGTACACCTTACAGTGGATCGATTTTGTTCTGCCTTGCTGAGATTCTTGGGAATCACTGGAACAAGTGTCCTGGTATGTTTCATGAGGATCGAAGTAGTGGAAGTGCTGAAACAGCACTTTTTTGTCAAGGCACGATTTGCGATTTCCCATGTTTTGGAGACAGCAGTATTGCATGTTTTTGGGGGGCTGCTTGGGGGGTTTCTAGATGTTTGGGGGTGGGTTAAGGGGTCTGGGAGCACTGCTGGGAAGGTCTAATTTTGATTGCAAGTGGTTTGAAGAAAATCCATGGTGGAAAAGGGGGGTTTGGGCCTAGTTGCAGACAGCGTTTTGGCACAATTCAAACTGAGGCCTACCAGTATTGCATGTTTTTTGGGGGCTGCTTGGAGGGTTCTAGATGTTGGGGGTGGGTTGAGGGGTCTGGGGCACTGCTGGGAAGGTCTAATTTTGATTGCAAGTAGTTTGAAGAAAATCCATGGTGAAAACTTTTTTTTGCACTTCCTGCATGTTTTTGGGGGTGTTCTCCGTTTCTGGGGGTGGATGGAGGGGTCTGGGAGCACTGCTGGGAAAGTCTAATTTTGATGGCAAGTGGTTTGAAGAAAATCCAAGGTGGAAAACGGGGGTTTGGACCTAGTTGCAGAGCCTGCTGGCACGATTTAAAGGTAGGCCTCCCTGAGGATAGCACTCCTGCGTGTTTTTGGGGAGCTGTTTGGGGGGGGTTCTACATTTTTGGGGCTGGGTCGAGGGGTCAGGGATTCACTGCTGGGAAGGTCTAATATTGAATGCAAGTGGTTTGAAGATAATTCATGGTGGAAAAGGGGGGGTTTGGGCCTAGCTGCAGAGTGCGTTTTGGAGCAATTTAAACTTAGGCCTCTGGAGATTCTAAGTGTTGCATTTCTGTGATGGCCTGTTTGGGGGGGTTCTACATTTTTGGGGCTGGGTCGAGGGGTCTGGGAGCACTGCTGGGAAGGTCTAATACTAAATGCAAGTGGTTTGGAGAAAATCCATGGTGAAAAAGTTTTTTATTTTGCACTCCTGCATGTTTTTGAGGGGATGTTTGGGGGTGTTCTCCATTTCTGGGGGTGGGTCGAGGGGTCTGGGGGCACTGCTGGGAAGGTCTAATTTTGATTGCAAGTGGTTTGAAGAAAATCCATGGTGGAAAAGGGGGAGGGTTGGGCCTAGTTGCAGACAGCGTTTTGGCACAATTTAAACTGAGGCCTAGCAGTTTTGCATGTTTTTGGGGGGCTGCTTCGGGGGGTTCTAGATGTTTGGGGTGGGTTGAGGGGTCTGGGGTCACTGCTGGGAAGGTTTAATTTTGATTGCAAGTGGTTTGAAGAAAATCCATGGTGAAAATTTCTTTTTTTTTTGCACTCCTGCATGTTTTTGGGGGGCTGTTTGAGGGTGTTCTCCATTTCTGGGGGTGGGTGGGGGGGTCTGGGAGCACTGCTGGGAAGGTCTAATTTTGATTGCAAGTGGGTAGAAGAAAATCCATGGTGGAAATGGGGGGTTTGGGCCTAGTTGCAGAGCGCGTTTGGCATGATTTAAAGGTAGGCCTCGCTGAGGATAGCACTCCTGTGTGTTTTTTGGGGGCTGTTTGGGGGTGTTCTCCATTTCTGGGGGTGGGTCGAGGGGTCTGGGAGCACTGCTGGGAAGCTCTAATTTTGATTGGAAGTGCTTTGAAGAAAATCCATGGTAGAAAAGGGGGGTTTGGGCCTAGTTCCAGACAGCGTTTTGGCACAATTTAAACTGAGGCCTAGCAGTATTGCATGTTTTTGGGGGGCTGCTTGGGGGGTTCTAGAAGTCTGGGGGTGGGTTGAAGGGTATGGGGGCACCGCTGGGAAGGTCTAATTTTGATTGCAGTGGTTTGAAGGAAATCCATGGTGAAAAAGGTTTTTTTTTTGCACTCCTGCATGTTTTTTGGGGGCAGTTTGGGGGTGTTCTCCATTTCTGGGGGTGGGTCAAGGGGTCTGGGAGCACTGCTGGGAAGGTCAAATTTTGATTGCAAGTGGTTTGAAGAACATCCATGGTGGAAAAGGGGGGTTTGGGCCTAGCTGCAGAGTGCGTTTTGGAGCGATTTAAACTTAGGCCTCTGGAGATTTTAAGTGTTGCATTTCTGTGATGGCCTGTTGGGGGGGTTCTACATTTTTGGGGCTGGGTCGAGGGGTCTGGGAGCACTGCTGGGAAGGTCTAATATTGAATGCAAGTGGTTTGAAGAAAATCCATGGTGGAAAAACGGGGTTTGGGCCTAGCTGCAGAGTGTGTTTTGGAGCGATTTAAACTTAGGCCTCTGGAGATTCTAAGTGTTGCATTTCTGTGATGGCCTGTTGGGGGGGGTTCTACATTTTTGGGGCTGTGTCGAGGCATCTGGGAGCACTGCTGGGAAGTTCTAATATTGATTGCAAGTGGTTTGGAGAAAATCCATGGTGGAAAAGGGGGGTTTTGGCCTAATTGCAGACAACGTTTTGGCACAATTTAAACTGAGGCCTAGCAGTATTGCATGTTTTTGGGGGGTTGCTTGGGGGGGTTCTAGATGTTTGGGGGGTGGGTTGAGGGGTCTGGGGGCACTGCTGGGAAGGCCTAATTTTGATTGCAAGTGGTTTGAAGAAAATCCATGATGAAAAAGTATATATTTTTTTGCACTCCTGCATGTTTTTGGGGGCTGTTTGGGGGTGTTCTCAATTTCTGGGGGTGGGTCGAGGGGTATGGGAGCACTGCTGGGAAGGTCTAACTTTGATTGCAAGTGGTTTGAAGAAAATCCAAGGTGGAAAAGGGGGGTTTGGACCTAGTTGCAGAGCCAGCTTGGCACGATTTAAAGGTAGGCCTCCCTGAGGATAGCACTCCTGCGTGTTTTTGGGGAGCTGTTTGGGGGGGTTCTACATTTTTGGGGCTGGGTCGAGGGGTCAGGGATTCACTGCTGGGAAGGTCTAATATTGAATGCAAGTGGTTTGAAGATAATTCATGGTGGAAAAGGGGGGGTTTGGGCCTAGCTGCAGAGTGCGTTTTGGAGCAATTTAAACTTAGGCCTCTGGAGATTCTAAGTGTTGCATTTCTGTGATGGCCTGTTTGGGGGGGTTCTACATTTTTAGGGCAGGTCGAGGGGTCTGGGAGCACTGCTGGGAAGGGCTAATACTAAATGCAAGTGCTTTGGAGAAAATCGATGGTGAAAAAGTTTTTTATTTTGCACTCCTGCATGTTTTTGGGGGGATGTTTGGGGGTGTTCTCCATTTCTGGGGGTGGGTCGAGGGGTCTGGGGGCACTGCTGGGAAGGTCTAATTTTGATTGCAAGTGGTTTGAAGAAAATCCATGGTGGAAAAGGGGGAGGGTTGGGCCTAGTTGCAGACAGCGTTTTGGCACAATTTAAACTGAGGCCTAGCAGTTTTGCATGTTTTTGGGGGGCTGCTTCGGGGGGTTCTAGATGTTTGGAGTGGGTTGAGGGGTCTGGGGTCACTGCTGGGAAGGTTTAATTTTGATTGCAAGTGGTTTGAAGAAAATCCATGGTGAAAATTTCTTTTTTTTTTGCACTCCTGCATGTTTTTGGGGGGGCTGTTTGAGGGTGTTCTCCATTTCTGGGGGTGGGTGCGGGGGTCTGGGAGCACTGCTGGGAAGGTCTAATTTTGATTGCAAGTGGGTAGAAGAAAATCCATGGTGGAAAAGGGGGGTTTGGGCCTAGTTGCAGAGCGCGTTTGGCATGATTTAAAGGTAGGCCTCGCTGAGGATAGCACTCCTGTGTGTTTTTTGGGGGCTGTTTGGGGGTGTTCTCCATTTCTGGGGGTGGGTCGAGGCGTCTGGGAGCACTGCTGGGAAGCTCTAATTTTGATTGCAAGTGCTTTGAAGAAAATCCATGGTGGAAAAGGGGGGTTTGGGCCTAGTTCCAGACAGCGTTTTGGCACAATTTAAACTGAGGCCTAGCAGTATTGCATGTTTTTGGGGGACTGCTTGGGGGGGTTCTAGAAGTTTGGGGTGGGTTGAAGGGTATGGGGGCACCGCTGGGAAGGTCTAATTTTGATTGCAGTGGTTTGAAGGAAATCCATAGTGAAAAAGGTTTTTTTTTTTGCACTCCTGCATGTTTTTTGGGGGCAGTTTGGGGGTGTTCTCCATTTCTGGGGGTTGGTCAAGGGGTCTGGGAGCACTGCTGGGAAGGTCAAATTTTGATCGCAAGTGGTTTGAAGAACATCCATGGTGGAAAAGGGGGGTTTGGGCCTAGCTGCAGAGTGCGTTTTGGAGCGATTTAAACTTAGGCCTCTGGAGATTTTAAGTGTTGCATTTCTGTGATGGCCTGTTGGGGGGGTTCTACATTTTTGGGGCTGGGTCGAGGGGTCTGGGAGCACTGCTGGGAAGGTCTAATATTGAATGCAAGTGGTTTGAAGAAAATCCATGGTGGAAAAGCGGGGTTTGGGCCTAGCTGCAGAGTGTGTTTTGGAGCGATTTAAACTTAGGCCTCTGGAGATTCTAAGTGTTGCATTTCTGTGATGGCCTGTTGGGGGGGGTTCTACATTTTTGGGGCTGTGTCGAGGCGTCTGGGAGCACTGCTGGGAAGTTCTAATATTGAATGCAAGTGGTTTGGAGAAAATCCATGGTGGAAAAGGGGATGTTTTGGCCTAATTGCAGACAGCGTTTTGGCACAATTTAAACTGGGGCCTAGCAGTATTGCATGTTTTTGGGGGGTTGCTTGGGGGGGGGGGTTCTAGATGTTTGGGGGGTGGGTTGAGGGGTCTGGGGGCACTGCTGGGAAGGCCTAATTTTGATTGCAAGTGGTTTGAAGAAAATCCATGATGAAAAAGTATATATTTTTTTGCACTCCTGCATGTTTTTGGGGGCTGTTTGGGGGTGTTCTCAATTTCTGGGGGTGGGTCGAGGGGTCTGGGAGCACTGCTGGGAAGGTCTAAATTTGATTGCAAGTGGTTTGAAGAAAATCCATGGTGGAAAAGGGGGTTTTGGGCCTAGCTGCAGAGTGTGTTTTGGAGCGATTTAAACTTGGCCTTCTGGAGATTCTAAGTGTTGCATTTCGGTGATGGCCTGTTGGGGGGGGTTCTACATTTTTGGGGCTGGGTCAAGGGGTCTGGGAGCACTGCTAGGAAGGTCTAATATTGAATGTAAGTGGTTTGGAAAAAACCATGGTGAAAAAGGGGGGTTTGGGCCTAGCTGCAGAGTGCGTTTTGGAGCGATTTAAACTTAGGCCTCTGGAGATTCTAAGTGTTGCATTTCTGTGATGGCCTGTTTGGGGGGGTTCTACATTTTTGGGGCTGGGTTGAGGGGTCTGGGAGCACTGCTGGGAAGGTCTAATATTGAATGCAAGTGGTTTGGAGAAAATCCATGGTGCAAATGTTGCTGTTTTTTTTGCACTCCTGTATGTTTTTGGGGGGTTGTTTGGGGGTGTCCTCCACTTCTGGGCGTGAGTTGAGTGGTCTGGGGGCACTGCTGGGAAGGTCTAATTTTGATTGCAAGTGGTTTGAAGAAAATCCATGGCGGAAAAGAGGGGTTTGGGCCTAGTTGCACAGCGCGTTTTGGCACGATTTAAAGGTAGGCCTCGCTGAGGATAGCACTCCTGCGTGGTTTTGGGGGGCTTTTTGGGGTGTTCTCTATTTCTGGGGGTGGGTCGAGGGGTCTGGGGGCACTGCTGGGAAGGTCTATTTTTGATTGTAAGTGGTTTGCAGAAAATCCATGGTGGAAAAGGGGGGTTTGGGCCTAGCTGCAGAGTGCGTTTTGGAGCGATTTAAACTTAGGCCTCTGGAGATTCTAAGTGTTGCATTTCTGTGATGGCCTGTTTGGGGGGTTCTACATTTTTGGGGCTGGGTTGAGGGGTCTGGGAGCACTGCTGGGAAGGTCTAATATTGAATGCAAGTGGTTTGGAGAAAATCCATAGTGCAAAAGTTGTTGGTTTTTTTGCACTCCTGTATGTTTTTGGGGGGTTGTTTGGGGGTGTCCTCCACTTCTGGGCGTGGGTCGAGTGGTCTGGGGGCACTGCTGGGAAGGTCTAATTTTGATTGCAAGTGGTTTGAAGAAAATCCATGGCGGAAAAGAGGGGTTTGGGCCTAGTTGCACAGCACGTTTGGCACGATTTAAAAGTAGGCCTCGCTGAGGATAGCACTCCTGCGTGGTTTTGGGGGGCTGTTTGGGGGTGTTCTCCATTTATGGGGGTGGGTCGAGGGGTCTGGGAGCACTGCTGGGAAGGTCTAACTTTGATTGCAAGTGGTTTGAAGAAAATCCATGGCGGAAAAGGGGGGTTTGGGCCTAGCTGCAGAGTGCTTTTGGGAGCGATTTAAACTTAGGCCTCTGGATATTCTAAGTGTTGCATTTCTGTGATGGCCTGTTGGGGGGGTTCTACATTTTTGGGGCTGGGTCGAGGGGTCTAAGAGTACTGCTGGGAAGGTCTAATATTGAATGCAAGTGGTTTGAAGAAAATCCATGGTGGAAAAGAGGGGTTTGGGCCTGGCTGCAGAGTGTGTTTTGGAGCAATTTAAACTTAGGCCTCTGGAGATTCTAAGTGTTGCATTTCTGTGATGGCCTGTTGGGGGGTTCTACATTTTTGGGGCTGTGTCGAGGGGTCTGGGAGCACTGCTGGGAAGTTCTAATATTGAATGCAAGTGGTTTGGAGAAAATCCATGGTGAAAATGTTTTTTTTTTGCACTCCTACATGTTTTTGGGGGGCTGTTTAGAGGTGTCTCCATTTGTGGGGGTGGGTCGAGGGGTCTGGGGGCTCTGCTGGGAAGGTCTAATTTTGATTGCAAGTGGTTTGGAGAAAATCCATAGTGGAAAAGGGGGGTTTTGGCCTAGTTGCAGACAGCGTTTTGGCACAATTTAAACTGAGGCCTAGCAGTATTGCATGTTTTTGGGGGGCTGCTTGGGGGGGTTCTAGATGTTTGGGGGTGGGTTGAGGGGTCTGGGGGCACTGCTGGGAAGGTCTAATTTTGATTGTAAGTGGTTTGAAGAAAATCCATGATGAAAAAGTATATTTTTTTTGCACTCCTGCATGTTTTTTGGGGGCTGTTTGGGGGTGTTCTCAATTTCTGGGGGTGGGTCGAGGGGTCTGGGAGCACTGCTGGGAAGGTCTAATTTTGATTGCAAGTGGTTTGAAGAAAATCCATGGTGGAAAAGGGGGGTTTGGGCCTAGCTGCAGAGTGTGTTTTGGAGCGATTTAAACTTGGGCCTCTGGATATTCTAAGTGTTGCATTTCTGTGATGGCCTGTTTGGGGGGGTTCTACATTTTTGGGGCTGGGTCGAGGGGTCTGGAAGCACTGCTAGGAAGGTCTAATATTGAATGTAAGTGGTTTGCAGAAAATCCATGGTGAAAAAGGGTTTTTTTGCACTCCTGCATGTTTTGGGGGGCTTTTTTGGGGTGTTCTCTATTTCTGGGGGTGGGTCGAGGGGTCTGGGGGCACTGCTGGGAAGGTCTAATTTTGATTGTTAGTGGTTTGCAGAAAATCCATGGTGGAAAAGGGGGGTTTGGGTCTAGCTGCAGAGTGCGTTTTAGAGCGATTTAAACTTAGGCCTCTGGTGATTTTAAGTGTTGCATTTCTGTGATGGCCTGTTTGGGGGGTTCTACATTGTTGGGGCTGGGTCGAGGGGTCTGGGAGCACTGCTGGGAAGGTCTAATATTGAATGCAAGTGGTTTGGAGAAAATCCATGGTGCAAAAGTTAAATGGCTTAATTAAAGGGTTGTTAGATAATTTTTTTAGTAAGGGAATAATAAATAATGCAAATAATAATGGGGAGCAGCGGCACCCCTGCCTTGTACCTCTTGCAATGCTAATCATAGCAGATTTCCTCCCCATTGCAGCAATTCTCGCATTTGGAGCAAAGTATAACACCTGGATTGCTGTCATAAAATTATCCCCAAAACCTGATTTTCTCATAACCTCCCATAAATAATACCATTCAACACGGTTAAACGCTTTCTCTGCGTCAAGTAATGCTAAAGCTAATGCACGTTTTTCGGCCTGAGCAATATCCATTAACCCCTCCCCTGCTGATGATGGAACCGCTCTGTCATCAGCCGGGGTCGCGCTGTGCTGATGACGGAGCGGTTCCGTCATGGCCCGGCCGCCGCGCCTGCGCGGCGCGTTCTATTGAGCGGGCAGGGCCGTGATGGAACCGCTCTGTCATGAGCACAGCGCATCCGACGCTGGTGACGGAGCGGTTCCGTCACCTGCATGCGCCCGCCGCTCAGCTGCCCTCCCCCCTTAGCACTGCGGCGGAATAGCCGCCGCAGTGAAGGGGTCAAAGTGATTACTTTATTTATATGTGTCATAGTGCCACGTTTAGGAATGAATCTGTGCTGATCTAAAGAAACCAGCGGAGTTATCACTTTTGAAATTCGATTAGCAAGTATTTTTGAATACAATTTGCTATCGCAGTTAAGCAAAGAAATAGGGCGATATGATCCCAGAAGTTCTGGAGACTTACCATTTTTACTAAAAACAACAATCAAGGCGTCATTCCATGATTTTGGTGCCTTACCGTTCTGAGGGGCCCTAAAAGTGTCCAACATAAGATATTTTAACTGTTCAAAAAATAATTTGTAAACCTCGGCAGGGATATAATCTGGTCCAGCTGCTTTACCATTCGCCAAGCATTTTACCGCTAGGTCCAGTTCTTCCATTGTAAATGGACTGTCTAGCCATTCTTTATCATTCTCACTCAGCTGTACAAACTCCCCTAGATCAAATCTTACTTTTGTTCGATCAACTTTCTGTTGCGAATACAACTCTGAATAGTACTGGTGAAGTATATCAAGAATTTTGTCTGGGTCCTGTTGTAAATTACCGTGCTGATCCTGCATATTAACTATAGATCTAGAGGTTGATTGCATCTTTAACCATAGGGCTAGTGACCTCCCAATTGCCTCACCATATTCATGCATATGTCGTTTGTGTACCAAATATTTTCTCGCGTTTTCCTCACTCCACACCCCCGTTATCTTAGCTCGACATCTAGCAACCTTATTTTCCGCATCTACTATATTCTGTTGAGAACAGTTTTTTTGAATTTCCTTAATTAATTTCTCCTCAGAAGTTCTCAATAGCATATATAAGTCTTGCATTTCCCCCCTTAATTTCTTCTGGCGAAAATTACCATAGCTCATCACCTCCCCTCTACAGCACGCTTTTAATGTTTCCCGCACTATATCAATACTGGCAGTTTCTACATTAAAGTTAATAAATTCCGTTATCCATTTTGCCATGGTAGTCTTAAACTCTGCGTCTAAACATAATTTCCTGTCAAAAGAAAAAGATCTAATACCCAAATCCGTCGACGAATCTGGTATACTCAGCACCAAAGGTGCATGATCAGATGTTACTTTGGGGAATAGTTCAATATGAGCTTCAGCCAGTATAGATAAAGAAGAAAGAAAGTAATCTAGTCAAACCATTTTTTTGTGTGGAAATGAATAGTAAGTATAACCGGGCGAGGTTGATTTCAGATTACTCCAGGCATCTACCAGGCCATGATCTGTTACCAGATTGTATAGTGCCTTAAAACCCCGTGGTTTACGTCCAACATATTTATCAGGGCCTCCTGCCAGTTCAGTATTATTTAAGTTATTATTCATATCTCCACACATTATCAATGGAGTTACCCAGTTTGCCAATTCCATATTCAATTTTACTAAGACCTCAGGGTCATCCAAGTTTTACCCATATACTGAGCATAAAGTTATATGGGAAGATCTAATTTTAATCTCAGCAATAGCCCATCTTCCCCATTTATCAGTTAGGGTACGAATTGTTGTACTCAAGTGTGGTTTTGCTAGAATCATTACCCCCCGAGTCATAGAGGTCTGCTGTGTTGCACAATTTAACGAGTAGCCCAAATCATGTACTAAAGAGCGATTGCTCCATGATAAATGTATCTCCTGGAGACAAACAATATCCGGTTGAATATAGCAAAGCTCAGAAGCCACCCTTTCCTTTTTTCACATTATTGAGGCCGGACACATTTAAAGAGCATATTTTAATATTACGAGCCATAAAAAGTATTCTTAACACTCCAAACTATAACGCAATTCTCTCTTGTGTACAACAAACTCCTCAAAAGTATCGTCTTGAGCTCAAACATCTTTCCCTTCCTGTGCTGCTTTTTGCCCTCACCAGGGTTTTTATCCCTTTTCACCCCCCGTGCTACCATCCCTTACCACAACCCACCTCCCTGTGCAACTCTCCCACCCCCCCTAATCCCCCTTCCCCTCCCTCTTACCGAGACTTTAGGACTTATGGTCCTTCGATGTAAAACTTCCCAAGCCTCCAGCCTCCCCCCCACAGGAATACCAATATCCAAACAATATACTCATCCCTGACCCAAGAAAGAGAAAAAAAAAGAGAAAACCACCGCTATTCAATAATCCTGATTTAGTAGAGCTCTATGGCCCTTCTTTTCCCTTTATAGTATGAAAATACTCCTTTGCAGCCTCCACATTAGTAAAATAGCGAGTATTTTCTTTATAGATTACTTTGAGTTTAGCAGCATTCATTATGTAAGCTTGTGCCCCCATGCTCTGGAACTGTGTGACCATCTGTCGTAACTGTCACCTAGCATCTACTGTATATTTGGAGAAATCAAGTGTTGTAAAAAACTCAAATCCTTCCCCCTTGCTTTTCTTATTAGGGCGTGTATTCAAATTCACATCCTCCCTAGCTAAGAAACTGTTAAACGCTAACAAAATGGGTCTGGGTCTGGGTCTAGTATTAGATGCTCCAGATTCTATACGTAAATTGAATGGGAACCTATGCACCCGCTCTATTTCTCTGTCCCAGTCCCACTTGGTAATCTCAGGGAATGCTTGTGAAAATAATTGTACAATAAATTTCCGTGGATCTTGTCCCTCTTTTCCCTCAGGAATTTGCATAATTCTCAAATTGTTGCGCCAAGCGCCATTTTTAAAGTCAGCTAATTTCCATTGTACATCATCTTTATTCGCACTCAACAGTTCCATAGTAGTCTTTTGTTGTATTAATTGATCCTCTATACAGGAAATCTGAGACTCAACCTCAACAATTCTTTCTCCAAAATCAGTTTGAGATTTCGTCAACTTTCTTATCGAATTCTGGAGTCTACGACAATAATTTTGTATCCTTAAACTGTCCTGCTCCGTCTTAACCATAGGTGAGAGGATAGTTTGATAAATGGTATACAGAGTGATATCCTGCTCCGCCATTGCCGCTGCCTCTATGCTGCCACTGTGTATCTCTGACAGTGAATGATTGTTTGCCGCTGCATCATTCACTGAGTGCTCTCTTTCCCGTATTGTAACAGGACTATCTTCCCCAATATCAGCAGAGTTCTCTAATTCACCCTTACTATCATCTACCATTCTCATTTGCCGGGAGTATTGTGCAGTTAGATCATCACAGGATGAAATTGAGCCTTCTGATAGAGAATAGAAATCCCCTGATTCACCATCCGTTACTGAGGGATTTTCAGACACAGCTTGTAATGGTAGTGTAAAATGTAGCGGCTGCACTTGTGCAGCAGCTTGTGTTTTGCTCTTGTCAGAAGCCGCCACTGATACAGTATCTTTATTCAAGACTGCGTCCGTATTGCCACTAGCCATTCTCCTCAGTGAGCCCAGTTTACCTGCAGTCTCCACCGCCTCCACCACTATATTTACAATAGTTACGGCGTCTCCGCCGTTTTCGTCAGTTTGCAAGCTATCACCATTAGCATTAACAGCCGCAATCGAGTCATTAGCACTTGCATGGGCGGCATCTGATTTTCCCTTGCGCTTTTCCTTTGCCGCATTAAATATAGCAGGTATTGTAATGGTCTTGGTCTTACCGGCTTCACCTCTCTTCTCGGCGGAGGCGGCAGCAGTTTTACCCGTTTTAGGTCCTTCCTCGCCTACACTTTCACCACCGGCTCCGACGCCACCCCCGGACGTCTCCTGAACCAGTTTTCTACGTGTTCCTTTAGGAGCCATCCTCCGATCTTCTGTGCTTGCTGGGTGACGACCTCTCAACAGGCTCCTCAGGCGCCGTAGGCTCCGTAGGTTCCGCAAACCGCCAGCAGCTGTGCTACCTACTAGCGACCACACAGAGCGGTACGGTGCCGGAAGCCCATGTATCACCGCAAAAACACCAAGCATCAACTACTCAGTGACCGCGCTCTCTCGCACCGTGAGAGTCACACACCGCAGTCAGCACGTTGTACTTTCCCGACTTTTCCGACTTTTCACTCCGTTACTGTATCCAGGTAAGGGCCCACGATAATCTCAGGATCTAAAGGGCTTTTTCCGCATTCTCCGCTCTGTATCCGCGCAGGAAGGTTTGAGAGGCTGGAGAAGTCAGCTCACGCGTTCACTCGCTTGGTCGCCATCTTTCCTCCGCAGCGCTTTTTGAGTCTAGTTTTGGGAAAATCCATGGTGAAAAAGTTTTTTTTTTGCAACATGCATGTTTTTGGGGGGCTGTTTGGGGGTGTTCTCCATTTCTGGGGGTGGGTCGAGGGGTCTGGGCACTGCTGGGAAGGTGTGATTTTGATTGCAAGTGGTTTGAAGAAAATCCATGGTGGAAAAGGGGGGTTTGGTCCTAGCTGCAGAGTGCGTTTTGGAGAGATTTAAACTTAGGCCTCTGGAGATTCTAAGTGTTGCATTTCTGTGATTGCCTGTTTGGGTTGGTTCTACATTTTTGAGGCTGGGTCGAGGGGTCTGGGAGCACTCCTGGGAAGGTCTAATATTGAATGCAAGTGGTTTGGAGAAAATCAATGGTGAAAAGGTATTTTTTTTTGCACTCCTGCATTTTTGGGGGGCTGTTTGGGGGTATTCTCCATTTCTGGGGGTGGGTCGAGGGGTCTGGGGCACTGCTGGGAAGGTCTAATTCTGATTGCAAGTGGTTTGAAGAATATCCATGGTGGAAAAAGGAGGTTTGGGCCTAGTTGCACAGCACGTTTGGCACGATTTAAAGGTAGGCCTCGCTGAGGATAGCACTCCTGCGTGTTTTTGGGGGGCTGTTTAGGGGTGTTCTCCATTTATGGGGGTGGGTCGAGGGGTCTGGGAGCACTGCTGGGAAGGTCTTATTTTGATTGCAAGGGGTTTGAAGAAAATCCATTGTGGAAAAGGGGGGTCTGGGCCTAGCTACAGAGTGTGTTTTGGAGCGATTTAAACTTAGGCCTCTGGAGATTCTAAGTGTTGCATTTCTGTGATGGCCTGTTTTGGGGGGTTCTACATTTTTAGGGCTGTGTCGAGGGGTCTGGGAGCACTTCTGGGAAGGTCTAATATTGAATGCAAGTGGTTTGAAGAAAATCCATGGTGGAAAAGGGGGGTTTGGGCCCCCCAAACCTCCCGGTCGTTTTAGCACAATTTTCAAGGAGGCCTCAGCCAGGTCGCAGTATTGCATGTTTTTGGGGGGCTACTTGGGGGTGTTCTAGATTTTTGGGGGTGGGTTGAGGGGTCTGGGAGCACTGCTGGGAAGGTCTAATTTTGTTCTAAAATCGCAGTTTACACTTTACACCTAGTTTGAGGGGAAAGATACGCAAATTTCGCCCACACTTATTTATCCTTGAAACGGAGACACAGAGTACGCACTTTCGAAATGATGCTTGTATGTATTGTAATACTCTTGACTCTGAAACTGAAAGTGTTATTTTTGCACTACACAGCATACCTTATATTTTTTTCTCCGTGATGTTTTAATATCACTTCCTGTTTTTCCATCAACAATCACAGGCCGGCTTTTACCCTGTGCAATAGGAAAAAGGATGAACTCAGGCATACCATTAGCGAGCCACAATTCAGCATCCGCCAGGCAGGCAGTGGACAAGGTGTCTTCTGGTCCCCAACATTGATCGACGGAGCGTGAGATGGAATGGAGCAGTACTGCGAAAAAGAGGAATGGCTGGATGCATGCAACTTCCCAAATTCAACAGGACAACTACAACAACATACAGTTACAGTATCCATCTACATTTCTACTTATCTTTTAAGTAATGTTATTGCTGTGAACTTCCATGAGTGTGACTCTGTGCATTTGTTTGCTCTCTGCTTCAATTCATCCCTCCAGCCATTGTATACTTTTTTCTTTGCTATTTTTTAAACTAATTTAATGTACTAAGTGGTTTTTCTCTCTGAGGGCCGATAGGCAAGTGAAATTGCGTAATTACTGCTGCCCTGTACTGTCATATTGTTTCTTCATAGTTAGTACATTGTAGAAAGTACTACTTACTTTTCAGTAACCTATCCATTTAGCAAACAACTTCATGCATGCAGTAGTGCCTGCACTTCCGTTATGTCCCTTAAAAGATTTATGGATGGCTTTGTATCCAAAGATTTGCTTATCTTCATTTGTTGTTTTACCATGCTGTGCTTTTTTTTCCTCTCTCCACAAAAATTTCCCCACAAACCCCATTCACATCCAAGTTTCAAACCCTAACCCTCTTTCCCCAGGCTGTGTGGTTTTCATTGAGGTGTGAGTAAATTACAACAATAATTCCACACACTTGTGGGGAGGATAAGGTGCAAGCAACCTCCTCAAATCAATTTAAGGCAGCTAGATGAATCCTAGGATATTGTAATTCTGTTGAATACAATGAGTATTTTAAAATAAATTCTGAATTTTATGCCCATCATCGATTGGATCCATCGTCAACATCATCCTCCTACATGTCAAGAAGACTTGTTACACTGCTGTGTCACTGTTCTTGTTGTAGCCATAATCATCCATGCAATTCTTTTTCCCCATACTTATCTTCAGCATTGCTTAGGCTACTGTTCCTTCTAATACTCCTCTCAGGCCACTCAATGTCTCATTTTTTTACTTTGTTTTTCATATGCTGCTACTGCTAGTGTGGTACCACTCCTACTAACACCACAACAACTGAATTTCGGTCCGGGATGGCGTAATCGCCATTTTCCATGCAGCAAGCTCTGTGCCTAGCTCTATTCTCAAACACGAATCACAGGTCAGATAAGCATTTTGGGGAGGTAGAATAAAGGGCTAGGACTCGGAGGAGAGACTGACAGTAGTACTAGTAAAGTACAAGTAGGCCAATTGAATTCACTAAATCTGTTAGTGGCACTTTTGAACATTTTGGACGTTTTAGATAATTCATGCTGGTAAGTTTGAGGAAACCAAATGTGCCATAACCCCCGCCCACCACACCACAAAATAACATCAACGCGTACACTATGTTGAAGTATGTAAAATAAATAATTATATATTTACCCTAACAAAAATAAACTAGTCCCACCCCTCCCTAACCCAAACAATTGTCCATTTCAAATAGTCCTCAGAAAATTCCCAAATAATCCCCAACTCCCGATTCCCACCCCCCCAACAGACTTTAAAAAAGGGGCAAGGGACACAGTCACTTCCGGCGGTGTTTGGACAGGCGGTCCTGACACTCCTTGCGGAGGTCCCAGAGCTGTTGCTCAAGAATGTCCACCTTGCGCTCCAGGTAGTACACTCTGAGGCGTAGGCGGCGCAGGCGTGCCATCCAGGCTCTGGGGGGGTTAGCTGCTGGTGTTGTTGCAGCTGAGCGGCGGCGGGAGGCTGTCCGAGAACGGCGCGTTGCTGGGGGCTGGTGGACACGGGGGCACTGGAGGAGGTTGTTGACGCAACCTACTCCTGTTCCTGAGTCCACAGCCGGCGATGTTCAACACAAATGGCCTCCAGCTTCCGGGCCCTGTCCCGGACAGCCATCTCCTGTCTGGTGAGCTTTTTTGGAGCATCTATATGAAGAAAGAAAGAAAAATAATGTAACCAATACTCTTTAACAATAACACAAAATAATTCAACAGAACGTTGTCTCACAGTAACACTAGCAATTTTCAAGCACAGTATAACATTTTGGCATGTATCTTTCCGCTGTCTTTGTAGGCCTGTAACAGTGGGAGTTTCAGGAATTCTACTACCAGGCAGCACTATGGACTCAATACATAGTCAGAGAGTCAGAGAGTACACCAGTATTCTTCTTTTTTTCTCTAGTTTTGCGAAAGAAATTACTTGTAAGAAAACGTGTGGTAGCCGGCATAATGTCAGCTCAGTCAGATTGCAAACAAGAAAAAGAGACACAAGCCATGATGATGCAGACTTGCATGCATTACTTTAAGCAGTACATGCAGGTGGGGATAGGGAAGCTCTTACTTTTGTCTAGGGGTGGCACTGGCCATACTCGGTTACATCAAGGGCTACTGCTCAATGTAATTTATATTTTGCACTGCCCCCCCTGGGCCTTCAGTACTACAAAAGGAAAAAGAAGATTATTCATTTCTGATCATGTATCCAGACGATCGCATGATCTCTTTGCTTATATGATGGATGAATTTAGGTGCTTTGTTGTGATAGATTGAGTGAACAACAGCGATAGTCCACCAATGATTAACACAGCAGAAAGAAAATTATGAACATAGGTAGTGAGTGTGGTAACCATAATTGCCGGAGGAGGGGACTTGACTTGATATAATTGTCAACTATACAATACATACACAATATATGCTCTGCTTGCAAAGTAAACTACTGTACTGTTACTTTAGGCAAGGGAGAGTTCTGAACAATCACAACTTGTAGTATTTGGATTTCCTCTGCTTAGCTACTCTGGCACGGACATGCTGTTCGAACAAAGTAACACTCTTCATGCACTGAGCGTCTGCTCTACATACACCTCTGCTATGTATGAGGAAGAAGATACCATCCAGGCTTCCAAAGTAAACGTCTATCATTCTTCTTAATGTCTCAACTGTAACAACTTTACTTTTTCTCAACAACCAAATAACACCCTTTTCATTTTATTTGGTAAACCACAGTCTTGACTTGCATTTGAGTTTCACCCAAATGATATATTGCAATGCACAACACACATTAATTTTTTGATTCAACCACACAGGCAGTCATTTTTTCTTTCTCCTCCAACCATCCTTGCTTCAAGCAGCCATGCATCTGATTCCATTCTATCAACCACCTCTGCCTGCATTCAAAAAAATGTATCATTCTTTACAGTCATAAATGTTACAACTCACTCATCCTTCCATTGACCCTAAGTTCTTTCCCTTTTTATTCATCACATCCCTCAAGTTCATCTGATATGACTTGGCTTCACGATAAAAGTTTCCCAGCTGATTTGAAGTCAAATAGAGGGGGCCATTGCTTACTCGAGAACTACCGCCGCTAATGCTATTGCTAAGTCAAGGGTGACTGTCTTCTCCGTGATTGGCTAAAATGTAGTTCTAAATCAAAAATCAGTAACTGTTCTTAACGGTACAGTGTACTTGTAGTAGTGTACTGTTTACTGTACAGTACATCATACACTCCTTTGCGAGCCTACTCTAAAATGTCAATAAGTAAGGAGTATAATAATAACTTACCACCGTCCGCCGCTGCTGAGCCATCCCCATCAGCTCCTCCTGGTGGCACTTGTGGCGCCGCCGCATCCGCCCCTGGAGTGGACCCCTCCACGCTGCTGGCCCCGGCACTGGTGGTGGGAAGTGCCGCATCCGATGTTGTGACACCTAGAAAATACAAGTCATATTTTTAGATGCCATACACCAGCCCCTATTTCGTCTCGTAATGGAAGAGAAAATGTTAAAAAAAAATTAGATATTGGGACTGAAAAGAAGTCACGGTTTTGGGGAGGGTGTTACCTTATATGCTTAGCCATAACATGCAACTCTTTTTAGCACAACTGATGAATGCTTGCTCTTTAACGTGCAACATTTTTATAATTACAGACAGAACCAACTACTCCACATCACCACCAGGAGGACTTGAAGTTCCAGCAAGGTGAGGGCTCCCGAGTCCCGCACAGTTACTTCTGACTGAGGTATGTGGAAAGTCGAACTGCACCTATCATCAACAATGTCCTATTTCTCTTCTCCATACTTCTGTATGTGCAGAATAGTCCCTGAAACACTATGGGTATGGTATGTGCTACTATCAAATCAAAAAGCCAACTACTAGCTTATTCTTGGTGGACATTGACATTTTGTTGTTGGAAATTGTCAAAGCACTAACATTAAGAAGACTGGAATAGACAGCAAGGGCAACCCAGAGGACTGCACTGAGTGCCTCTAGAGCTATTGCTGGATCAGAGTTTTGTTTAACACCGTTTGCCGATTGGGCAATCTTAGCTACCTACACAGACCGACTCATAATAATAGTAAATAGTAGTAGCACAGAGGGTGATGGTAGAGAGGCAGGATACTAGAAACAGTCTACAAGAAGATCATAGACTATTTTGTAAAAAATAGAATTAGGAAACAGTTTGGAATGAATAGGAGCTGTAAAAGTTAGGGAAGTATAATTATATTAACAACAGAACAACTTACTGGGGCCAGCAGAAGAGCCTGCAGAGGACCGTTCCTGCCCACTCTCTTCCGCCGGAGTCTGGGGTGTTGCTGTCTTCTTGCCCCTGGGAGGTGCTGATGATCATGAAATAAACACAAACATGGATTATTGTTTTTTTGAAATATTTGATTTCTTTAACCACAATCGAAAATTACCTCGGGGAAACAAATTAGCAACAATTGCACTACATTGCACTATTAAAAAAAGCTGGCACTGACCCGAAGGCCTTAAAAAATTGTAGGCCCATCTCGCAGCTTCCTTTTTTGAGTAAGCTTTTGGAGAAGCATGTCCTAGGCACTTTGGCCGGCTATCTGGAGGAACACCACCTCCTACACACCAGGCAAGCAGGCTTCCGATCCCAACACAGTACGGAATTAGTAATGGCCGCGGTCACCGACGAATTGAGAGTCAGGACAGACAATAAACAGCCGTGCGCCCTGATTCTCCTAGATCTGTCGGCGGCTTTCGATACGGTCAGCCACACCATCCTGCTGGACCGTATCGCGAAGCTGGGGATCACAGGCCAAGTGCTAAAGTGGCTGGAGTCTTTTCTATCAGGTCGTACTCAAAGGGTACAGCTGGGTGATCAGCTATCAGGGATTAGTGATGTAACATGGGGCGTGCCTCAGGGGTCAGCGCTATGTCCCCTGCTGTTCAATATCTACCTACAGCCGCTGGTTGAGGAGCTCATGAGCCGGAACTGCGAAGTTTTTAATTACGCAGATGATACCCAGCTACTGGTTCAGCTGGATGACACCCTTGAAGCCCAGGAATCAGTGAGAAATCTGCTCAGCTTCACGGTCAACTGGATGACCAACAATCTGTTGAAAGTGAATGCTGAAAAAACTGAGGTGCTGGTCCTCAGTAACCTAGGGAACCCCTGGAGTGACCTATACTGGCCCCCAGAGTTAGGTTCTACTCCCCCTCCTGGTAAGGTGGTAAAAAGTCTGGGTCTGAGGATTGATGCAGACCTCTCGATGGCCCCCCAGGTTGCAGCCGTGGTTGGCTCTTGCACGGGTGTACTGAGGCAATTGCGGAAATTGGTACCCATCTTATCAGCCTCTACCCTGCAATTGATTGTATCTGCCACAGTCATTTCAAGACTTGATTACGGCAATGCACTATACCTCGGCTTGCCACAGAAGTTGTTGAGGAAGCTGCAGGTAGTACAAAACGATGCCGCAAGGCTGATCCACTCCCTGCCTAGAAACTTTCACGCCACCCCCCTGCTCCAAAAGTTGCACTGGCTACCGGTCATGTACAGAGTACAATTCAATTGTCTCTGTGTGGCCCACAAGGCTCTCTTTGGTAAAGCACCAGAGTACATAAAACAACGTCTTACGAGATACGTTCCCGGTAGACCTCTGCGTTCAGGGATGACCTCTAATCTGATCCAACCTAGATTCAAGCTAAAAACCAGAGGAGGCAGAGCTCTGTCTGTGCTTCTCCCACAGTTGTGGAACGCACTTCCGACTACTTTGAAGGAAGAATCTCAGTTACTGCCCTTCAGAAAGAAATTAAAAACCCATCTATTTAAAAGGGCGATGACTCCAGCATAATCGACAGGAGCCTGAGAGACTTGGGTTAACAGTGTGTTGTGTTGTTCTGCTTCTAAGCGCTTAGAGACCGGCGGTGATAGGCGCTATACAAATAAGCAATAACATAACATGTATTGACCTATCTGATCTGGTCAACTAGGAGTATACTAGTACAGTATTGCTGGATTCGCAGACCGTCTACTTGGAAAGTTATGTAAATCACTAACTAAACCAACAACAAAAAAGGTTCTACTACGACTGCCAGCACTCAGCAGCACGCGGCGTGACAGACACAGTCCGTCATCATGATTGCAGACCACTAAAAAATGTCCTACTACCAATAACAAGTCATAGTATACTCAACCTATCAATCCACCACTATCTCTTTTTCTTAGTGGCAGCAGGAGTACAAAGGAAGGACTAGACTTAAGTCTGTAGTCTCTCTAGCATTACACAGTTCTGTAAAGTACTACACTCATACATATTCAGGCCAAATGAGCACAAAGTTGCAAACAAGTAAGCATAGTAGCAACGCCACTGAGGAGGCGAGCACCTGCAATCGCAGAAGCTATTTAAACATTATTTTACCTGCAATGTAATCAAATCAGCAGCATTCTTGCTCTTTGGGAAAAACATATATTAGCAATATAACACAGAGCAGAAGAAAACAAAGTAGTTATTAAATAGCTACTCACCAAGGCCAGGGATCTCCACGTCTAGCAGGTCGAGCAGGTCCTGCTCCCGGTCGAGGGTGTCAGCCTACCAGTGTTTTGCTTGGTCATAGGTGCGCAGGACCCCCGACTCCCTACGCATGGCCCAGTACACCTTATCCCACCGCTGGCGATGCTCCCGGAGGCCATACCCTTGACCGGGCCTATCCCCTGCTGCCACGGTCTTAGGGAGGTGGTGCAGAACAAAAAATATAAGAGCGGCCACCTCCACCGCATTGAAAATCTCCCCGGCCACTACCTCCTCCCCCCTCAATCGCCTGCATGGGAGCTGGGTACGGGGTGGGAGACCCTTCCCCTTACTCTTCCCGGCTCCCTTTGCCATGGTCCAGGACAGGTGAAAAAAAAATGGAAAGAATAGGGAAAAGGTAAGGAAAAGAAAAAATTATAAAAAGTAGCTTTAAAGTAAGCAAAAGTAGAAAAAAACACAAAATATAGAGTTAGAAAAATAGAGAGATAGATAATAAGCAAAAAAAATCCCAAAAAAGGTTAAAGAAACAAAGGATTACAAAGATTAGGGAAGGATTCAAAAACCATGCCCAGAGCCATAGCAATAAACAGGATGGCTGCGCCCATAGAGGACCGCTTGGGGAAGTTTGTGCGATATTTCCCCCGCGAGCACGCAAAAATGCACGCGACCACACAATAGCACCCCGCGGACAATGTGAGCATGCAACTGTGCCCGGAAACGGAAATATGCAACGCGGACAAGATTGCCGCGCCCATGTACGACCGCATGGGTAACTTCGCGGTCAGTGCGCTGCAAGAGGCTCGCGAATACGCAAAGCGCCCCGCGAACACGCAAAAAAAAATATGCAAACCGCAAATTCGCTTTTGCACGAATTCGCGGACCGCAAATTTCGCCCATACTTACTTTTGACCCTGGCTCAAATCCTCTCTAAAGGACCCACCGGCTGCATGGAGTTCTGCCAGGTCAGGCAAGTATCTCAGGGAACCAGCCTCCTATTTAGGCACTAAACACTTGAGGGTTCTGCTCTGTCTGGGCCTGTGGACTTTGGGAAATGGTATTGCCAGAGTTTCTGCCCTTTATCTTGTTACTAGAGCCTTGGGCCATTTTTGCAGCCTCCAAGAACCTGTGACTTTTCATTAAGGTCTTTTGTGTTAAAGTGGAGACAAACACCCACTCAGCGAGACCCAGCATTGGTGCATGAGTCCTCTCCACATCTGCCCAGGCAGATGTGGATAGGTCATTGTCTAGCAAACACTCCACTGGTATGGCAGAGGATACAGGTATGTTCCTCGGGCCAGCAACCCCACCCCGTGCAAAGTCTACCACAACTATGGGATGGGACTTTGTAACATTTTCACTGTCTACTATCTGGTGCACCACATCGGGTATGATCTGTCCTGCGGAAACCAGCTTGGTCAGAACCACAGTGTTGCTGGTACCTGCATCCCGTATGGCCTGGACTTTTATTACTAGCCATTGTCTGTATTTTTCCATCCTGGCAGGTCAGTGGGCCAAGAGTTCAATTTCCTCCTCACCCATGAAGACTAAAGCGACTTCAATGTAACGCATGCAATTCCCAGGGACAACTTCCACCCCATCCCTGCACGTGCAATTCTTTTGGGATGGTCTCCAGTGGGTGACTTCTTGGTGTACACAGTATCTACCCTGGCTGAATAAATACATAGCACAGCTCAGCCTGTGTAAGGTCAAAGTTCTTTCCCTGGTACCCCTCTCCCTTGTGAATGGGAAGTGACTCTGGGTCCCCCCATTGAGCACCTTCTGGGGACTCTTCGGGAGTTTCTATCTTTTTATGATTGCCCTCATCTCTTCCCTGATGGGGTCTGTTCCCCTTTCTTGTGATCACCACCTTGGGACTTTTTGGGCACCGTAGTGCGTACCCATCCATCAGCTATCTTCCCCAGCTCTCTAGGGCTAGATAGCACAGAATCTACCAGATGCTGGTGTAACTTCTCTGTGGTACAATTTATAAGTGTGTGTTTTTTACCTCTAAATTGGGGAGGCCCTCATAGGTATCTACCTGGTTCCATTTTATCCAGCCTTCCAGTAACTTCACAGCAACATCCACAAAGCCTACCCGTGTAGAGTATTTTTAAACCTCTGTCTGTATTCTTCAGGGGTTAACCCAAATAGCTCGATCAATGCCTCCTTCATATGTGGATATGTTCTGGCACATCTTCTTCCAGTGTCAGCAGCCTAACCCTTGCCACCGTTGGAACTAACTCTCATAATAAGGATCCCTAATGGTGGACATCCACCCTTCTCAGTCGAGAGCTCCCTCATAAGATGCTAGTAATTTCTCTATATCATCCCCCTCTACATACTTTGGCACAATACCATTGGGCAACCTAGGATCATAGGCATCCCCTGCAATTATCTCTGTATCTCTGTTGCTCCCACCATGTCCATGTCATTGGGACTTCAGTCCCAGCTTGACCCTTTTCTCATCTAGGGCCAGTCTTCTTTCTTGTCGGGCCAGTCTCCTTTCTTGGAAATCTAGTAGACTAAGTTGGGCTTCTAGATCCTTAGGCTTTCTCACTGAAGTGGAGCTTCTCACTCCCAGATGTGGATATGTGGATGCATTCCTTGAAGGAACTATGGGGCCACACTCTTGTTGTCCTCCTCTCCATCATCATCAAAGAGGTCTCTCCCACTTGCATAATCCCCACTGTCAGGGCTAATTTCCTCTGTAAATTGGGCCTGTGCTCTCCTGGATTCCTTCCTGGCTCTGAGGGCCTTTTCCAGAACCTCCTTTTTGGCAGTGAACACCAGACTGATGTTTTGTCCCTCTACAGAATTCCCAGGTCATTGATCTTGAGTGTGGGCAGGGTGGCCAAGTAGAATTCCATGTCTTTTATCCGTTGGGGACTCAGCAAAAACTTTTTTTTAACTTTATCAGACTCTTACTTTTAGTTGGAAAACTCCTTTAAAATAGTGCCTTGGATTCTCAGAACTTGGAAAAGACTTTTGAAACTTTTCCTTAGTGTTGACTTGGTGGATGTTGGTTACCATAATATTAATTGTCTGGTACAACTAAACACAAGATCTGGATGCAACCGCTAGGCACCAATGTCAGGATTCTGGTATAATTTATATGGTTTGGCTGTGCGACCTCACAAAACCATCTTGGGTCCAGACAGGTTTGTTTAAAAAAACCTCTTGCACAACCCTGGGTAGTGGTGTCAAAAAACCAGCAGCATCATTCCAAAACCTTGGGGGCACTCTTGCAAAAAGAGGCATTTGCTTAGAGTTGCAAGCTTACCACTGAAGCCTCTTATGGAAATAAGCCTCACTTCCCTTCACGACCATTCATCTCTACTTTGGTCTTTGAGAATTCATACTTTTTGTGTTGAACAATTTAGTCCACCCTAATTTGGTTGTCCATTGCCACATAATTTCAGTGTGCCTGGTAGTGCTAGACCCAATATGCATTCCCACATACAGCCCATTTTCGTTATCACTACTGCAATACTGTACACCTGATTATTAAGATACAATCATTTTTTATTTGCACTCTTTGAAAACTTCAGTTTATTAAAGTAAAACTGTTCTCAATTTTTATTAACTCAATTATCAAGGAGAGAGAGAGGACTGGGTAGCCAATCCCACTCTCCAAAGTATTTATATGTAATCAAAAGTGGACTGGTCTAACACATTTTAGTACAGGACTCTAAACTGTATGTAGAAGGGAACAGATTATGTTTTTCATGAAGCCCTCACCCACCAGCCTAGTTGATGGCATGCTTCATCATCGGACCCACCCAGTGACACCGAAAGTGTCCCGGGTGTGCTTCAACGCCTGTGTTACAGCGGAGCTGGTGTGTTACCGAGTGTGCAGTGATGGTGGAGTAATACGTGAACAAGTTAAAAGCTATCCAGCGATCCCAATGCCCACGGGGGCTATCTTTAATATCCGGGCCTCTGGTAGCATTAGAATCAAGGCAATGGATGTGGGTGGAGTGGTGATTATGAACTCCGGCATCCATTGGTAGGTCTACATGTTTCAGCCGGCCTTTTCTTAAACTGGCTTTCCTCAAGACCAAAAATACTGTGAAGGTGAACACTACACTACTAGTAAGTGTGTGGTTTAAAATGTGTTGCACGCGCTAAGGTGCCATACGTGTGGGAGGGGGGGATTCCATCTCCAAGCAAAAGCTAGCGTTTTGTAGCAAATGCCCCTACGGAGAAGTCAGGCAGAGGTATGGACCGGTATTGGCGGTCACGACCCATTCTGAACCTATTCAGCTGTGGCATCTCTCCGTTTTTTTGTCGACAATATTGTTATGTTTTCTCCTAAAAAACATTCATTAAACATTTGTGTTTAAAAAAACATATAATTCTATTTATAGATATTAGATTGCAGATTTCAAGGATTCAGTGCTAGCCACTCTAAACAAGAGGTGCAATTTAGCTTGGTTCTTTCTTTGGTAGACATAGGACACATAGCCACAGACAAAAAGTGGGCTTATATATAGGAATGCAGACATGCACAAATGTGCCCTGTCTCTGTGTGTAATGAGGAAAGGTAGAGATTCAGCATTTTGAAGAAACATGCACTCACATTTACCTCTGTTCCATTGGTACCTGTGTTGGGTAGAGAGCAAAGAAGCATATGGAAAAATTCAAGGGGGCTGAAATTACCCACATTCGCAATGGAGACCACATAAAGAAAACATCATCCTTTTTTCTTGATGCCAGGTTTTTCACCCGAAAGTGGGTGGTGCTCCATGCCAGCGTTTTGACCAACATGGCTGAAGATCACACAGTGCATGCCAAAGGATGCAGCGATTCTTTGCTCGCATGTAGTGCTGAGTGCATGCACATCTTCATTAGGAGCTGATGTTCCTAATTTAGTAACTGTATCTTGGACACAGGTAAACTCCCTGACAATATAAGTAGTCCTTCACGACTAAGCATTCTCACTATCCAGGGGAAGCTTCTATCTCTTCACCCTGTCAATTACCATTTTTATTTCCTGCTTCTTTCCTTCACCCTCCTCCTTTTTGGGTCAGTTTTCTTTTCACTTCTCACTGGTCATTCTCATTAGTTAACTCCTGAACAATGTCAGTTCCTTCAGCCATCACCTATCAAGCAGCCTGCTCAAAGACAAGTGCCTTCCTGCTGACCTTCCATCTGGCAGATCAGATTTGTCTTCAGTGGTCACCCTGTGGATATTCTACCACTGGATACATCTTAATGATGCTTCTTCCTCCAAGTCTTTGCAGCTGCCCAAGTTTCTCTCTAGTTATAGAAAGTTCCACAAAACAAGCCAATTCATATCTTCTGCCATGACCTGACACTTTGCAGCCAGCCTCTTTCTGCATTTCCTGTGCATGTACCCTGTTTTCACTCCCTAGTTTGTGGTCCGGATGCCAAAGATTTTATGTTTGAGAAATGCAAAACAGGATACAGATTTAACAGGGCACACACTTGGTTCATGTATAGCTATACTTGTACTAGCACTGGAAAGCCAGATCTATTGACTTTGCCCAAGCTTGAAGCAGCCTGAAGAGTTAGTGGTTTTGTAGAGGTTACACACTTTGATATTTTCCCTGTGGTTAGGGAGTGTATAGGAAAGTAAGTTGCATATATTTGCAGAAACAAGGATGATGAGAGGTGATGGATTTAGGCACAAATCTATGTACTGGGGTGAATATTTGACATTCATCAGCATTCTGTCCATCAATTGTTCTTTTTGCATGTGTCACCCTGAGTGGTCGGGTATGCCCAGACGTGGTTCTTGTGCTCTCCATGCCACTGGAGTCAAGCTAGCCTGGCTGATGAGGGGGTGATACCCTGAAACCAGTCCCAAGATGCTTGTTTCCTGTCCAGGGACTACTTGGCCTGGCATATGGCTGGGAATGGCAAGGGGAGCAAAAAGCAAAGGATTTAGGCCAAGATCTCTGCACTGGGGTGAATGTTTGACTTTGATCAGCATTCTGTCTGTCAAATGTTCATTTTGCATTTGTCATTGCGAGTGGGATGGGGGTGCCCAGATGTGGGTCCCATGCTCTCCATGCCATTGAGTCAATCTAGCCTGGCTGATGAAGGGTGATGACCTGTAACTGGTCCCAGGATGCTTGTTTCCAGTCCAGGGAGGACCTGGCCTGGCAGTTCAGGCTGGACTGTTTCCATGGGAAACAGGGTCAAGCATTATTTGTATATGGCTGGGTTTAAATTGGAATGGCATGGGGAGCACAAAAACGATGGATTTAGGCCCAGATCTCTGTACTGGGGTGAATGTTTGACATTGATAAGCATTCTGTCCATCAATTGTTCTGTTTGCAGAGGCCAACTGAAGACATAAAAAGAAAGGAGAGAAAGAGAGATAACAATAGAGGACCATAGAATAGAAGAGCGGATGAGAGTGGGAACCAGAGAGCCCTGGAGTAGGAGAGTAAGATAGAAGTCATGAGAAAAAGTGAGGAAGAGAGAAAAGGGTAGAGAAAAAATGATAGAGAGGAAAAATGGATCTGATATTAGCGAGAAAATGAAAAAAGAGAAGGGTAAGGGAGAAGAATGAAGCGGAAGAAGGAGAGGGACTGAAGGGAGACACTGAGGGGAAAAAGAAAGGGTATTAAACAAAGATAAAGAAGACAAATAGTAAAAAAAGAAGAGGCACATAGATTAATTGTAGAAATGTATAAACTGCAGTCTTTTTTCGTGACCTCGATTTTAAAAATAGCAGAGTGCAGCACAGGTGTTGGCTACTGGAATGCATACCTAGTATATATATATATATATATAACCAGGGTTTATTTCCACACTTGGCTGATGCTTGTGCAATGTATGTGTTAACCTCATGGCTGCCATACCGAATTCATGATGTTAAAAGGCTCAGAGTTGCAGCCCTCAACTTTTGTAGGCACTAGACCTCTATATAATTTCCATATTTTTTTGTAAGGGAAATTTTTTGCATTTTCCCATAAAATATACAATATTATTTGTAATTGCATTAGGTGTGCTGCTGGTGCCATGAGCCAAAAATGGTGGTGGACATACTACGCACATTTTTTTTAGTGAAATTGGCATGTTACACAATGCAGACAAGGTCGCCATTTTGTCCCGGGAGTAGAAACAAAGTTCAGCCTCCTGGCTGCTGTCTGCCTTTGCCCTGAAGCCTGCCTTTTGTTTGTGGTCTCCAAAGGAAGGTCTAATGGGCTGGAAGACTTTGCCAGTCTCACCAAAAATGCATCTTGAGGGAATAAGGAACTGGGTATTGTTATTATCACGACATAAAATATGGTGGATGTAGCGAATAAGTTGTCTTATTATGATTGGTTAACACAAAAAGCTGGTTTCAATATGATTTGCCTCCAGTAAACTTGGGCAGACAATAACGTTCTCGTCGATTGACTCAGAACATTTGATATTCCAGCAACGACCTCAGCATCAGGTAGAGCTGAAGAAGGGCTAGCAAATTTTTTTGCGATTTTGTTTCTCGGACATACTCTGGGTTAAACTGGACTCTCATCTTTACCAGCATGGGTACTTGAGTGTCAACTCCAGGACAGATGCGTTCATTATTTATATAATTAATTGTTTAATTAGCAATGGATGAACGCATTCCAAGCTCTGGCATGTGATTTGGAACATCATGCAATGGCAAGCAGCAAAGATAGCTCTGCTTTTTGGGGGGTGAACTGTAATGCTCGTCTCTGTACTGTCCCACCCAAAAAGGTATATGTATTTGAGGATACCTGTAGTTAGGGTCAGTCTCATTTCATCCATAACACATATGGGGATGAATTGATCACACTAACCACTAGATTTAATTTTTAGTCTGAATTTTGCTTTTGCACAATACATCTAATACCAATATTTACTGGAAGAGGGCCTTATAATTTAATTGATCATATATTGAATGGTCTGGGGTCAGTCTTGTTAGGTTCCTACACAAGTTGGTCTCCTCTAATCTCTCAGATGGTCTGCTTTGCCTAGAGGAAGAAATAAATGTTAACAAGTTCAAAACTTCTTTTGAAACAATCTGTGCCTCAACATGAGAGTGACTCAACAAAGATTATGTCACAAATAAGTGTCAGTACAAAGGATGGTTTGACCAAGCAACAAGTGTGGCTAATAAACATTTAAAAACTCTCTTAAATCAACTAAAAGAGATAGATCATTGATCTCATCCTGTAGGTAATGGTATAAACAGACCCCGCTAAAAAGGACAAAGAAAATTAGGGAAGAAGCATGGGAGAAATTGATTAAGAAACACCATACAAATGATAATATATTTTGGCAAATATTTAATTCACCATTCTTAGAGATGCCTCAGCACCTTCAATTGATTCATTGGTGTGCCTTCTGATTGGGTAAATCATTTCAGTAAGAGTTTTAATCAAGAACCTGATTCTCCTGAAATAGCTTTTCAAGATACAACTAGGAACTGACAGGGTAGACATATAACTCGGCCAGCCTTAATGAAGTGTTAGCTGCTTTGAAAAGGAGTCGCCCTTGTCCCTGTCAACATCTGTAAGGAAGATATTGATTTATGGGCATCTATACTAACTAATGCATTAGTGTCCATTAGGGAGGATGATTTTCCATCAGATTGGTCGGAGGCAGAAATAGTACCCTCTTTCAAGAAGGGCAAAACGCTGTACCCTAGGTGCTATAGAATTATAGAAACTCAGGAATCAACTGATTTGGATATTAAGAACAATTGAATACCAACCGTAGAACAACACCCGTGAATTGGACTACTACTGTTACGTTGACAAAGCCCCAGCCAGGCCTGCACGACAAGAAAGGGCTAAAGACATGCTGGTTGAGCCTCCCCGATACGAAAAGGAAGACGATTTAAAGAATTGCAGCAAATAATTTGATGTCCAATTACTTTATTTACTGTGAAATGATACACTCTCTTTATTAAATGCTCTCCTCACCTGACAAGCATAAGAAACTAAACTTGAAAATGAAGGAGTGCTAGCATCCCCAATCACAAAAACATCTATTGCTAGTTAGCCTGTGAGGTTGGAGCCATACCCACTAGAGGATGCAAGGGTATGTTACAAGATATCCCAATATAAGGCATATAATAGGACCACGTAACCCTGAGACCCCATGCCTTCTCCTTATCCATTATATATGAATCAAAGTGGAACTGACCTCACAGGAAAGGGTGAGACTTCATCTTGCATTGGGAACCCCCACTAGTGTTCGCTGGACACCTTTGCAAAGAAAGTTCATAGGCTTGTCCAAATCACTTTCCTCAGAATCACATCATGCGCAAAACACAAGAAGAAGAAGATCGGCGGCGGAACACCGCAACTCCTCTTCCACCCATCCTGACTTTTTCCTCAGAGTGATCATAGAGGCAACAACACAGTTAAGGCTGTGAGGATACCCAGCCATGCAGCGGCCATGGCATCCAGCAACATGCCCCTAAGAGCCTGATGCATGCATGGTCTCTCTGTGACTGTATATAGCCTCCGGTAACCCTGCAGCACAATACCTGGACCTGGAGAAATGAGACATTTTGGTCTTGATCTGTCAGTCAAGAGGACTAAAGTGCTGCTAGCTATCCACATGTAATCTGGGACGGGAGGTGCCTTATAATGCTCTGGTTGCTAGCCTCTTATTAGACTCAATGACAGTGCAGACTGAAGAGTGTCTCCCCCTGGATGGAACAACCATCTGCTCATTGGAAGAAGACTGCTGGAACCCCTTGCTAAAAAGCTTCACCTGAAACAGTGGGAACTCATACTTACCAGGAGAAGGATTACCAGTGCCTGAAAGAAAATGGCACTTAGTCATTTTGGGGTTTCTGGAAGACCAGAACAAGGGACCAAGTAGCCGTGGAAAGCATTATTTCAGTGAAGGTTTTCAGGTTTGTCCTTCTTCAGTGTTTTCCCCACAAAGAAAAGGGCTTCATACTGACCTTTTGGTGAATTTGTCTACATATATGGAAACATTCCTGGCTACAGGGCTCAGCCCTTTCAGCTGGAATATTGTGTGCTTCAAAAAAGTGATGGAGGCTGAAGGTTAAACTAGAGACCAAAACAAGTCAGCAAAATTACCCCAGTGGCGAGGCAATCTCAGGGCCTACAAAAGCCACCTTAGTCCTATCTGGATGTTTTAGCACCAAATGTGAAGGCTTGAACAGATACCTGGGCTTTACTTATTGACTTCAAGAGTATCTAGTCAGCTAGAGAATTCTGATGTGTCTCCATGGTGGTTTGTGACATTCACATTAAGTCTATGTCCCAAGTAAAACCATTGAGTTGTACAACCAGCTCTAACAGCCGTCCCAGCACTGGGCACTACTAGCCTTCCCAAAGTTCTTATTGCATCTAATACTGACCTTTTGGTCCAAATCCTTGCCACTCTATACCGTAGCACCTTTGAAACTAATTCTTGGTAAAGATTCATATTACACCCAATATACAACAAGCAATGGCATAGCCAATAGGTCTCGCCTTTGGGACCTTATAAGTGTTTAGCTATGCAACAGTTGATATTGTTACACAAAGGATATTGTTCTGCATAACTAAATACTTATAAGGTCCCAAAAGCGAAACCTATTGGCTATGCCAATGCTTGTTTTTTTTTGTAAAGAAAAAGTCATACTTACACATACCAAGGCAGGTTCTTTCTTGCAATGCTCTACACTGAGATATTGTCCAGTCGTGTATGTGCTGTAAATGAACCCAAGTACTGCACAGCTCGGGCCTCCCTCCCTGTTCTGGGCACGCTGTGATATATGGCGAGCCACTGTTACAATTTCCTCATGGGTCACATTCTGGCGCTCAGAAGATGCTCGCTGTGGAGCTGGTTGCAAGAGAGCGCTCCCTAATGTCTGCCTTCCTCGTGTTATTGCAGCCTTCATTTCCATTTATAGGCTCGCGTTTCTCTCTACTCTGCATAGTGTACACTAAGAGCAGAGCCTGGCTGCACTCCAGGATAGCAGGGGGCCTCCAGGGCAAGCTCGGTATAATCAGCACTGGCTCTTACAACAAAGACAGCACCACCAGAAGTGTGAGCATAAAAAGGCCTTTGTACAGAGAGCAGCGCCATGGATGGGAACTGCCAGGGCCTTGGTGCTCACACAGGAGCAGGAAGATGGCAGGGTGACCCGGGCGACGGTGGGCAGCCAGGGGACAGGCTGGTTATCCAGTATCAATGCACTTCTCTGTGCACTTGCAAGGGTGTTTAATCTATTCTCTGCCCCCGTGGGAGGCATGGGGCTGATGCAAATCTCCAAAAACGCTCTCCGCATGCAAGGCCCATCGGTGTCTAAGACTTTGCCAAATAAGAGAGACAATTGCTGAGGCAGAGGCGATGCAAGGGCAGTCTGTTTGGGAATGGCCGGCTGCCTCATGAAATTCATGGATATTTGTTTATTTCCAGGGCAGCAGGGATGACTTTAGGTCCTTAAACTGAGAGTCTGGTAACGTGATCCTTTTTTCGACTCTAGTACTACTGCTCAGCTTGCCGCGCGAAGAAGAGGACTGTCAGAAGGGTTTAGGGTGAAGGGGGGCAAATGTCATGCGGCCACCTTGTGCAAAATAAAAATATAGTTCTGTGACACATTTCAATGTACCTCGAGCATAAGTGGCACCACCTACTTACAGTTGACATTCCCTGCCTCAAAGTGAAAATAAATTAAGCACAATCGTGCGCGCCTCGCGCAGCAGCAGGGGGAGAGGAGGGGCCCTGCGCGATTCCCTTGCGGGTGCCAGCAGCAAGGTGAGATAGTTGATAGCATATGCCGACAGCTGCTCGCTCCCGCAAGGGAATTGCCAAACATGCATGCGTTGCCATTGAAGGCAATGAACCGCGTGCATGTTTTTGAGCGAAAAAGGGAACCGATTGCTAAAGGTCTCTTTCCTATGCAGCACATGCACACTGCATAGGTGAGACTTAAAAAAGGCGACTAAACGCAAGCAATAAACCATTGATTGACTGCTTTGCTTGATGTGGAAGCCAAGTAGCAGGCAAAGCATTTCATAAAAAAAAAAAAACTGGATACTTGGGTTGAAACAAAAACCCTTATTGTACTGACACAGCTAGCAATAACACTTCCGATAACATTCTTGCCCCAGCAATGTTCACGATGCTACAAAAGTAAATAGTGCAGCTTATTTGCTTGTTTCATAGTTTACCGGATAGCCTTTATTGGAGTAGAGCAGGGCATTTGATGGTCAAAATTAACTCGATGGGGAATCCCTCCTCGGCCATCCAATCCCTCTTATGTAAATTTTGGGAACAGGTCAAACTGGTGTGCATGACTTTGTGTCAAGAAAGATGTTGGCAGACCGTAGAGGGTTAAACAAGGCTACGTGATGGCTTCACTGCTATTTAATGTGTACACAAACAATATTTCTAGCTGCCATCAGCGTCACTCCCAAGATTAGACACCTTCAGTGTTCAAGCACTGCAATATGCAGATGATATGATCATTTTAGATCATGCAGCAAGGGGCTTACAGAAATTGCTGGCTGCGTTGAATAAATATAATATTGACAACAAGCTGACAATAAACACAAATAAGTCTGTAGTACCGGTTTTCAGCAACAAGCAAAGCAAAGTAAAATATTAACTAATTGGTGATACCAAGCTAGGAAATACTACTTTTTTTACCAGGGGCGTAACACAGGCCCAAGCAGCCCCGAGGTGCGGGGGGGGGGGGGCAGGTACCCCTACTGTGGAGGGGGGAGCCCCATCCACTTCTGAAGCCTTCCCGCAAAGGCTTCAGGAAAAAACACGGCAGCTGCTGCCTGGTTGAACCCTGCTGTACTCTATGGGATGTCCCAGCACAGTGGAACACATAACAGACGTACACAATCAATCAATATTGGCTGAGGTGGCCTCCATGTCTCTTTATGTCAGTGAGCAAGGAAACACCAGCAGAGCCCAGGGAGAGAGAGGGGAAATGGCAAACGGGAAAAGGTGGACACTTAAAAGGCACAGGTGAGAGGGAGTAAGAGAGAGGGAGTGAAGTGTGAAAATTAGTGTGAAGTAATAAAGAACAGGTTACAGAGAGAGGTGGAAAGGTGGGAGAGGTGAGAAAAAGGAAGATGAGAGAGGAGACAGGTGTGAGACAGAAATACACACGAGACAGCTGCCAAAGAATTAGAGTGGAGGGGTGATAAAGACGCAGGCAGGTGAGAAAGGAACAGGGTAGAGAGACAGAGAAGGCACAAGTGTGTTGGCAATAGGCAGATGAAACGCCATGGCGAGGGATAGAGGGAAGGCCAGTTAAAAAGGTACAAATGAGACTGCGGGAAGAAAACAAGTAGCTGAGAGAGAGACAGAGTGAGTGAGATGGGGGATGTAACCCCTGACGGACATGTTCTAAAGTACAACTGAGGATAAATGTGTGGAGGAGACAGATGTGAGAGACATATCAGACAAGCAAGAGACAGTTATTGAGAGAAGGGGAGAGAAGTGATAGAGCTAGAACAGTAGGAAAGAAAGACAGTTGAGAAAGAGACATCCAGATGTTAGGAGGGAGATAAGTTAAACACATTTCAGAGAAATGGAAGGAGAGATTTGTGTGAGACGTGAGAAAAACAGAGGCATATTAGAAAGAGACAGCTTAAAGGACAGACAGAGGGGGGAAAGGGAGAGGGAGAAGGGCTGGGAGGAAAAGACAGGTGAGCGAGATAGAGTGAGTGATTAAACAAGAGAAGTAAAAAAGGACTGCAGAGAAGAAGAGACAAACGGAACAGGAAGGAGATAGGCATTCGATAGAGATAAAGAGAGGGTAAAGTCAACTGAGAGAGGTAAAAAGGGTGGTAGATGAGAGAGGTTATAAAGAGACAGCTAAGAAAGCAATAGCCTTGAGAGAGAATTAGTAGTCACAAAAGAAAGGGATGAGAAAGAGAGCGAGAGGTGCGAAAGGGGCAAGCTAAAAGAGGTGATTAAGCGACAGACAGGTGAGAATGGGGCAGCAGAGAGCGAGAAAGAGTGACAAAGAGACAGTGGGGGGAGAGAGTAGTGAAAATTAAGAGACAGATACTGATGAGAAAGAACTGAGAGAGGGTGGGGAGATAGGAGAGAGCATGGCGCTACAGAGATAGGTTAGAAAGAGAGCCGAGGTGAGGAGAGATAGCAAGTTGATAAAGGGACAGGCATGATTTAAAGAGGCAGGTATGGAGAAGAGGTAGAGAAAAGGTAATTCAATATTAATTATGTGAGTGAGCGATAGCTGAGCAAAAGTGAAGAGGTAATAAAGAGACATATATATAATCAAGAACCAATGTTTGGGAAAGGTAGCAGTGAAGATAAAGAGACATGAGAAAGAGAAGGGGAGGTGAGAGAGGAAAACAGTTGGCACAGAGATGAGTAATATGGAAAGGGGAAAAGACAAACAACCCAGTGGAGGAAAGAATACAAAAAAGCATGGAAGAGAGGGAAGAGGAAAGGGGTGGGTGCAGAGCGGGAATATCGTCGTAAAAATATCGACTAACCTTAATATCGCCACAGAAATATCTACAAGAAGAAATATCGATGTCAAAAATATAGTTTGACCAGAATATCGACAGACAGGTAAGTAATATCGTTAACATTAATATAGTTGTAATAAATATCGTTTACAAAAACATAGTTTACAAAAATATCGTTTTTTAAATAATTATAAGTAATTTAGTGTTTTTAATGAGTATTGGTTGTCAAAGTAGTATTTTTAGTAGTATTTTATTAGTTAATAACGTATTTTATGTTGAATTTAGTGTTAATAGTTCCGTAGCGGGTTGTGGGTTTATAGGGGAGTAGGGTGGGAGGTAATTTATATATAATAAAATAATTGATTAATTAATGTGTTAATTGAATATAAATAGTGTAATAAATAATAGTAAATTAATTTCAATTAGTTAATTATGTAAATTAATTATGTTAATTGTTTAATTAATTTTAGGTGTGTGTAGTGGAATCTTTAAGTGAAAATGTAGTGAATTAATTACATTTTAATTGAATAATTATTTAAGTAATGATTAATTAAATAAAAATAAAGATTTGTTAATTTTTAAACAATGTAAATACATTTAGTAATTTTTACCCCTACACTATCCAACACCTTCCCTACTGTTGCACCCTCTGGAGTGGGAATAGTAATTTTTACCCCTACACTATCCAACGCTTTCCCTACTGTTGCACCCTCTGGAGTGGGAATAGTAATTTTTACCCCTAGGCTATCCAACGCTTTCCCTACTGTTGCACCCTCTGGAGTGGGAATAGTAATTTTTACCCCTACGCTATCCAACGCTTTCCCTACTGTTGCACCCTCTGGAGTGGGAATAGTAATTTTCACTCCTACGCTATCCAACGCTTTTCCTACTGTTGCACCCTCTGGAGTGGGAATAGTAATTTTTACCCCTTCGCTATCAAATGTTTTAACTAATAATATATTTTATATTTTAATTATATGTATGTATTATTGTTGTTATATAAAGTAATGTGTTAAATATATGTATATGTACACATTTATTAAGTTTATAATGAAAAAGTGTAGTTAATTTGTTTTAAATAGTCAAAAAATAAAAGTAATGTAATGTATTTTGTTAATAGTACTTATCTTTATTTATTATTTAATGTAATTTTAATTAATTTAAAAAGTCGATATTTTTTACATCTATATTTATTACAACGATATTTTTGAGTAGATATTTATGTACTTACCTGTTTAGGTATAGGGTGTCAATATTTTTGTAAACGACATTTTTACAACTATATTTATGTAAACTATATTTTTGTAATCGATATTTCAACACCCTACCAAGGGGTGAAATAAAAGACAGAGAAAGGAAGTGGAGTACCATAGGACAGGGAAGAGGTGAAGGAGAGAGTAAAAAGAGAATGCCACATGAGGTAGAATATTAGTAGGAGAAGATACAGATGAGTAGAATCGCTACAGGAAGGGGACACTTGCAGAGGAGTACAACATAAAGGAGAAAGGTAAGCATGTCCTATTACAAATATAGATTACCATTTGGGTGTTCTAATATGGAGAATGTGTATGTATGTAGAGTGGTGGCCAATGTACAAAGAACAACACAACCCGGTAGAGCAGTAACTCATCCTTAGTTATACATTTTCTAGAAATGACTGGTTTTTAACAGTTTCTCAGTTGCCTAGTTTTCCAAAGGCAATATGTAACATAGGGAAACTACAAAGATGGCAAAGAAGGCTCCACTGGAATGACTTTTACAGTATGTCAACAAGATAGGTCTAATTGGAGCTGAATATCTCAAATGTCTTCTGGGGCAGCATCTTCTCATACCTTTTATGGCACAAATTGCCTTTGCAATAAGTAGCTCTATGGGCCAGACATAGTACCTTTAATTCTATGGAGCACAACATAATGTGGTTTCTTCACTCTGTAAATCAATCACATAGCTTGGTCTTGAGCCATCTGGAACATGTAAATCTTGACATGAAGGACATTATCATAGGTCATACAAAATAAAATAGTAACCCTCATAAATGCAGCCCTTTTCATTGAGCACAAGAATGGAAGAAGATTTTGGGCCAGTCTGGACTAAACATTTCACTTCTATTCTAATTTTGGGAACTAAAGAGAGTTGATGGTCAGTATAGACTCTTAGGATATTAACGGTAGAGATGGTTCACAATGCTGCCATAAGGAACTACGGCCAAGAAAACAGAGATTAAGATAGAATAGCCACTCCATTATGTGTTATTTCTTTTTTTTCCGTCACTTGAAAGTTGGTTTACTTACTCTCACCCCCACAAGAAACTGTTATTTGCTCTCTCTCTATTTTCAGACATGAGGGGATGTAATTCAACAACCCTCACTCTAAAATGGTGCATACCTCTTGATTTACAAGAAGAGGCAGCACCAAGCTTCAGGATGGTGGCAGTATAATTGCTGCCTTTCAAGATTGCGTCTTCGAACTTGCCACTAAGAATGGTTCTGGAGTGAAATGGTAATCAGCAGTATAGTTGAACATCTGTAGACTAGGCAGAAATAGCAAAGAAACCAGAAGCCTGGATTGACGTACTGCTAATTGAAATTCTGATCAGAAAATGCCTGGTAACAAATGTATCTGATGTGGGTTAAATATAGTAGGTGAATAGAAAAGTAGCATAATGGAACTGAAAAGGCAAAGAGGACCATTTGGAACTGAGACACTGTAGGAAATCTAGAAGAGTGGGAGAGTACACGCTAAGGGGTAGGCAAGGAGAAACATGTGGAGCAGTGGTTAGCAGGAGCCCAATTGAGTATGCTGAGATGAGCTGGAGAAGTTCTGTACTGCAACAAAACGCTGTTGAACACTGACAGTTTACTAACAAGAAGGCATGTGCAAGACAACAGTTAATTCTGTGCTTGGTGTGGTTGCTAATGAAGGCTCTTGGATGAAGGCAATGATTCCATGATTAAATGTTGCCACCGAGAGGTCACAATCTCTGTGAGCCCGTTAGAATGTGGTAGCAGAGCCTGGCAAGTATCTTCCTCCAGATGAACCCTTATTTGGGTGTCATACATTCAATGCTGAAAGTCCAGTCATATACCCTTTAAAAAGCAATGAATAAACTGCAGAATCTTGTGACAGCACGAAATCAAAGCTCCTTCACGATGGAATAATTATCTTAATCACTAAAACCTGTCTAAAGCTGATTACAGCAGCCAAGCTTTGTACCTCAAAATCCACAGGGGACAGTTCTCCCCTTTCAGAAGAACAAAGTTATTTATTGTATCATAGGACACGGACAGGTTCAGTAAATAAAGATTAATGTCTCTGTACCATGGCCCAGTTGGAACCTTAATTAACATTTACTGAGTAAGTAAAATTATTTACAAACATGCTGCTGGATCATTTCATGTACTGCTCCCTCCAACACCTGGTCAGTACCGGCAAATAAGAACTTGGTAAAAATTGGCAGTCATCCATGGAAAGGCCTTCTTTTTTAATGTGGGGAGCCACAGCAGCTGTTTTAATCTATTGTGAGACCACACATTCTTGCCATATTAAGGACAGATACAGCAACATGCTGCTGAGCAGGGACCCAACAGTGCCTCACCCAATGAGATAAGGAAAAAAATGTGAGTTCCTGACTAGCGATTATTCATATTTTGTACTGGCTTATAATGGTCTTGTGTTGAAAGGCAAGAGTCTCAGTTGGTTTCCAAACTCTGTGAAGGCAATACCATAAGGAAGAGGCCTGATGGATGAGTAAGCTACCTGAACCCCATAGCAGCACGATGTTATGGGTTCCATTATAGTAGTAGTATAATACAGCTTTTGCCTGTGACTGTTCCTAATGGAGCTGCAGATGCTTCAAACAGCAAGCCCTGTTCTCCTCAAAGTCTCTCTTCCTCCACATTCTTTCTGCAGTTCTACACATCTGCCTTTGGTGCTAAATGGACAAGCTAAACCAGGGTTTAGACTTATGCCTATTAGATAGCATGGCTGCCTCAGACAGCGGCACCAACATCATCAAAGACGTATTTGTGGTTTAATTAAAGCCTCAGGGTTTCTGCCTACCATGTCCCCAAATCCTGAAACAAATTAGTGAGCTTGTCAGTGCTCAGTTCTTAGTGCTTTTTGTGTGTGCACTACATTAGCCTCCTGATTGAATGATTTTCATTCTTGTATAAAGTTGTTTGAATTCTGGCTTTTCCATTTCCTCACTTAAACAAAAGATCTTTTTAGTTCTTCTGATTTCCTCTTTGCCAGAACCAGCATTGCATACACTAAGAACATTAGTATTTTGTCTAAGATGCCTCTCTGTCTTGTATCAATAACATACCTACTCTCCAGTTTACCACCCATCTGGTTGATGCGATTTAGTGTGTGCAGCCTACTGGCCTTTTTTCACTTGTGGTACATCACAGTCTCCATCCACAGCCTGAAGATTTGTGTAGTCTGGGAATAGTTCTGCTGAAAGTGTCTGTAGGTTGTGAGGTTCTGAAAATACTTGTAAAGGTGATAGGTGAGGGACATAGATTACATGTAGTTGAGCAGGGCCCCTTTATCTAACCTTGCAGGGGAGGGAGCCCTAAGGTTTTGTTATGCCACTGATTTTGGCATTTGGCCTAATGATAGAGGCACCAATGAATCATTGGTCCTACTTGAAATTTAAATCTGTTTCTCTGGCATGTGCCATTTGCAGTAGTCTACAACCTCCAAGCAGCCTTGAACAAGCCTCTTTTCTCTGTACTAAGAACGAAACTTTTGCCACCAACGTTATTTAAGTCCGTTTTCCATTTCCATCTGCCTAATTCTATCATCCAATCACAGATCATCCTTGAATTTAACCTCCACCAACTTTCGTTCCAACTAATATCCCACGTTTTAGCTTGCAGTTATGCAATGAGGAACGACTAAGAAAACCCATTCAGAGCTACTATTTGTCAAGGTTCAAGAACTGCGTTAAACCACCGGAGTTATCGGACTCGGTACAAAAGGGGGAGGTGATGGACGGAGCATCTGAACCATTCAAACACTCACACCCAGTCAAAAGATCTGTGTTTAATCCATCACTGTTCTTTAGCCCACTCTGCCACCCCAGTTGAGACATGGCCATATGCAAATCAGTCCTGACCCTGTGCCTCATGGGAACAGTCCAGATCGAACTGCCAAGCCAGGTTCTCCCTGGACTGGAAAAAAGCATCCTGGGACCGGTTTCAGGGTATTACCCTGAATAAGCCAGGCTGGCTTGAATCCAGTGGCACAGAGAGCAATGGACCCACATCTGGGCATACCCATCCCACTTTGGCCGAAAAGTACTATGCAAACAAATGATGGACAGCATGCTGAATAAATCATACAATCACCCCCATCAAGAGATCTGGGTTAGATTCATTGTTCTCACCATGCCACCCCAGTTTAGACCCAGCCATTTGCAAATCAGTCTTGACCCTTTGCCTCATGGGAACACTCCAGACCAACCTGCCAATCCAGGTCCTCCCTGGACTGGAAACAAGCCTCCTAGGACCTGTTTCAGTGTGTTACCCTTCATCAGCCAGGCTAGCTTGAATCCAGTGGCACAATGAGCAAGGGACCCACGTCTGGACAAACCCATACCACTAAGGGCAAAAAGTGCTACGCAAAAACATGATGGACGGAATGCTGAATGAATCATACATTCAACCCCAGTCAAGAGATATGGGTTAAATCCATTGTTCTTTTGCACACAATGCCACTCCAGTTTAGACCCAGCCATATGCAAATCAGTAAGTATGGGCGAATTTGGCGGATTTGCGGTCTGCGAATTCGGGCGAAATGGCAAAATAATCCGCGAGTTTGTGGATTTTCCAGCAAACTCGCAGATTTTTTGGCCATTTTGTGACACATGTGTCTGTAACTTTGCCACAGCGCCAAAAGGCGCCAAGGTCCCTCAAGTGAGCTGTCCATCATAGTGAGGAAAGGGCGGGAAGACGTTGCATACCCTAGTGTGGGTGTGGCAGGGCCAAATAGGCGGGGCTTCTATGCGAGTTGACATGCCTCTTGTTTATAAAGGGTCAGAGACCGATTAGAGCAGCAGATGAGGAGAAAGCAGCCTCCTGGTCACATGAAGTACACGGGGATTGCGCTCGAGAAACTTGTGGATGCAAAGACCTCCATCAAGGATTACATCTAAGTGTAGGCAGTAGATATGGGGAGGAAGCACACCTGCCTAGACTCGACCATGCTCACTAGTTGTTTGGGCGCGGAGGTTCCTCGAGTGAGCTGTCCATCAAAGTGAGGAAAGGGCGGGAAACCGTTGCATACCCTAGTGTGTGTGGGGCGGGGCTTCTATGCGAGTTCACATGCCTCTTGTTTATAAAGGGTCAGAGACCGATCAGAGCACCAGATGAGGAGAAAGCTGCCTCCTGGTCACAGGAAGTACACGGGGATTGCGCTAGAGAAACCTGTGGATGCAAAGACCTACATCAAGGATTACATCCAATTGTAGGCGGTAGATATGGGGAGGAAGCACACCTGCCTAGCCTCGACCGTGCTCACTAGTTGTTTGGGCTGATTATAATGCATGACTGAATTTGAGCTTCAACTCGGGCACCTGCTTTAATTATATCTGTAAGTGCTTCCTGTTGAGGTTTAATTTTTGTGACAGGAGAATCGTGCCAGAATGAATCCTGCCTGCATATTTATCCACAAAGATGCCACTATGTTGTGCCATACCTCTACTCAACAGGAGGATTTTCTGCTGGCTAATCAGTAAGTGCTACCTGGTTGGGTAAATGTATAGTGCTTTTGCTACACTACAGCTGCGTAAAGGCCCAGAAGAGTTGTCTCAGTGACCATGTGTGTCTGTAACTTTGCCACCGCGCCGACAGGCGCCGAGATCCCTCGAGTGAGCTGTCCATGATATTGAGGAAAGGGCGGGAAGAAGTTGCATAACCTAGTGTGTGTGGGGCTTCTATGCAAGTTTACATGCCTCTTGTTTATAAAGGGTCAGAGACCGATCAGATCACCAGATGAGGAGAAAGCAGCCTCCTGGTCACAGGAAGTACACCGGGATTGCGCTCGAGAAACTTGTGGATGCAAAGACCTCCATCAAGGATTACATCCAATTGTAGGCGGTAGATATGGGGAGGAAGCACACCTGCCTAGCCTCGACTGTGCTCACCAGTTGTTTGGGCACCGAGGTCCCTCGAGTGAGCTGTCTATCATAGTGAGAAAAGGGTGGGAAACTGTTGCATACCCTAATGTGTGTGGGGCAGGGCTTCTATGCGAGTTCACATGCCTCTTGTTTATAAAGGGTCAGAGACCGATCAGAGCAGCAGATGAAAAGGAAGCAGCCTCCTGGTCACAGCAGTACACGGGGATTGCGCTCGAGAAACTCGTGGATGCAAAGACCTCCATCAAGGATTACATCTAATTGTAGGCAGTAGATATGGGGAGAAAGCACACCTGCCTAGCCTTGACCGTGCTCACTAGCTGTTTGGGCTGATTATAATGCGTGACTGAATTTGAGCTTCAACTCTGGCACCTGCTTTATTTATATCTGTATGTGCTTCCTGTTTAGGTTTAATTTTTGTGACAGGAGCATCCTGCCAGAATGAATCCTGCCTGCATATATTTATCCACGTAGATGCCACCCTCTACAGCAAACAAATGCAACCAAAAAAAAAATCCACCCGCGAGCGGATTTGCAGATTTTCGGCAATTTCGTGCGATTCGCGGATCGCTAAATTGCCGAAAATCCGCAAAATCCGCGAGCTGAACAGATTTTGCGCCCACACTTACAGATCAGTCTTGAACCAGTGCCTCATGGTAACAGTCCAGACCGAACTGCCCAGCCAGGTCCTCCCTGGACCGGAGAGAAGTATCCTGGGACTGGTTTCAGGGTATTACCCTTCATCAGCCAGGCTAGCTTGAATCCAGTGGCACAGTGAGCAAGGATGCTAGGATGCTTGTTTCCAGTCCAGGAAGGACCTGGCCTAGCAGTTCAGGCTGGACAGTTCCCTTGGGGCACAGGGTCAAGACTGATTTGCATATGGCTGGGTCCAAACTGGAATGGCATGGTGAGCAAAAAAACTATGGATTTAGGCCCAGATCTCTGTACTGGGGTGAATGTATGACATTGTTCTGCATTCTCTCCATCAATTGTTCTTTTTGCATTTGTCATCCCAAGTGGGACAGGTATGCCCAGACATGGGTCCCGTGCTCTCCATGCCGCTGGAGTCATGCTATCCTGGCTGATGAGGGCTGAAAGCCCAAAACCATTCCTAGGATGCCTGTTTCCAGCACAGGCTGGACTGTTCCCATGGGGCACAGGGTCAAGACTGATTTGCATATGGCTGGGTCCAAACTGGAATGGCACGGTGAGCAAACAAAAAAAATGATTTTGCATTCTGTCCATCAATTGTTCTTTTTCCATTTGTCACCCCGAGTGGGACGGGTATGCCCAGACATGGATCTCATGCTCTCCATGCCACTGGAGTCAAGCTATCCTGGCTGATGAGGGCTGAAAGCTCAAACGCGGTCCTAGGATGCCTGTTTCCAGTCCCGGGAGGACTTGGCCTGGCAGTTCGGGCAGAACTGTTCCCATGGGGCACAGGGTAAAGACTGATTTCCACATGGCTGGGTCCAAACTGGAATGGCATGGTGAGCAAAAAAACAATGTCTTTAGGCCCAGATCTCTGTACTGGGGTGAATGTATGACATTGTTCTGCATTCTGTCCATCAATTGTTCATTTTGCACACAAAGATCTCTGCAGCTGGTGTCTTAACCATGTAAGGTATTTTAAAATGCAGCCTCTTTGTGGCCAATTAAGAAAGCTAGAACAAAATTACTGTCACAAATGTACTTGTTGCCAATTCCTTTGTAGCAGATTTCATTTTATTAAATGTATGAATTGACTGTCAGTCCCCACTTTTCAATCTCTGTTCCTCATGACTTCACCCCTTTCTTCTGCCACACATTGACCCCCCATCGGGGTTCTTGGACAAACAAAATGTCCAGTTCCAGCACTGTCTGTAATAATCCAGTGTTTTTTTTCCTGTCCATCTGTCTTGAAAGTCTTGTCCGATTTAAATGTAAATGGAGAACTGCTTCTTTTAAAACCTGTAATCGATATTATTTAGTCTAACTTATAATGTCTGACATGTTTTAAAAATTGTAACTGATAAAACGGTTGCATGATGGTAAGCAATCTAGCTATCTGATCCCTACTTCATCATGTTGTCCTTAAATAAAGATCTTGTTCGACAACACTCACTGATTTCTATTGACGCATTGTTTTTTTGTAACACTTTTTGACTCAAAACATTTAGAGAATTGTATCTCCACTTCCTTTATTCCTATTTAGACCATTTGGTGTGTGGATGCTATTGTGTTTTTTCTTCACTTTGATGTTTTCTGGTGCTGTATCTATCTATATCTATATCTATATATATATATATATATATATATATCCACAGGTATGGCTCAAAACAACTTGTAGTCCAATGGCGCTCATCCACCGGTGCCGACTTCAAAGCAGAGCCCCGCTTTCATAAATTCTCCAATCAGTGAGTTGCGAAACGCGTTGGTGTTGTGCGATGTATGCTGCTTTCTGATAATAAACCGTGACGATTTGGGAAAGAATTCCTGTGTTGAGTGCTGACTTGCGCTATCGGCTGATAGCTTTTGGAGAATATATATATATATATATCGAAAACCTCCGTTCTCCTGCCACAATCACCTCTGCCCGGATTGCGCTGGAAACAGACACGGACCACGCTTGGATGCTGGTTAGTTGTATTTTATTCAGCTGTCGCCATAACGTTTCGGCTGAAAAGCCTTGATCACATGACAGCGTAACCTTGTTTTTTCGACATATTTAAAGTGCACAGTGCTCATTAGTGATTGGTTCTTTTCAAACCTTGCATACATTTGGTAAAAACTGATGATGGACTTACACATTGCATTATATCAATATATACACATATTTACAATGATTTTCATCGTTTTTTCCGATCCACTTTCATCAAATATTGGGATAAATCCCTAAGTTTTTTTGCACAATATCGGGTTAAATCCCTGTATATGTACAAAACAATATATATACGACTTTTTCACATTTTTCACTTTTTCACGTTTGCCTTGTATCATTGTTCGTGTATTCCTACAAGAATATATATATATAGATTTTTTACATTTTCACGATGTTGCCATATTCCATGCAATTCCGGGCTGAATCCCAATATACCTTACAAACTACTTGTCATTTTTTTACCTTTTATGCATTACATGTGTTTTAACCCGTGCCCCATACAAAGTGCTCCTGTGCAAAACCATATATAAAAACTATTTAAACCAGGGCTATACCTTATAAATTTTGACAATTGCTTTACACGGTATTAGTTGCTTAACCACCCGTGTATTGTTTCTACTTTCTGCCTCACACGACAGGTATATTTTGATTACCCTTTTGTCATTAATATTCCCAGTTACATGACTCTACATATTCATTTCATTAAACTCAGGTTGTTAGATATAACACTTTCTATCCTCGAAAATGGTCCTCCCATTTCTTACTCTTTTTACACATTATTCATTTTCCATAGTACCTATGATAGTTGCCCAGCTAACTCTATAAAATTCATTATTTACAGTTTAAGTTTAAATCATCTATATACAACTGCATTTCATTACACATATATATAACATAACTTTCAAAAATATAAAAATATAAAAACCTCTATATTTTTATCCTTTCCAATTCATATATATACACATCCTATTTACATATTCATTGCATTATCTCTATTTTGTTTCTCTCACTTGGGCAATTCTATCATTGGCTATCCCTAATTGTGCAAACATGTATACAGATCCTCCGTCAGGTTCAAACCTACCGGCTGTTTACTGTTAAACTTGAGTATATAGTTGGTTTCCATTTTTCGCAGTTTATTTTCCCTGTTGCCTCCCCTCCTACTCATACTTACTGCATCCACCACCCAGTATTGTAAGTCCTTGTTATTGCTCTGGTGATGACTTTTGAAATGCCTCGCCACGGGATAGGTGTTATCCTGCGTGGTTATTGCCCTTAAATGCTGCAATATTCTTTTGTGCACGGGAAGCTTCGTGCTTCCCACATATTGCCGTTTGCAGGGACATTCGAGGACATACACAGCAAAGTCCGTTTTACAGGTCAGGACTTTGGTGATACGGTGCTCTTGATCACTGAATCCATCCCTATACACTTTTTTGTTCACTCCATGAACACATGCTTTGCAGGTTTTACACCTGAAAAAGCCTTGATTGTTCTGGTACCAAGAGCTACTGTCTATAATTTCTGGGCAAGTTACCACCAGTCTTTGTCTCATGTTGGGGGCTTTACTGAAGGTTAAGGAGGCTTTTTTAGGGAGATCTTGCCCTATTAAAGGGTCACTGCTGACAATTGGCCAGTTTCTGTTGATAATTTTACGTACTGCCTGGTGTTGATTGCAGTACCCCACTATTATGCGGAAGGGTTCCGGCTGCTTATTGTGGTCAGGGTTGAGTACGGGTTCCTCATTAGATTCCTCAGCCGAGGTCTCTATGATACCTAATAAATCCTTACGGTCCTTGACCATGGATTTTGTGATAGCCTGTTGGATGATCCCTTTACTGTAGCCTCGCTCCATGAACCGCTTGGCACATTCGTCTTGTGCTTTTAGCAGCTCACTGGGTTCACTACACAACCTGCGTATCCTCAGCATCTCACCGTACGGAATACTCCGTATAAGATGGGCTGGGTGAGTGCTGCTGGCGTGTAGGACCGTATTCCCTGCTGTTGTTTTGCGGAATAGTCTGCTTGCTAGCTTGTTCTCACTGACGTATATTTCTATATCCAGGAAAGGGATCCTAATCTGGCTCATTGTATAGGTAAAGTTAATGTTCAATTCATTTTTGTTTAGATTTTCAATGAATCTTTCCGCATCTCCCTGCGTCCCTCTCCACACTACTACCAAATCGTCAATAAAACGATACCATGATACAATGTTCTCCGTCATTTCTTTTTCAAAGTTGGGTCTGAGGACCAGTTCCTCCCAAGCCCCCATGTGTAAACATGCCACGCTTGGTGAAAAACTGGCCCCCATTGCCACCCCCTGACATTGTCGGTACAAAAGATTGTTAAATATGAAGACATTGTGTTCAAGGCAGTAAGTCAACATAACCAGCAACATTTCAGTGTGGTCTTTACAGTCAGCAGATCTTCTAGATAGATAGTATTTGACCGCATTTATACAATCTAGATGTTTAATACTTGTATACAAAGAACTTACATCTAGTGCCAACAGCCAGTCTCCCGGTTGCCACTCAATGTCTCGCATTTTGCCAAGGAAATCACTTGAGTCCCGGATATATGAGTCCAAGTTTTTTACAAAAGATTGTAGGAATTGGTCTATATAGACCGATGTATTTTCAAGCAGTCCCCCCATTGCGTTGATAATAGGTCTCCCCGGGGGTTCTTCACGGTCTTTGTGCACTTTTGGTATGAAGTAGATACATGGCATCACCGGATAGTCCACCTTTAGATACCTGTATTCAGCTTCCGATATGAGATTCTTCCTTTTCCACTTTGACAACCAGCCATGATATTCCGTCTGCCAGCCTTTGACTGTTGTCATGTTCACTCTCTCATAATGTTGTCGATTATTCAGTTGCTTGAGTGCTTCTTTCTCATACATTTCCTTGGTGAGCAGGACTACGTTGCCACCCTTATCACTTGGCCGAACTACTATGTTTTTGTCCTTGCTTAGTTTTGTTATTAGTTTTTCATATTCCTTGGTCTGATCATTATTTTTGTAGTGTTCCTTGTTTATGCGTTTTTGCAATTCTTTGAGATCATTAGTCACATTTTCATGGAAGATATCTATTCCATCTCGTGGTAGTATCGGGCAAAACGTTGATGGTGGTTTCAACTTGGTTAACCCAGTTTCGCCCTCCTTTTGTTTCCTTCTTGTTCCACCAAAAATATCTGGCAGAAGCGGTTGCGTTTCTTCACCTTCATTCAACCATAAGTCCTCCATCTCCTGTGTTAGAGTGCCTTGTTCTTCATCCTGGGAGGCATCTCCCTTCTTGTGCCTTTGCTTATGGTATTTTTTGAGTTTTAATTTCCTTACCGCTTTGTATATGTCTGTCCTTGTTTTGGCGTAATCCAAATTGGATCTGGGGGCGAACGATAATCCAAGCTGTAGGATTTTTTCCTCTTTTTGTGTTAACTCCATTTTGGTTAGATTAATCACTGTGTTATCCTGCGGGGCTATTGTTTCTTGTCCCATTTGCCCCGACCTCTCCACGTGGTTTGATTTGATTTGCCTCCGCTGCCTTGCCCTCCTCCTCTTCCTCGAGATGTAGTTCTTCCTACTTCGCTGTAATTTTTTCGCGTCCCAGGTCTTAATGATTGCAGTCTGTTTTGGCATAAAAAAACAATTTCTTCGCCCGGAGAGGGTCTTTTTTGTTGTAAATCTCCATTTGTCTCTCTTTGTTCTGACTCTGATCCACTCCCACCTTCCGAGCTGAAATCTGACATTGTTGAGTCAGTCTGGTCTTTTCGTGTTCTTGCTTGAGACCCCCTGGGTTGTTTAGTTGCCTGATTTTTACCTGCTGACGCATTGCGTAAAGAATCATATCTCTTAGAAAATGTGAAAATTTGTCCTAGTTCGTAATCTCTACGATCTCTTTGAAACTTGTAAGTTTTGCGGTCTATAATTTTTTCCTCTTCTTTTTTCAACCTGGTTTTCATTTCTTTTATTAGTTTTTCTTTTTCATCTTCCGGACCCATTCCCTCTAATTCCTCATAAATGCTGGATATTTCCTCCAATAGTCGTGCTCTATCAATATCCGCATACTTTATTAGAACTAGGACCTGCTGTCTTGACGCTTCTAGATTTATCTCGGCCCACTCCTTCATAAGGTCCGGGTTCGGATTTTCGTAACTGGGAGCCGTTAGGATGCGTAAGCCACGTGGAATCCTCCTCACTTCAATGTAGCTTTGCAGGGATTTTGACTCCCACCATTTGCTCTGTTCCTGACGGGATTTCTTTTCAAGTATTTTAATCTTATCAGTCAGGGATACATTTTTAGAGCTACTGGCCGCCTGTTCGTGTGTCTCGCTAGCCGGTTTTTCCGCTTGTTTGTCCGAGAACATTGTACTTGCCCTTGCTTCTCGCTCTCTTACGCTGTCGGCAGACATTTTCTTACGCTGATATTTCTATATGCGGGCGTCGCGTTACACTGTGGCTATTTAAACTTCCCTCCACAGGCAACCCCGCGCATCCGTTCCTTTCTCCCACTGGTACCTTGATTGTTTGTTGCCGCGTAGTCCTCTGTCCTTACTCCTGTACTCGCGCACTTTCTCACTGTGCCGCTTCCGGGAGGACTGGACTTACGTCTCCAATCACCGTACTCCAAGGGGGTCCAACGCTAATCTCCGTTACCAGAAGCCACCAACAAAATCCGAGAAACGCCTCAGATCGGATATCACTTCGCGTCGACCAGCCAGCCTTTTCCTCTCAAGCTGGCTAACGAAAGGGGTCCGTGTTAAGCCGTGTGATATCGTAACGGCTGCATAAATCGAAAACCTCCGTTCTCCTGCCACAATCACCTCTGCCCGGATTGCGCTGGAAACAGACACGGACCACGCTTGGATGCTGGTTAGTTGTATTTTATTCAGCTGTCGCCATAACGTTTCGGCTGAAAAGCCTTGATCACATGACAGCGTAACCTTGTTTTTTCGACATATTTAAAGTGCACAGTGCTCATTAGTGATTGGTTCTTTTCAAACCTTGCATACATTTGGTAAAAACTGATGATGGACTTACACATTGCATTATATCAATATATACACATATTTACAATGATTTTCATCGTTTTTTCCGATCCACTTTCATCAACCATGTAAGGTATTTTAAAATGCAGCCTCTTTGTGGCCAATTAAGAAAGCTAGAACAAAATTACTGTCACAAATGTACTTGTTGCCAATTCCTTTGTAGCAGATTTCATTTTATTAAATGTATGAATTGACTGTCAGTCCCCACTTTTCAATCTCTGTTCCTCATGACTTCACCCCTTTCTTCTGCCACACATTGACCCCCCATCGGGGTTCTTGGACAAACAAAATGTCCAGTTCCAGCACTGTCTGTAATAATCCAGTGTTTTTTTTCCTGTCCATCTGTCTTGAAAGTCTTGTCCGATTTAAATGTAAATGGAGAACTGCTTCTTTTAAAACCTGTAATCGATATTATTTAGTCTAACTTATAATGTCTGACATGTTTTAAAAATTGTAACTGATAAAACGGTTGCATGATGGTAAGCAATCTAGCTATCTGATCCCTACTTCATCATGTTGTCCTTAAATAAAGATCTTGTTCGACAACACTCACTGATTTCTATTGACGCATTGTTTTTTTGTAACACTTTTTGACTCAAAACATTTAGAGAATTGTATCTCCACTTCCTTTATTCCTATTTAGACCATTTGGTGTGTGGATGCTATTGTGTTTTTTCTTCACTTTGATGTTTTCTGGTGCTGTATCTATCTATATCTATATCTATATATATATATATATATATATATATCCACAGGTATGGCTCAAAACAACTTGTAGTCCAATGGCGCTCATCCACCGGTGCCGACTTCAAAGCAGAGCCCCGCTTTCATAAATTCTCCAATCAGTGAGTTGCGAAACGCGTTGGTGTTGTGCGATGTATGCTGCTTTCTGATAATAAACCGTGACGATTTGGGAAAGAATTCCTGTGTTGAGTGCTGACTTGCGCTATCGGCTGATAGCTTTTGGAGAATATATATATATATATATATGTATATATATATTTATATATATATATATAATGTGGACGATGTTCCATTTTTAACAGGCGCGTAGTCTCTCTTTTAAATGTCTATTATATCTTGACATGTGCACTTATGAGAATTTTACAATGTTTTATTTAGAAATTTCAAATCAATGTAGCTCATGAATTAACTTAAAACTATTTTAAACGCACAATCGCAATAATTACCATTAATAAATTGGTTTAGAGTGTATTAAGATAGTTTGGTAAAAAAGGAAGAGTAGACCACTATGCCTATACTTTGTAGTGTGTCCTCCATGTCCATTAATCACGTGTGAGTTTTCAAAAAAATGGTGAAAAAAAAAAAAAATCGAGAAAAAAATGTGTACTTAAACTGTGGAGAAATCAATGTCTGACGATCTGTGAGCAAGGGCGGATGCCCGAAACGCGTCGGATCTAGTGGCTCTGTTGGATTAAAAAGAATTTATGCCAAATCTGCACGTTGGAGTTGCGTGACCTTTCTTTCACTCGCGCGAGCGGATGTGGTGAAGATTGCGCCGTTGTGGATTCAATTTCGAGAGGTGGTTGCTTTCGAGGTGACTTCACTCCTTACAAGTTGGTTGCTGCTTTCAACCAGTCCTGTTTTTGCTTCTTTTAACGAAATTCTTCAGCAGCAACCCCCGTCTCCATTTTGGGATCACGGACGACGAGATTTAGCGGTAACGTGTCGAGAACTAATCGGCGTTCAACGCAAAATAGTCTCGTTGGTAAGTGACCCATGAACTGTGAGCGGTGGGGAGGAGTGCACGGCATATGCGGAGAGACTTTGGTTACAAACTCAGTACAAGTCGTAGCCGCATTTATTTTCCACAAGTACAGAGCACACTATTAACATGTCAGCAGAGACTTTACAGGATAGAGAGGCGGCAGCGGGCGCACTCTATTCGAATCTCCCGAAGGTGGTTTCTAAATCTAGCACAAACAAAACTACATCAAGCGTAACTGACAATACTGACAATGGCAAAATAAGAACAGCATTGAAGCGCTTGGAGAAATGCATGAGACAAGAGGTCACCAAATGGTGGGAGCATAAATCCATATCTAAATACCTGGAGGAAGGTCGCGTCCCACGAGGTCTAGGCATACTCCTTGCGCCCAGTTACATAAACCCGAATCCTGAAATGCTTAAGGAATGGGGCCAAACGAATTTGGAGTCATCAGGCAAACTCATTCAAATTCTCGTAAAATAGGCAGCCATTGATAGATAAGTACTTATCAAGGAAATCAATGACATTGACGATCGTTTAGCACAATTTGAACCCAACGACCTCATAACAAAAACCCGCAAAGAGATTCAAGACAGACTAAAGATTCAAGAAGAAAAAATAAAAGCTCGAAAAATATTTAAATTTGCCCGGGATAAAGAGAATTATGCCCAGGGGCGAATCTTTACGTTTGCGCGGAAATTTGAAACGGCCAAAAAAACGAAATTTGCTCAGCAAGCACAGCAAACGAAACAATTTCAAAATGTGGGGCCTTCAACATCAACAAACATTGACCTCACTACACAAATGAGTGACAATGAATCCCTCACTAGTGGGTCATTATCGGAGGCCGGCGAAGCAGGAGCAACAGATATAAGTTCAGAAGTTCTCGACTTGGGGGAAGAGGTCGATTTTTTTGTGTCGGACCGGCTTCAGACACTAAGACCGCGGACTTGGAATCACAGAAAAAAGATCAAGGCGCAACAAGAGAAGAAACAACCGCCGCAAAAAGCGCAAAATCACCCATAAAGCAAAAGCGGCAATACTGGCGCAAAAAACGGTAAACAATAATGCCATTATCAATCTTTCAATGACTACACTAACTGAGGCAGAATCACAACTGCTAAGCCTTGGTCTGACGTATTGTCCGATTTCTGACTTCTGCTATACTAAGACTAGAGTGGACATCTTCTGCTATATCCGCAAATTGAAATTAATGATGTTTTTTAATATTAAAGACGGTTTAAAGGAAAATGTGTCAAAAAAGGCGACTTTGACTTCTACTATTGATCCGGTTGTGCCGGCACGGGACACAAGAACTTTTCTCACACTGCATCAATTGGCGCAACATGAGATGCCCAGTTCCGAACCAACATCGACCCAGGAGGAACTGAGGGCAGCACAAATTGTTCAAATTGGCAATAACATTAGTCCTTTTAAACCCAAGTCGAGCTTCATACCGAATATGCCTAAAGACTCGATTGACATATTCCACGATGTCATTGTGTAAGACTTAAAACAACTCTATCATAAGGTAAGACATAGAAAACAATATAAAGGCAAGCATGAACATGACTATGCCTCTTTGGTTGATAAACTCAGCAAAGACCATAACATCATTGTCACCACTGCCGATAAAGGCAGCAATTTGTAATATGGCCTCAGAAAGACTATATTGAGGAAGCAATGCACCAACTAAGTGAATGTTCCTGCTATTCTAAAACAACTATGAAAAGTTATAATGAGGCTAAAGAAGTTTTAAATAAATTACTACATAAGTGGAAAAGAGAAGGCATGTTATCTAAACAGGAATTTGAGTTTCTCCAGGTAGATTATCCTGTTTTGCCTAAGCTGTACCTACTACCAAAGGTGCATAAGAATGTGGTTCCTGTGCCAGGTCGGCCGATTATATCGGCAATCTCTGGAGTGGCAGAACATATTACGGAATATATAGACTATTTTTTGCAAGATCTTGTAAAGGAGCTGCCTACATACATTAAAGACACCAGTGACTTTCTCAAGAAAATTAAGGGTGTTCCATGGACCAATGATTTAATATTCATCACCCTAGACATAGAATCGCTCTATACGAGCATTGTACATGATACTGGTCTAAGGGCGTTGGAACATTTTTTGGGTGAAAGACCGCTCAACTGTTATAAGCATAACAAAATGATTGTTGAATTAACAACTTGGTGTCTCTACAACAATTTCTTTTTGTTTGGCAGCGATATTTATTTACAAAAACGGGGTGTTGCAATGGGGGCCTGCTTCTCCCCCAGCTATGCGTGTCTTCACGTTGGCTGGTGGGAGGAGCAGGTCCTACGGCGCACCTATGGGGCTATCTTGGATGAACACGTAGTGCATTGGATGCGCTATATCAATGACGTTTTTATTTTGTGGAGGGGTGATGTGGATAGTGCTGAGAATTTTGTTAGTTCTATCAATAATAATCATGAGAACCTGAAATTTACGTCATCCATTAAGAAGTATGAAGCAGAATTTCTAGACGTTAAGGTTTTTATACACGATTCACATCTTGACACCAAGTTACACTGAAAAAGCACTGCTGGAAATAGTGTTTTACACGCCAGCAGTGCTCATCCAAGACACGTCATCAATAACATCCCCTTTGGGGAGCTTCTTAGACTTAAAAAACTATGCAGCACAGATGATGATTTGGCTGCATGTACGGAAGAAGCATTAGATAGATTCCGCCAAAGGGGTTATAAAGAATCAATACTAAAACATGCCGTCCATAAAACAAAAGAAAGAACTTGTGAATCACTTTTAGCCTCTAAAGATTCAATTAACGTTGTTCCTGCTCCTGATTCCAATGACTCTACACCCAGATTAATCATGACCTTTAACAAACAAGAGAGGAAAATCAGGTCCATCATAAAACAAAGATGGCCTGTTCTTAAGACGGATTTGGTGTTATCACCCTGATTATCTGATGGGCCCACTATAACATATAGAAAGGGTCCTTGTCTTAGATCACAAATCAGTAGGGAGTTTCCAGAGCTGGGCAAAAAAGAACAGTGGTTATCCCGGCCGGGATTTACCCGTTGCTTCAGCTGTCGTGCTTGCAAATTTGGGGTGAATACGACCAAATACCCCACACCCTTCAATCCTGATAAGATTGCCATTAAAGGGTCACACACTTGCAAGACAGAGTTTGCTGTCTACGTCCTGATATGTACCTGCGGCCTCAGATATGTTGGCAGCACGAGGCTCCAGATACATGTCAGGATTCTTCAGCATTTACGTGCCATTGTCAATAACGATGGTACGTATCCCGTGGCCAGGCACTTCAAAGCCATTCATAATAACAACCTTCAGTGCCTGAGCTATTTTGTCATCGCCTCAATCCCTAAACCACACAGAGGCGGTGACAGGGACAAAATGCTTAGAAGACTGGAATCCCAATTCATTTTGGAGTTAGACAGCTGTTTCCCTAATGGATTAAACATCACTGAGGACCTTCGTGTCTTTTTATAATATTTAATTTTTTCCTCTCTATGGGATGTTATTCGTCATGAGTTTCCCATCTGTCTGCCTGTTTTTACCATTTAGTCTCTGATAGAAAAGATTTTCTTTTCCTCTCACATATTTCTATGGATCAGTACTTTTGTACAATCCGGTTTTTCTTTTTCCCCTACACTCACTATTTTTAGTAGCTACCACTTTTTTGGGCACTTTTTAATGAGGACATAGACAATGTGGGCCAATTTTGGTGGTCCGCTAATCACTTTGACTATTTGGGGGATTCATCCCTCAATTTTCTTCTCTCTAATATTGGTTTATTGCGATTTTTTGAATTGACTCGCATGCCTGTTTTATACGAACATATATCGTCTATTAATGACCAATTAATGTATTATGCATTTATGCAGTATACAATATCTCACAGAGTTTTTATGAATCTGCTTATACTGTTATTATTGTGTTCAATTTGCACTACGAGTATCTGTTTACATATGATGCGTATTTTGCACATCAAAAGTATGCACTTTATTGCTAACTATTTGCACAGCGTATTTTGCACAAATTGATACTTGCATTATTTTGCACATATACTCTGTTGATTAGATATATATATAAAAAACCACAATGATTTTTTTTATATATATTTGAATTTTTTCATTAGTGTTGGTCATTGCATTTATGCAGAAATGTGGATGATGTTCCATTTTTAACAGGCGCATAGTCTCTCTTTTAAATGTCTATTATATCTTGACATGTGCGCTTATGAGAGTTTTACAATGTTTTATTTAGAAATTTCAAATCATTGTAGCTCATGAATTAACTTAAAACTATTTTAAATGCACAATCACAATAATTACAATTAATACATTGGTTTAGAGTGTATTAAGATAGTTTGGTAAAAAAGGAAGAGTAGACCACTATGCCTATACTTTGTAGTGTGTCCTCTATGTCCATTAATCACGTGTGAGTTTTCAAAAAAATGGTGAAAAAAAAAAAATCGAGAAAAAAATGTGTACTTAAACTGTGGAGAAATCAATGTCTGACGATCTGTGAGCAAGGGCGGATGCCCGAAACGCGTCGGATCTAGTGGCTCCGTTGGATTAAAAAGAACTTATGCCAAATCTGCACGTTGGAGTTGCGTGACCTTTCTATCACTCGCGCAAGCGGGTGTGGTGAAGATTGCACCGTTTGGATATATATATATATATATATATATATATCATGCAGTTTCCGTATCAGCAGACACAAAACTACAATCCCAGTAGTCAAGAAAGATACGGACACGGACCTCAATTCAGTGCTTCTCTTTATTTTTGGTGCTTAGGCGTCACGACGCGTTTCGGTCCCGCCTTGGACCTTCATCACATGACACAGTGTGAGAGATCACATAGGTTTAAATACTCTGCCATTGATGATGACATCAGCACAATGCAACAGGTAACAATGACCATAGACATAAAAGAGTTCCATAGGAACAAAACCACAGTTTGTATCGGTGTTTGAATCAATATGTCAATTAAAATTGTACATAAAACCCATGTTGATCAGATTACATTTATAACGTGATAAAGTGCAATAATAAACACAAATAAAGTTAAAATCTTGTTTTACCTTATTCATTCAAGTGCTAGTGAAAGTGCAAAAAACAGGTAAATTCTTATAGGTGCGCAATGATGTTCACAAGAGTGTTTACAATTTTGAGACCTTCATAGGATGATCTCATACTGTTGTGTATATGCATACTTATAATTGATAAAATTCATAAATACATCCTACAATTCATATTTCGTTGTGGATATATATATATATATATATATATATATATATATATATATATATATATATATATATATTACCTACTGGCGGTCGCCAGTAGGTATATATAGTTAGGATTTTTTCTCTATGGGATTTTTGAAAATTCTATGTCTAATAACTTTGGCGTTTGTGGACGGAATATGCTGAAATTTTCAGGAAAATTGAACATTTTGTTTCTGAGCAGCCCCTGACAATTTGGGGGGGTTTCATCAAGGGGGGGCCGAGAAAAAAGGGGGGTCCCAAAACGCGTTTTTCCCATGTTAATTACCATAGGGCGGTTGGCCTCACTTTTAGCTCGAACGGCTGAATGGATTTGCACGAAACTTGGCAAAATTGTTGGTAATGTGGTATTTTTGTAGTTTTAATTTTCGTGTACCCTTAAATAGATCAAGACGTGTTTTGGCATAATTGAAGTCATTGTCAGGGCAAAAAGTTAGTCCCAAACTGAGTATATTTTTCTCTTTATCATCAAGTGGAATATTGGACAGGTTTACAATGGTTTTGTTGTTACTGCCGGTCACAGCCGTGACTATTTGTTTTTCCCTCTCCAATTTCCTTTTTTCTTGTAGTTTGGTTTTGTTGCGTTTTGCTTTCCGTCTTTGCTTGCGTTTCCGGTTCTTGTTTGATCGTAGTTCACTTGATTTATGCGGGGTCTCAGTGTTGATTTTCTGGCTTCGCATAAAAAAGCCAGTTCCGCATCTAAAGTACGAACAGGATCTGTAATGACAATATTTTCCCTTGATTCGGGGTCGCTTTCAGCTCCTGAACTTAAGCTGGTCAGTGAGGTACTTGATGAACCTGCTTCGTTTCTATCCAGTCTTATAGGAGCAGAATTATCTTTCATTGCCGTTTTTTTGTTTTTTCTGAGCGCCTCGTATTTACGGGAAAAAGTGAAAATTTGGCAAGTCTCATAATCTGTTTTGTCACGGAAAAACTTATACGTTTTGCGTTCCTTAATTTTGTCCTCTTCTTTTTTTAGTCTAGCCTTCATTTCAACACGAAATTTGATTGCTTCGTCAGGTTGGTTGAGAGCTTCAATCTCTTCATTAATTTTGTCGATTACTTCTAGCATTTTAGCACGATCTATTTCTGCGTATTCTATTAATATTTTCATTAGACGTTTGGACGAGTCTAAGTTACATTCTGCCCAGGCGCTCATCATTAGAGGATTCGATACTCATAGCTTGGTGCCAAAAGTATTCTAAGCCCTCGAGGGGCTCTGTCCACATCTAGATAGGTTTTAAGAGATCGTGCCTCCCACCACTTGCTTTGTTCACTGCGGCTTTTCTTTTCCAGTAATTTGAATTTTTCCTTTAAACTCGCATTTACAGCTGGTTCTGCTGATGTCGGGTTTCCCCGTTTGTTGCGCGTTACTGGCTCTTGCTTGAACATCATTAGCGCTGCCTGTTCCCTTTCATTGACTGTGTCAGACGCCATCGCACCGTCCATTAAATAATTAGACACTTGTGGAAAACAAACGGAGATGGTCAATATTCTCCTCTGTTCCACTCGTAGCACACCTCTCACCCCTTATGCCGCTTATCAGTTCATACCTGGGTTTCCTTTGGAAGTTACCGACTCCTCCGAATCTGGTTCCGGCCAAGTCCGCCCACTGTATTTTCTGCCGTCCACGGTTCACATGGGGGGCTGTTACGTTGCTCCTTCCGGAGTGCAGACAGGGTTCCTCCCAAGGGGAGGAGCAGGTTTCCTCGGTTCGCTGCAGCCCAAGTCGAGAGGGGGTCCGTGTATCGCCGTGAAGCAACGATAGCCGGCTTTAGGATATCACGCAGTTTCCGTATCAGCAGACACAAAACTACAATCCCAGTAGTCAAGAAAGATACGGACACGGACCTCAATTCAGTGCTTCTCTTTATTTTCGGTGCTTAAGTGTCACGACGCGTTTCGGTCCCGCCTTGGACCTTGATCACATGACACAGTGTGAGAGATCACATAGGTTTAAATACTCTGCCATTGATGATGACATCAGCACAATGCAACAGGTAACAATGACCATAGACATAAAAGAGTTCCATAGGAACAAAACCACAGTTTGTATCGGTGTTTGAATCAATATGTCAATTAAAATTGTACATAAAACCCATGTTGATCAGATTACATTTATAACGTGATAAAGTGCAATAATAAACACAAATAAAGTTAAAATCTTGTTTTACCTTATTCATTAAAGTGCTAGTGCAAGTGCAAAAAACAGGTAAATTCTTATAGGTGCGCAATGATGTTCACAAGAGTATTTACAATTTTGAGCCCAGAATTGGATAAATATAATGCGCATAGATGTTACGAATGACGGTATGAATACCCGAACTTTCCTATCTCTAGCGATAAACATATTTGTCACATGGACAATTTTCAGAAAAGATCTTAAACATAATAGGAAAGTTCATTTAAAGGATTCTAAAGGATTTTGGAGCCCCAATAAAAATAGGTTTAGACAATTCAGTTGTACATGAGGATAAAACTTCACTACTTAGCAGTCAAAGGTTGATTTGAAAAGATTTAGCTCATCCAACATGTTTCATAATACTGGTTTCTGTATTGTGACAGTGATCTCTTTATAGTGACACTCATATTATGGCAGGTTTGGTTGCACAAAGTAAATGGTTGCCCACAGTAATAGGAAGTATAGACCTTCATAGGATGATCTCATACTGTTGTGTATATGCATACTTATAATTGATAAAATTCATAAATACATCCTACAATTCATATTTCGTTGTGGATATATATATATATATATATATATATATATATATATATATATATATATATATATATATATATATATATATATATATATATATATATATATATTACCTACTGGCGGTCGCCAGTAGGTATATATAGTTAGGATTTTTTCTCTATGGGATTTTTGAAAATTCTATGTCTAATAACTTTGGCGTTTGTGGACGGAATATGCTGAAATTTTCAGGAAAATTGAACATTTTGTTTCTGAGCAGCCCCTGACAATTTGGGGGGGTTTCATCAAGGGGGGGCCGAGAAAAAAGGGGGGTCCCAAAACGCGTTTTTCCCATGTTAATTACCATAGGGCGGTTGGCCTCACTTTTAGCTCGAACGGCTGAATGGATTTGCACGAAACTTGGCAAAATTGTAGGGACTGTTAGCCCGATGTGCCTTTGCTAGGTCTCAATATATGTGCTCAAGTGGATTTTGAGTAATTTAGGTTCAAAAAAAGATATATATCTGGGCAGAGCCTTACCACACATCTGATCTGATTGGCTGTCAGCACTTCATCCAAGAAGTGTTGGCAGCCATCTTGGGACCAATATACATGATAGCACCTCATTAAAAAGCATTGTAGTTAATAGAGGGTTTTAGGACTTTAGTTACATTATAAATCATTTGTTGATGGTACCATACTCGTTTTAGGAATTGTGGTGGGTTCTAAGGTGATTTTACCATGTGAAAAAACCTTCTGCTGTGATATCATGAATATTGTTTGAAAGAAAACTAATATCTCATGATTTTCCCACAGTGGTTTGGAAGGGGATCTATAAGCTAAACTGAAAGCATATTTTCTGTAAATTCACATTATCTTTCTCAGTCATGTGAAAATGAAGTCTGACATTCTCAGTAAAACATGTACATCCAACAAGGACAGAGACTGTCAGTTGATTCCTTTGTGTTCTACTGCAGCCTCCTAGAGTGTTCTAAAGAACAACTAGAGCGCTAACCGTCCTACTTATTACAAAGGTATGGCACACCTGAAGCCATCTTGATTGGAATAAAGTGGTAACTCTTAAAACATTTAATTTAAAAAGAAACAACATGAGGGGCTATATTTTGCTATAGAAAGTATGATTAGTGCTGCAGAATGAAAAATTAGGGCACATTTTGAGTGACTTCTCAAATCCTTTTCTATTTCATTAAAACATTCTGACATGCAGTCTCCCAAAATGGCCACCAGAGACAAAAGAGCCCAAATGTAGCCCAAATATCACCCAGATGTAGCCCAAGTATAGCCCAATGACAGAATGTCCCAGAGTGTTCTAAAGAACAACTAGAGCGCTAACAGTCCTACTTATTACAAAGGTACGGCACACCTGAAGCCATCTTGAGTGGAATAAAGTGGTAACTCTTAAAACATTTAATTTAAAAAGAAACAACATGAGGGGGTATATTTTGCCATAGAAAGTATGATTAGTGCTGCAGAATGAAAAATTAGGGCACATTTTGAGTGACTTCTTAAATCCTTTTCTATTTCATTAAAACATTCTGACATGCAGTCTCCCAAAATGGCCACCAGAGACAAAAGAGCCCAAATGTAGCCCAAATATCACCCAGATGTAGCCCAAGTATAGCCCAATGACAGAATGTCCCAGAGTGTTCTAAAGAACAACTAGAGCGCTAACAGTCCTACTTATTACAAAGGTACGGCACACCTGAAGCCATCTTGATTGGAATAAAGTGGTAACTCTTAAAACATTTAATTTAAAAAGAAACAACATGAGGGGGTATATTTTGCCATAGAAAGTATGATTAGTGCTGCAGAATGAAAAATTAGGGCACATTTTGAGTGACTTTTCAAATCCTTTTCTATTGCATTAAAACATTCTGACATGCAGTCTCCCAAAATGGCCACCAGAGACAAAAGAGCCCAAATGTAGCCCAAATATCACCCATATGTAGCCCAAGTATAGCCCAATGACAGAATGTCCCAGAGTGTTCTAAAGAACAACTAGAGCGCTAACAGTCCTACTTATTACAAAGGTATAGCACTCCTGGAGCCATCGTGATGGGAATAAAGTGGTAACTCTTAAAACATTTAATTTAAAAGGAACAAAATGAGGGGGTATATTATGCAATAGAAGGTATTATTAGTGCTGCAGAAAGAAAAATTAGGGCACATTTTGAGTGACTTTTCAAATTCTCTTCTATTTCATTAAAAAATTCTGACATGCAGTCTCCCAAAATGGCCACCAGAGACAAAAGAGCCCAAATGTAGCCCAAATATCACCCAGATGTAGCCCAAGTATAGCCCAATGACAGAATGTCCCAGAGTGTTCTAAAGAACAACTAGAGCGCTAACAGTCCTACTTATTACAAAGGTATGGCACACCTGAAGCCATCTTGATTGGAATGAAGTGGTAACTCTTAAAACATTTAATTTAAAAAGGAACACAATGAGGGGGCATATTTTGCCATATGAATTATGATTAGTGCTGCAGAAAGAAAAATTAGGGCACATTTTGAGTGACTTCTCAAACCCTCTTCAATTTCATTAAAAAATTCTGACATGCAGTCTCCCAAGATGGCCACCAGAGACAAAAGAGCCTAAATGTAGCCCAAATATCATGCAGATGTACCCCAAGTACAGCCCAATGACAGAATGTCCCAGAGTGTTCTAAAGAACAACTAGAGCGCTAACAGTCTTACTTATGACAAAAGTATGGCACACCAGAAGCCATCTTGATTGGAATGAAGTGGTAAGTCTGAAAACACTCAATTTAAAAAGGAACAACATGAGGGGGTTAATTTTGCCATAGAAAGTACGATTAGTGCTTCAGAAAGAAAAATTAGGGATCATTTTGAGAGACTTCTCAAATCCTCTTCTATTTCATTAAAAAAATTCTGACATGCAGACTGAAACATGCACTTTGAATACCAGCAGCAGACGTCCCTGGTGAGCAGTAGCTTTACTACAGTGATCTAATGTACAACTAGAGTGCTAACATTCAGAATTTATGGCAAATGTGTGACACATCTGAATGCCTTCTTGATGGAACCAAAGTAAACAAGCATTGAAAATGCAATAGATCTCGCCCTCGTTTAAGTTAAAGCCATTCTGTTTGTAATGAGGTGGCTTTTTAGCTTTGCTTTTATTAGTGTTTTTTCAACTTTCATGTAAATAACATGCATCTGTATGCATATAAGTATATGTATGCATGCATTTATGTTTGTATTTATATAGATATATTCACTGAAAAAACCATAGGCTATAGACCATATATAGTTAGGAATTAGCATTTACAAAACCTTGAAAATTCACTGAAAAAACCATAGGTTATAGACCATATATAGTTAGGAATTCGCATTTACAAAACCTTATTTTACTCACACAAAACCATTGAAATTCCATATATAGTTAGTTGCACTAACTATATATCGCGCACCCGCAATCCACTGCTGATGATGTCACATATTACATCATTCATGACATGGTCAGTGACATCACTGATGACATCACTGATGACATCTCAAATGACATCACTGATGACATCTCAAATGACATCACTGATGACATCACTGATGACATCTCATTTGACATTACTGATCACATCACTGATGATATCATTCATGTGATAATACGATGAACCTCTTCAGACTCTAATATAGCCATGCAAATAATCAATCACACCTCCATTTCCTCAACTATACAGTTATACAAACTTTACTTATTCAAACATATACTAACACATATTTACTCTCTTATACAATCCCTGATACAAGTTCACAATGATCCATACAGCCACTCACACATTCACTGGCTCTTATGCACAGTTATTTATTTATTTATGTCAACTTTCACATGTACTGTGTTTTACATATGTACTTACTTTGACATGTAGCACTGAGATATCCATTCACTCACCAATACACTCATGCACACAGTCAACCCCCCATACAGCTGTTTCCACATGCACTTTTGAAACCATACATCTAGTGAATCAACTGCTCACACATCTATGCACAGAGTCATACACCTCCCAGCCACCCACACACACTCAGTCTCCCATACAAATACTTGGGCAACCAATCAATAACCCATATAGTTACTCATATAGCTACTTATCAACACATGCAACAGTTTACAGAACAACAGACATATTGATGCACAAATTAAGACAGTTTAGTCACTAACCCATGCACTCAGTGAGACACATTTAATCACTCACTCATACAGTCAGTCATGCACCTACTAAATCCTTCATCCAGACACTTATACATCCACTCATTCTTCAATATGTAAGACATATTTTAACTTTACAGAAACATACAGTCACTGGATGTTGTCATCAGTGATGTCATCAGTGATGTCATTTGAGATGTCATCAGTGATGTCATCAGTGATGTCACTGACCATGTCATGAATGATGTAATATGTGACATCATCAGCAGTGGATTGCGGGTGCGCGATATATAGTTAGTGCAACTAACTATATATGGAATTTCAATGGTTTTGTGTGAGTAAAATAAGGTTTTGTAAATGCGAATTCCTAACTATATATGGTCTATAACCTATGTTTTTTTCAGTGAATATATATATATATATATATATATATATAGATATATTACCTACTTGCGGTCGCCAGCAGGTATATATAGTTAGGACATAGTTACGATAGGAAATTCTAAACATTCTATTGGGAATAACTTTGGTGCCGATTGAGGGATCTGCCTGTAATTTTCCTTAAATTTGCCTCGCTGCGCTCCGCTCCTTCCCTGAAAGTTTCAGGGGAATTTGTCAAGCGGGGGCCGAGAAAAAAGGGGGGTCCCAAAAGATGTTTTCCCCATGTTAATTTCCATAGGGACATTCTGACAAGGCTACAGCTCGAACGGCTGAACAGAATAATACTAGATTTGGCAAAATGGTAGGGACTGGTATGCAGCAGTTCCTTTTATATGTTTGGTGTAAATCCCTCCAGTAGTTGTTGAGAAAATGAATTTGAGCAAATTATATATCTATATGTGCTCAACATTCTATTGGGAATAACTTTGTCGTCGATTGAGGAATCTGTGTGTAATTTTCCAGAATTTTGGCCAGCTCCGCTCCGCTCATTCCCTGAAAGTTTCGGGGGGATTTGTCAAGCGGGGGCCGAAAGGGGGGTCCCAAAATGTGTTTTCCCATGTTAATTTCCATAGGGACTTTTAGACACGGCTACAGCCCGAACGGCTGAATGGAATTACACCAAACTTGGCAAAATGGTAGGGCCTGGTATGCAGATGTGCCTTTGCTATGTTTGGTGAAAATCCCTCCAGTAGTTTTCGAGAAAATTGAATTTGAAATTTTTTAAATGGCATTTTCTATGGGACCTTTAGACACAGCTACAGCCCGAACGGCTGAACGGAATTACACCAAACTTGGCAAAATGGTAGGGACAGGTATGCAGTAGTGCCTTTTCTATATTTGGTGAAAATCCCTCCGGAAGTTGTTGAGAAAATTGAATTTGAACAAATTATATATCTATATGCGCTCACCGTACGCGCACCGTACGCTACGGTGCTCGTACGCGTACGTGCGCGTACCCTTACGTGCACGAGCGAGTTTCTGATTGGCTAGCAGTCGACTGTCAACATTCCAAACTGTCCAAACCAGGAAGTGTTGGCCACCATCTTGTTTTTCAGGAGAACTGAGGCACAAGAGAGCCCAAAACAAGAGTGGAAAACACGAAAAGGGGGCAAGATGGCTGCTCAGGTGGTCCCAGAAGGATAATAACATATATAAACGTTATCCGCTAATAGAATTAGCATTTACAAAACCTTGCAAATTCACTGAAAAAACCATAGGTTTCAAGCCTTATATAGTTAGAAATTAGCATTTTAAAAACCTTGCAAATTCACTTAAAAAACCATAGGTTTCAGGACTTATATAGTTAGGAATTAGCATTTAAAAAACCTTGCAAAATCACTTAAAAAACATAGGTTTCAGGGCTTATATAGTTAGGAATTAGCATTTAAAAAACCACTGAAATTGCTACTATATAGTTAGTTTTACTAACTATATTTCGCGCACCCGCAATCCACTGCTGATGATGATGTCACATATTACATCACTCATGACATGGTCAGTGACATCACTGATGACATCACTGATGACATCTCAAATGACATCACTGATGACATCACTGATGACATCTCATTTGACATCACTGATCACATCACTGATGATATCATTCATGTGATAATACGATGCACCTCCTCACACTCTAATATAACCTTTGATACACCCAGTGTTAAATACAGACAACCAATCTTGAAACCATTGACACTCCAATACCAGTTACTACATACGCACTCACTGATTCCTAGGTCTACACACACATTCACTCATTCACCCATAGAATCACTCATACATACAGTCACTCATCAATACAACACTATCATATGCACTCATACACCTATACAGACACTCACACACTGCCACTCATCCATGGAGTTACTCACACACCTAGTCAGTCATGCAAACTAACTATATAGGAGCAATTTCAATGGTTTTTTAAATGCTAATTCTATATAAGGTCGGAAACCTATGTTTTTTTAAGTGAATATATAAAAAAAAAATATATATATATATATATATATATTTTTTTTTTTGTTCTTTGTAAAATGTATTTATTTACATTATAGCTACATCTTGTTGAGATCTTTTTTATATTGCATTATTTGCTACCATGAAAAGTATGACATGTTTGTTGATGCCGATTAACATGAATTCTGTTACGATTTTTAATTGTCTCCCCTTTTATCTGACCCATATACTGTTATTATATGTTGAGATTTTGATGATGGAGTCATGATGGAGTAGGGATCAGATTTTTTGGACCTGTGCTTTTATGGATATTCATCGTATTCGAATAAAGATTTTTTAATTGAATTGAATTGAATATCTATATAAATATATGTATGTATATATATATTATATAGATATATATATATATATATATATATTTTTTTAGTACATATATATACTAGTCAACAGTTCACAAAGAACTACAAGGCACTCAACGGGTTTTCAGGAATCCAATTTTACTGACCAACAAAATGCGTTTCGAGAAGCAGTGTCTTTCTCAATGTTGGCTTTTTAGTAAATGATTTGTTTGACAGATTTGTATGTCCATGAGCTAACTCTCATTGGTTGATGGACTATAGTAATCAACAAAGGACTGTTGTAGTCCCTAGCATTGCCCGTGTGTATTATTAAGGCTGTTGATAGGAGTTTTAGCCCCTCTGGGTACAAGTCCCATAATGCCCCATTTCTCCTTACTGGCACGCTGGCTTGGATTACAATTTTGAAAACCCAAGGGAGTTAGGTCCGGACGTGACAGGAGCAGGCTGGACCTTAAGTAAATCAGAAAAACAGAACAGTTGCCTGCAACCTCCTTATTAATTCTACGTGGTTAATCTAATAGAGACCAAACAAGTGCTTAGTTACGTTTAGTCAGGTACCTTAATTTGTACCAATCACTTTTTTTTATTTTTAGCAGAATTTCGTGTTTGAGGCAGAAAAATCATACACATTCACATTTAAACATTTACCACGTATATGTACATTTCAAACAAAATAAATACTTTTTATAATCACGAATTAGACTACAACACATCCAAATGACAATTAAACTATAAACATTACAAACATCACAATTAATATTTTCTTTTTTCAAAAAAAAGATCAACTTCATGATTTGTCACAAGACAACGTCAAATGCCCAGGAACAATGATGGAATTAGTCTTTTTAATCCTACTGTATACTCAATATACTAGTCTGTTCCCGTTGGTAGGCCGACGCGTTTCGAGTAAGGGTCAAGGAGGTTCCCGAACTCTCATCAGGGCCTTATGAACAATCTGTTTAGGGTGTGAAAGAAACATTGAAAAAAATCAAATTGAGTTGGAAAGCCATATGTCACTTGTCTACCTTGTGCCATCTGATAAACGTCGTACCTGTATTTTTGGGTCAGAAAAGAAGCGAAGTGTTCTCAAAATACCAACTGAACGCAGCGTTTTTCTTTTAGGGAAGTCGTGTAACCATGTAGCGGAAGCTGCTGTTCCTAAGTTAAGAAACAACTGTCTATGTCAGTTATACTTTACTAGACTTAGGGAATTTCTTTTAACAGATAAATGCCAACTGAGGGCTTGGATTACAAAGCAAACTGTCCTGTTTCCCTCGTTCGGTCACAATGTCCAAATCGGAAAAACATGCCTATAAGTGCATCTGTAGTAAGTATATATCACTATACTAATTCACCACTAATCCTTTATGGGTTCCGGAGTAGCGTGCTACTCACAGAAAAGACCCCTCTTCAGGGTTAGTAAACGCTATATAAATGCAAACCTTTTTCTTTTTCGATTCTTCCCAATCCAAATAACAGACTAACATATCCACCGCTCAAATTCATTTAATATTTCACTATCCAAGTTCACCACGAATTTTTTATGGAATCCGGAAAAGCATGATACTCGCAGAAAAAGCTCTTCAACGCCTCATCAGGGGAAGTAAGCGCTATATAAATGCAATTGCAACACAACACAATATATATCGATCAATGGCTCCAGTTTGACTCACAAGTCTAGAAATTCTATAAATTAACATGCAAAACATGGAGGTCATTGTGAGCATTGCAGCAACCATAAGTTTAGAGTTTTAAAAAAGTGATAGGCTTTGGAATGGTTTGAGGGGTGAACAGCTGTGTGGGTGTGCTACTGAATAGGAGACCATCTGATGGGCACCACGGCGCTTCCTTTCTGTTTGGAGAGTGGAGATAAAGGAATTGATGTTGATTTGTCATTCCTGCTGTCCTTTAAATAAAATTTAACTAACAAGAAAGATGGTCAGTGACAGTTTTACAGTCCAATACATTCCAAGTTAATGGTTTGTAAATGTATTATTTACAATGTTGATGGTCTCAGTACCTGTAAGAAACAGTAATAGCACACCGAGCTGCATCAATGAGAGCAGACATTAAAGAGCTCATTACAAATTACCTTAAACAGTATTCCAGGGTAATATGGATCTGGCTATTACTGAGGTGCCTATTGTTTTAGCACCCAGCATTACCTCAGATGGCAAATAGAATCAGATAAGGGCTGTGATTTGACCACAAATCTGGACCTGCTTGTACTTTTTTGACCTGGTAAAACCATATCTTCATTGTCGTTGTTCCACCCCCCCCCCCCCCCCACACATTTTAGGTTGAATGACAACTTTGAATAGCTGGATTTAGGTACTGGAATAACGTCTGGAATTGGTCATTTTGGCCCTGGTATCCTCGACTTAAATGTGGGTTCTTCCTGAAAAAGTCCTTATGTGTTTTGTGAAGACCTAAGTAAAATATCGGAACTGAGGGATGGTCATGAAATTGAACCCAAAGGAGCACACATTACATACTTTTTGGTTAATAAATTTGACTTTAATATGTTTCTCTGCTTCAGGATCTACAAGTGTTGCACACTTATTTATTTAATATTTACAAAGATTTTGTTTTTATTTTCCAAGATTTTCTATTATATATGAAGCTCTCCATGTGGAAATCTGTTAAGTCATACTCATAATGTCTTGTTATGGAATCATTTCTAAAAAGAGGTTTGTTTCTCAAACAGGAGAAATCAATACATTTGACGTGTGGGGAATTTTCTTTACAGTGACACATGGTGGTCCCTGCCAGGAAGTAAACAGGGCGGGTCTTCTTAGTCATAGACCCTACTTCTGTGTTGTGGACAAGTCGCTGGGTCATATGTCTCAACAGAAGAGCCAGCTGAGGTTAAACCATCAGAAACCAACTAGTTTCCCTAACTTTTAATGTTTCTGGTAAAAGTGGGATTATGGGCAGGGACTCCTCTAATTTTATGCAGAGTTCCCACACCACCAATTCCTGAAAAAAAAACTTACGTTTATGCATGCCTGAGAGAAAATCCTCTTCAGATCCCTGAGCACACTCATAACACCTTTGTTTACAATGGAAGTGCAACCTTTGGAATTAGTATAAGGCCAATGTAAGAGAGAACATTACACTGCATTTTCTTACATTGTGAGCCGATGAAAGCAGAGACAATTTCAACTTGCTTGTAGTCTAACACCACCTCTTTCTCTTTATTTTTTCCATGTACAGAGTTGGCTTTTGACCCCACATTTTTCTTCAGCAGAGCGGTGTCCAATGTCATCTGCTCAGTGGTTTTTGGTAACCGGTTTGACTATGAAGACCAGAAGTTTCTATCTCTGCTCAAGACATTTAATGAGGATTTCCGCTTCATGAGCTCCTTTTGGGGGCAGGTAAGCTTATTGAAAAGATGGTGGTTGTCTGTAGTTGCACGGTTTAGAGTAGACTCTGACGAATAAATATTTGGCATAAACTAGAGTGAGGGTAATCCACAAACTAGAGTCCAGATTATATACTACTTTTAACCAGGATATTTGTGAAATTCCCGAAACTCCATTTGTGATTTTGTTAGAAATATTTTAAGTTAATGATTGACAGTGGGCACTGTAGTTTTTGTAAGTAGCTCATTTTTACATAGTATTAGCGAGAGAAGAGATGTACACTACAATTGAAAGAGAAGCCACAATCCTGTGTAGACAAATGTTATGACAAAACCATAGTCAGTCTCTAAGAGTAATGATGAGAGGAACATCAAATGCTAAATGGCTACGTTAATCAACAATTTTGGGGGTCAGGTCACGGACAGCAAGTGGTGGGGATGGAGGCAAGTATAGCAGAAGAGAAAACACTTGTGGGTGAAGGAGTGATACATGTGTCACATAGAGAAAATGTACCACTATAGCTTATGGGAAGACAATGACACAGATATGAGAAGATCCCTTGAATAAATCAATTTGCCAACCGGAAAGGGCTGTATGAGAAGAATTAGATGGAGCACCCAAGCTTTAAAGGTTTAGGTGCACAGAGCTATATCCGATCCATGAAAGAATTGGGCTTTTAATAGGGAGAGAACATGACTCATCCAACTAGTAACAAAACCCACCCACTCAGCCGGTCACACTTTGTATGGACTATTCACTAACAATAAGCAAATCACTCTAGTAAACATCCTCCCCCTCCCTTGGACAGACCAAAGTGCTATATTCTTCAATATTCACTTAAAAAATTACACCTCCAATCACGCAATCTCTCTTCCCCCCAAACAATTCAAGGCTTGGGGAAGTATTTCCCCTCTTGCTCTTAAGTCACACCTGCTGTCCACTCAGCAAAACCCACCGTACAAACCTGAATTAGCAGCCACGCAAAACACCCAATGGCTCCTTTCAGCCTTCAACACCTCGGTCCCACTAAAAAATACTTCTAAAAAGAGAAAAACACCATCAGCCTCATGGTTCTCAGAGGCACTTAGACTCGAAAAACAGAGATGCAGAAACATAGAAAGTCAGTGGCGTCGGAACTATGACCAAAACATGCTATAAGGTAGCACTCACTAAATATACACATCTCATAAGCACAGAAAAAAGCAAATACTACCTCAACCAAATCAACCAAATCAAAACAGCACAACACTCAGCCAAACAGCTGTTCCAGGTCGTAACTAGATTGTCAGGACCAAAGCCCAACCCTTCCACAACTCCCACGCAAACACTCTGACTCCCTGGCCACATTTTTTCAAGAAAAAATTAGCCAGATCTATACTAACTTCTCTGCCCACTCCTCAACCAATAACCAAATCATTGTTCCCACCAATTACATTAACCCACCCAATCCCACTGTACCCTGCCCCACCAAGGATAACACCTTCCCAACCCTCCTGGAATTCACTCAAGTCACGCCAGACCAGATCATCGGCCATATCTCCTCCATCAAATCTGGATCTCCCAACGATCCATGCCCCCAACCCTATTAAAATTGATACCCGACATCATTGCCCCCATATTAGCCAACATCTGCAGCTCAATCTTCACTACATCTCACATCATGGACACCGACCGATGAAACGCCATTTTTCCACCGTCACGCCACAAAGATGCAGACCGGATGCTACTTGGATTTGATCTAGTATGAAGGATAGATCACATATGCATTTAAGGGAATGATTTCTGGGAACATTCCGTTTATGAAGGAATGACTGAGGGATACATTTCTACTAATTAAAAAGGTCCCGGTTTTATACTACTCTCTCATGAGACCCTAAGCAGATGAGTTATTTCTAGTTGGCCCACTGGTTGGTAAGAAGCCTCTGCTTCATGATCGGACTTAAGATCCGCCAGACACCTCTGCTCCCTTGTATTTTTATACAAATGTTTGTATAATTGAGTCAATGGTCCTGATGAAGGTGGTTTAAAGAAATTGTTTGCCACCGAAACGTACATCGGCCTTTGACCTTTTGGAATCCGACTAGTGAAAATATAGGACATCAATAAGAAATGAAACATGTATGATGTACACATTTAAGAATGAAATGACATTCTCTGTTATAATGTGACAAATGAAAGGACGTTCTTGTCTATATACTGTCGGTTTCCACTTGTCAGTATTTTTTTTTTATAAAATCTTTATTTTTATGTAATAGAAACAAGAAAAAAAAACAGCGGTTAACCCGCACATCATCCCTCACAGGGGGCATAATCAAAAGCAGTTAGGAATGGCGACCTGTAAGAGCAAGGTTACAAACGATCAGGAGGCAGGTCAGCGCCATCGAGCAATGGAGCAAAGCGGCAGGAGCATTGTGCTAAAAGTCCATCTGCGCGGAGTGTAGCCATAGGAAGTAGCTGTTGATGCCCATGAGGGTATCCTGTCCAGATTGAGAGGCTTCCGCCCTCCATGTGGGCACCAAACAACAAATACCAAAACTCTACAAATCCCCCCCGCCCCCCCTCCCCTCCCACCCCCCCCAGTGGTGGTGACCTCAGCAATTCCATTCATACTCGTGGATCCTTTATTAAACCTGAAATAGGTGGAGTGAGCGTATGGAGGATGGGCAGACCGCAGAGGGCAGGCCTTTGGAGAGAAAGCGAACCAAGGGACCCCAGCGGAATTGGAAGTTTTTAAAATTACCGAGGAAGATGTCCGCCACTCTTTCCATGCTAAGCAGTTTCCATAGCTTTGCGTGCCATAAGGAGATCGCCGGTGCCTCCGGTTTTTTCCAGGCGGTGGCCAGAGTAAGCTTAGCAGCTCCAAGACAGAGCCACAGAATCTGTTTGTCCGCGCTTGTCTGATACTCAAGGACTGGGTCTCGGAGTCCCAACAGAACATAGGCCATAGAATCCGCCACCGGATTACCAAGTATATCCTTGATGTGTGAGAGGATCTCCTCCCAGTACGGTCTGATAACTGGGCAATCCCACCAAATGTGGCGGAAGTCCCCAAGCAGACCGCAGCCCCTCCAGCACTTGTCAGAGGTGGCCGGGAATATGCGATGGAGTCTGGCCGGGTAAAAAATACCAGTCCATGAGCGTCTTAAGGTGGGCTTCCCTCAGGTCTAGCGAGTGATTATAAGTAGAGATATCGCGCCATAGCGCCGACCATTCCTTGTCTGAGATATCCCGCCCCAGGAGCTCCTCCCAATGTCCCATGTAGCGGGGACGAGGCGACACCGAGGTAAGTAGGAGCTGGTAAATAAAGGAGATGACTCCTTTCATGGCAGAGGTCCAGAGTATGAAGGCCTCAAAGGGCGAAGGAGGTCTCGTGGCTGCTTCAAGGACTTCAGGCGACGTGGCCCAATGGAGCAGCTGGACATGGTGATACCGTTCCGACGGCGGGACACCATAGTCCCTCATGCAATTGTCAAATGAGAGGGGAGCATGGCCGTGAAATAGGTGGGTCAAAGCTCTGCAGCCTCCCTCCCTCCACACCCTGAAAGGGCCCTCCTGTAGCGCCGGCAAAAAAGCCGGATTAAAGTGTATGGGCGTGAACGGGGAAGGAAACGTTGTCCAGTGGTCATCAGCGGCCAGCGAGTCCCAGACCTTCAGAGTGGTACCAGTCGGGGTACTAATATAGGCGTTCGGGGGCCTGTCTTTCTTGGGGTTTCCAGGCCAGGTCCCGAATTGATCTACCCGCGACACTCCTATCCATGTGTAACCAGTGTTTCTCTGATGTTTGTTGGGACCATTCCACCAGCACTCTTAATTTGGCTGCTTTATAATACAGATGTAGATCAGGAAGGCCTACACCCCCCTTCCCCCGGGGTCGCCGCAAAACCGTGAAGGAAAATCACGCCCGGCCCCCCTGCCAGACAAATCGGAGCATCTGAGTCTTAAGGCGTCGAAAGAAGTCCCTGTCTAGGGGAATAGGGAGTGCCTGAAAAAGATACAAGTATTTAGGGAGGAGAACCATCTTAATGGCATGGATTCTGCCCAACCACGACAAGTACTTGGGCTTCCACCGTTCCAAGTCCGCTCGAGTCTTTGCCAATAACGGTGGGAAGTTTGCCGAGAACAATTTCCCAATCGTGGACGTCAGATGGACCCCCAAGTAAACGATGGATGTGGAAGCCCATACCAACGGAGTTAAAGGCCGCACTCGCTCCACCTCGGCAGGCGAAAGCGTAAGGTTTAATAAATAGGATTTGTCATAATTGACCTTGAAGCCGGCCACCTCCTCAAAACGCAACAGGACCTCCCGGACATATGGCAGAGATTGTACTGGATCCATGATAGAAAGCAGGACATCATCCGCAAAGAGTGTAATTTTATGCTGCTCCCCGGTAAAAAAGAGCGGTGTAGCCATCCGGACCCAGCGCCTTGTGGAGTTTCAGGTCCTTAATGGCATCAAGCACCTCGCCACCAGTAATCGGGGCCTCCAGTAGCTCGTTCCATTCCTTAGACACCTGTGGAATAGGCAGGTCCCGCAAGTATTCCCGCTGGTCATCGGCATCGAGGACCTCCCCCGCATAGAGTTCCGCATAGAAGCGGCCAAAGATGGCAGCCTTAGTCTCGTCACGGTACTGCAGTTCACCCGTCGAATCACAAACCCTTCTTATATACTCCCGTTCCCTCTTGTACCGCAATTGACGAGCCAGGTGTCTCCCCACCTTATTCCCCTGGGAATATGATAGGCGTCGCAGCCTTAACAACGTAAACTCCGCCCTGTTGTTGTAGTGGGCCCTCAATTTCCCCCAGACCGCCGTCAAAGGGTCAGCCTCGAAGGGTTAAGTTTGTGGGCCTGCTCAAGTGCCGCCAGTTCTGTCTCCAACTCCTCCCGTTCCCGGCGTCGCATCTTATTGAGGCGAGCATTAAGAGCTAAGCAAGTGCCCCTGATTGACGCCTTAAAAGCGTCCCAGGTGATGGAGATCGAAGTATCGGACACCGGGTTGAGTACGAAAAAGTCCCTAATAGCCTTCCACAACTCCTTATTTGAAAAGTCATCCCTGATCACCGAAGCCGGGAAATACCACTTCCATTGTCCGTCACCAGCCGGCGACCAGCGCAGATTGAGCACGAGCAGACTATGGTCGGAAACTGATAGCGGAAATATTCTAGAGTCGAGGACATCTCCCCTAAGAGCTTGACTTAGAAAAATGTGGTCCAGGCGCGAGTAGGAGTGGTGAACATGGGAGAAAAAGGTGTAATCTCGGGACAGGGGGTGTATGGAACGCCAGCTATCGAGTAAGCCCAGCTCCTCAACCAACCGTTGTGTTTCAGCAGAAAACAGACCTGTATCGGCTCTGTGGGTACAGGAGCTATCCATCTCTCTATTCCACACCAAATTAAAGTCCCCCATCAAGAACAGGTGTCCTTCAGCAAAGTCTCCCACCTTCTGCAGCAAGCCATGGATAAAGCCATTCTGACCAGCATTGGGGGCATAAACCACCACAAAAGAGCACAGCCTCCCATGGTCAAGACCCTTCACCATCAACCAGCGTCCCTCCCTATCACCGCGTACATCCATAGGCTGAAAGTGCAAGGCTGCACGAAAGAGAAGGGCCACCCCCCTATGCTTCGTGGATGCAGATGATCTATATATGAGGGGGACATTTTTATGCCGGAGCTCAACTAATTTTTGCCCAGAACTCTTTAGAATTTTGGAACCCTATTTTGGTAGACCACATCTAACCATTTTGGGGGACATCAATTTCCACTTAGAGGATATGGCTTCGAAAGATACTTCCTCTTTGCTTAACTCTTTGGAGGCGTGCGACTTTGTCCAAAGAGTTCTCCACCCTACCCATAAAGCGGGGCATATCCTTGATGGGATCTTTTCTAACGACCTTAGACTAGAAGTTGGAACGCCGGTACCAATTACCTGGTCCGACCACCTAGCTGTCCCACTGTCCCTTTACATCCCCCGCTCTGATGTTGATTTGGGCATTGGCAAAAAGGTCTCTAAAAGGAGCTTCAGAAATTTTACTAACGAGGCTCTTGCCCCTTTCATTTTTAACACCAATATCACAACTCAGCGGCAGGTTGACGATTCGGCTCAAGAACTCACTGATGCTATCACCAGAGCCGCTGATGAATTAGCCCCTCCCACCCTGAAATCTGTAGCTCGACAGAAGCCTACTGCCCCTTGGTTCTCAACTGACCTGAGGCTTCTCAGACAAAAATGCAGACAGAAGGAACGTGGTTGGCGTAAATCCTGGGATCCCAAAGACCGAGAAGTCTATAAGAGCATATTACGAGAGTACAAAAATAGAGTGATTAAGGAAAAACAGGACTATTTTACTAACCTAACTTGTTCTTTAACTTCCTCTAAAGAGCTCTTTAAAATAGTGGATTCGCTGTGCTCTCTCCAGGTACCTGATCCTGTGGTTGCCTCACAGGAGCTATGCAACAATATATCAGATTTCTTCTATAAAAAAATAGATGATATCTACATAGCTCTACAATCACAGAGGAACTCTTTGAGTTCTGAGGACACTTCTCGAATTAAACTGCTTGAATCCTGGAGCAGAGACACACCCCCGGCCCTTGAACATTTCCCTGCCCTTTCTTTGGAGGGACTTAATAGCCTGTTGGACACATTGAAATCGTCTTCCCCACTTGATCCAGTTCCTTTGAAACAACTAAAGAACTGTAGGGATATCATTCTTCCTCCGATGCTGGAAGTAATGAATGGAGCCTTGGAACAAGGCATTTTTCCTTCACTCTGGAAGAAAGCCATTGTAAAGCCGCTACTGAAAAAGACCACCTTAGACCCCGGAGTACTGAAAAACTTCAGACCCATCTCCCTTCTGCCGGCCCCTGCCAAGATGTTGGAGACCCATTTGAACCTTCATCTTTCTAACTTCCTTGATACCTCAGGTTTCCTGGACGGGTCCCAACATGGCTTTAGAAAGCTACATAGCACGGAGTCTGCCTTGACTAAAGTCATGGATAACATCCGCAGAAAAGTGGATTTGGGTCAAACCACCGTGCTGGTACTGCTGGACCTCACAGCGGCATTCGACACCCTGTCTCCCCTCACTTTAACATCCAGGTTAAGGGAGGCAGGGGTTGAAGGACCGGCCCTCAGTCTCCTAAGCTCCTTTTTACACCAACGAGAGCAACGTGTCATGCTAGGTGAATACCTCTCCCCTGCCAAGTCTTTGCAATGTGGGGTGCCACAGGGGTCGGCAGTGAGTCCGACCCTGTTCAACATCTACGTGGCCCCCCTTGCAAGACTAGTAAGATCTCAGGGGATGGAGGTAGTGTCGTATGCCGACGACACGCAGATTATGGTATCCCTGACCCACTCTGTGAATGAAGCCGCGTCAAACTTTAGGGCCTGCATGCAACTTGTTGCAGAGTGGATGGTCTCCAACTCCCTAAAGTTGAACGGGGATAAGACAGAGGTCCTGGTCTTTGGCAAAGATCAGGGCATGTGGTCAGATGAGTGGTGGCCTCCCTCTTTAGGCATCTGCCCCACACCTACACAATCTGCCAGGAACCTTGGTGTCATCTTTGACACCCAACTCTCGATGGAGCTTCAGGTCAACAGAACGGTGGCTACCTGTTGGGGCGTCATTAAGACCCTGAAAAGGATCGTCCATTATCTTTCCCCACAGGCACGGAAACAGGTGGTGATCGCCCTTGTTGGTTCAAGACTCGATTATTGTAATTCACTTTACGCCGGGGCCAACAAGGGCCTTCTGCAGCGCCTGCAGGTTATACAAAATGCGGCAGCACGTTTTGCCCTTGCCCTGCCTTGGTTGTCATCTATGACCTCGGCAAGGAAGAATCTCCATTGGCTCCCTATTCCCTCAAGGATCACGTTCAAACTTCTCTGTCTAACATATAAGGCGTTAACTGCAGGTTCGGCTGATGCCCTTGGATCCCTACTGACCAGATATGTTCCGAACAGATGCCTACGCTCCAGTGAGCTCAACCAACTGGTAACCCCTCGAGCCAAGAAGGCTAGATGGGGGAGCAAAGCTTTTTCCATACTGGCACCCCAGATGTGGAATTCACTCCCCCTGGAGATTAAGTCACTGCCTTCTCTTGACCTTTTCAGGAAGTCACTGAAAACTTGGCTTTTTATCAAAGCATACCAGTAAGCTCTGTTTCTGACTCTGACAGTCTGATATTTGATTTAGGCGCCTTGACGCCCATTGGGCATAGCTGCGCATTACAAATGCCATTTCATTCATTCATTCATTCATACGTGCCAGGTGAGTCTCCTGGAGGCCCACAATGTCTAGCTGGTGGTCTATCACGTACTTCCACACCTTCTGACGTTTCTGCGGGGAGTTCAGGCCTTTAACATTCCATGTCCCCATACTAAGAGGCATCATTAAACAACAGGACCAATCCGGCTATAGTCACACCACCCCTTCCCCCCACCCACGCCCCCATATCCAGCAACCATAGACAATGCAGGGTGGCATCCCAGAAGGCCCTCCCAGCACCCCACAGCCAAATAGAACACGCATAGGATCCTTGAGTCTAGCCACACCCCTTCAGCACACACAGCAACCATTCGCCAGAGTACCAGAATCACACTCAGCCACGCACCCCTGTCACCACCACTACCCCTGCCACCCCCTCGCCACCACAACTCCCCAACAAACCCCCTTATCACCACCACCCCCTCCAAGAGGAACCCCATAGTGGCCCCCAAACCAAAAGAACAACAGGAGGCAGCATGAGGTGAACGAAGAACATGGAGGAACAATGTCCAAAACCACATCCATAGATATAAGTCTGTGAGGTCCTCCAGGGGGCGAGTAGGGAACACCATAAGGTGTGTCCCGTAGGCCACATACCGGGGTGTCTTCCCAAAAAGTACAAATTTACCCACGTTACCTGCAAATCCTCGTCCCTCCGGCGCCAAGCAACTGTCATCCCAGGGCTCAGGCCGCCTGGAGCCAAGCTGTGAGTTCGCCAACGTAGCCGATGCTACAGAAGCCACTGCTGCCCCCCTCTCCTGGAGACTGGTCGCATGATCAGGCCTTCTCCGCTCCGAGTCCCTGCCCACTCTCTGCCATGAGGAGGACCGCCGTCTTCTCCGCGATGGGGAACTACTGTTCTCGGGGGAGGGGGGCCGTGTCTTCAATGCCCAAGAAGTCCTTGCTACCTGTAGTGATCGGATCTGTGCCAGCCTGTTTTGCCATCGGAAAATGATGCAGAAGGGGTGACCCCAGGAGTAGGCTATGTTACGTTCCCTTAGAAAGACGGTCACAGGGCAAAACTCACGCCTCTTTTGAAGGGTCGATGCTGCCAAATCCTGATACAATTGGGGGTGGTGATCCCGGAACTATAGCGATGGCGTCTCCCGCGCTTTTCGAAGAATGCGTTCCTTCAACTGAAAATTGTGGACGCACACCAAGATATCGGGTGGAGGGCCTTCTCCACGTCTTGGCAGACCGACCCTGTGAACCCTGTCCACCTTGATCTCATGGAGATCTTCATCATCCAGGATCTGCAAGAGGAGTGCCAGAACATAGCCCCGTAGATCATCAGACTCCCCGTCCCAGGGTACCGAGCGTATGCGGATGTTGTTCCGGCGGGAACGATTCTCCAAGTCCTCCGCGTGTGCTTGAAGGTCCAGATTCTGCTCCGTGAGCCGAATCACATCTTGTTGCAACTGGTGCACATCGTTTGCCACACTTAGGTCATGATCCTCCAGGGTGGCTACTCTCTCTCCGATACCCTCCACGTCTCGCCTCACTTCACGGAGGTCCGACGCAAGCTGAGAGCGAAGTTCCGAAATGTCCTCTTTAATGGAGGCGAATAGCTCCATCATGAATGCCTTGGTGGCGGGAGCCTCATCGTCCTTTGATGTAGGCGAAGCGCTAGTCCCAGGGGACGCCGGCTGCTGGGAACCCTTGGACGGACCATCTTTGCCAGGCTTCCCTCTCTGCTGGGTAGAGGCCATCATGGCTCCCCCGTTCGCTCGGGTATTTAGTTCCTGGGCCCTCTGCACTCCGGGCGGTGCTCTGTCACTGACCAGGGCCTGGCAGGAGCAATATGAACCCCTCGACAGGCTTCTAGGAGGAGTCGCGCTATCCAAGCGCCATGTGAGTCCCTGCTCCGGCCATGCACCCACGTGGGACGGGGAGCTGGCCCGCCACTACTAGTCCCGCCCGGTATGACTCCCAGATGCAACCGGGGCCGAGCCGCCAAAATGGGACCAGGCAGCGGGACCCTACAGCAATGCAGGCCCCCCACGGGTCCAGAGGGCGCCGTAAGCCAGTGTCATGCACCCCAGCCACCTCCAGCAATAACTCCTCGTTCGCTATGCTCCCAGCCTGGCCCCTCTGCGAGCAGGGTGGACCCGAGGCCGCGTCCTCACAAAGTTCTCTCAAGGCCAGGGGGCCCTCACAGGCCCGCGCCCGCAGCCCAGGTGTGCCGGTGCGCCGCCGGCTCTCCGCGCGGCTTCAGGCCTCGCCCCACAATGGCAGCCACTTCGCTGCAGTGCGTCCGCCGGTCAGGGAAGGAGCAGGGCGGTCACCCCCTGCACGCCCTGTGTCTCAGATCGGCCTCGCGGCTCCGGCAACAAGGAACCCCAAGGCGGCTCCGGGAGCTGGGTCGGATCTCCGACCTAAGAGAGAGGGAGGGGCCACAGCGGTGCTGAGCGCCCCCGCAGGGCGAAGCAAACTGCCTCCCTCGGAGATCCCAACGGGGGCCCTCAGTTTGTCTCCTCGGGTCCGCGTGGATCCGCAGCAGGCAGCGGGAGAAGGATTCAGTGCAAGCGCGGCGGGGCCACCTCCTTGCTCAGCTCTCTGCCGGCACTCTCGATCCGCGCCACTGCTCCGGAGGTCCGGTGCCCGCTACCACTCGAGGGCGGGGATTTCTAGGCCGCACTCCACCGTGGCCCTTGCGGTTCGATCGTCCCGGCGGGACACCTCCGGGGGCCCGGATCACTCCACCGGATCGCGCTCCTTGGCCTCAGGGAGCGCCACAGGCTTGGGGGTACCAGCAGCACACTGCTCCGGGGGGCTAAACAATGCTCAGCAGACAACGGCGCCGGAGGTACAGCAAAACACGTCTCACTCCATCGCCATCTTGGCCACGCCCCCCTTGTCAGTATTTTTATATATAATTTTTATTGCATGTTGTGTGTTAGAGTGAAGGACTGGTATGTTATGTAGTGTTTTTGCTGGTATGTATGATGCTGTCGAGGCAGAGAAGTGATTTATTTTGGCAATTTTATCTGATCTTATTTGTGTATAATTTGTTTAATCTTGTTGAATTAACTGCAAGATCTAAATTTGTGATTGTTGTACTTAGCACATTTTTTCAAATGAAATCTCACTTTTTGTAAAACAAAATATGAAAGATAAAATAAGAATGTTTTTTACATAATTTGTTATCTCTAAAGAAAATGTGTTCTTCGAGGAAGAAACATGTGGCTTTCTTGGGGCAATATTTAAGCCCATGGCTATGATCAAAAGAAATATAGGTTCTGCAAGAGGTCTTTCACGGATATTTGCTGTCATTTTCCCCCTTTCTCTTGGACCTTAAATTAATTTAAGGGGTACCTTTCTATTAGATTTGTCACCAGAGGAACATAGCTATCCATCTGGCAAAAACTGTCATCAAGCCGCTACTAAAGAAACACAACCTCGACCCCACAGAGTCCAGGAATTACAGACCAATCACCTACCTCTCTTTCCCCGCTAAGATCTTCGAAAAAGTGATAAAAACGTAGTTGTCCCACTTTATCAATGAAAACAACCTCCTAGATGACACCCAATTCGGCTTCAGGAAAGGGCCACTGCACCGAAACAGCCCGCATCAAGGCCTCCAACGAAATCAGGATGATGCTCGACCAGGGAGGAGCCGAGGCTCTGGTGCTGCTAGATCTCTCAGCAGCATTTGACTTGGGCGATCATACAACGCCAGTCGACCGTGTCTCTGCCATAGGTATGAAAAACAAAGCCAAGACTCTCCTAACCTCCTTCCTCTCCAACCGCACCCAACTAGTAACGTTAGGCGACTTCAAATCCCCATCCTTCACCCTCCCTTGCGGTGTACCACAAGGATCCTCGCTGAGTCCGACTTTATTCAACATTTATGTGTCCGACTTAGCGAGGGTCATCAAGTCTCATGGCATGCGACTCACCACATACGCTGATGACACACAGCTGGTACTAGAGACCTACAATGACGGAGATAAAGTTGCTGCAAACTTCCTAAATGGAATACTCGCAATAAACACATAGATGGCAAATAATTGCCTTAAACTAAATTCCGATAAAATGGAGGTGATTATCTTTGGCATCTTCTTCCCCAGTTGGTCTCCATCCGGGGGGCCAGCAGAGTTAGGCCCACCTCCATCCCCGTGACAAAAGTGAGAAATGTAGGTGTCATCTTCGACGACAAGTTATCATTTCTACAACACGCCAACACTGTCGTCTCCTTTGCCTTTTACACCATCAAAATGATAAAGAAACTTCTACCCTACCTTCCATCAAGTGCCAGCAGGACTCTCATGAGCATGCTAGTAATTTCCAGGGTGGACTATTGTAATGGTCTATTCATTAACGCACAGGAAAGAGTCCTAAACAAACTACAAATGGTTCTAAACGCAGCGGCATGGATACGGACAGGCACCCCCAAATTCAAACCTACATTCAATTTAATACATCAGCTCCACTGGGTGCCCATAAGGAGCCATAGCAAAGTTCAGGGCCCTGTGCATTTCCTATAAGGCAGTCCACAATACAGGACCGGAGTTCCTAAAAAAAATGTCATACCCCTACAAGCCAACCAGACACCTACGCTCCTCATCAGCAAACCTGATAACTGTCCCCAAAATAAAAAAAGCCTCCTGGGGCGACAAAAGATTAATAGTCGCCACCACTAGACTTTGGAACACACTCCCCCCTTCACATTAAGACCACCCGACTCTCCTCGCATTCCGTAAACAACTAAAAACCTGGTTATTCAATCAATACCTCTCTAGCACCACTCTTTCTTATCCCCAACCGTCCGTAGCACTGAGACACCCAAGGGTATTTGTGCGCTCAAAAAATTGCCTAAATAAAAAATAAATATAGTGGCATGTTTTCTAATAATTATGAAGTATGTCTTTAAACCCTTACATTACATGGCCCTCCCAACACAAATGCTGATCAATGTTTGTATATTTGGTACAGTTTGCAGGTATTTTCTTCAACTTTGTTTCTACAAATGATGTCCAGGCTAAATGAATTGGGTTAATTATACATGAACGTAGTAGATGCAATTTACCTGGAGAGGCCTGAGAATATAGGCAAAATTTGGCAGAAATTTAAATTTTCTTCAAAAGAAATCCTAAAAAGTGTGTGCTTCTTTTTTCTAAACATGGCACCCATTATAGGAGTACGTACATCTCAGATTTTAAAACAGATAGAGAAGAAACAATTTTCCCCACCATCTTTGTAGTTTTTTTAATGGTGTTTAAAATGTTCTATTTGTCTATTTCTGACAACTTACAGTTTTTTTGGAAACCATGTAGGAACACAATGAGTGCACCAAAAACGTGGAACGTTTCTGAAAACATGACAAAATTCCAAATTTAGCAAGAGGACATCTGTGCAGATCATTCAAGTAGTTCCCTAAGGTATTGATCAATGAAATAAAAAGATAGTGATTCTGAGGCTAAAAAGAGAATCATTTGACAGATGTTTCCACCGAAGAGTGATGCACAAAGAATAGATAGGGTTGCCTCTGCAATACATTTTGGTCACAGACATATATAGTGTTCGTACTTTCTTCACACATCAGCCCTACCAAGAGCCAATAATCAAGACGTGGCTCACAGTGAGAAATTCGATTGTTAGTCGAGAGGCATAAAATCCTATTCAAGCAACAGCCACAATTATTGTCAAGGTGAACGAAAAAAAAGTTTTAAAAAATTAACCCGTGCTTAACCCTCTAGTAGCTTGGCACAAAAGAAGTTAGGTTTACCTTAGAGGCAATGAGTTAAGTATTTATGTAGCACTTAAACAGCAATAAAAGGAAAACACAACATATGAAAAATCCCAGAGCAATTAAAAACAAATAGAAAACAAACAAATAGAGTACAATTTAATAAACTATTTGACACCTTTAAAGTTTAAAATCGAAAATAGTGCCTAAAAGATCAAAGCACCAACTGTGGACATTTAGTGTCAGGAGGCCAGGGCTTGTACGGATCTGTGAGAAAGTAGATCCTAGTTTCTCTCAATATTCAGAACACTTTTAGGCAGAAGGTTTTCCCAAAGTTTTGAATTTGGGCTATCTGGGCACCTTTAGCACCAGCTCCAAGGGTCCAGGACTGAAGGGGCACCACTTGGAGGGTCAGGACTCACTCAGGCTGGGTCCAGGTGCAAGTTCACAATGTTTGGAATATAATATAACAACAAGGACCTGCTCTAATACTGGACAACTATATTAAAAAACCCACAAACAAAGTACTCGGCTGCTGTACTTATGAAATACCTTCAAAAATGCTACTCGAAATCGGGTTTTGCTTTCCAATTTTAAGAACAGTGTGTTTAACACCCCCACTTGAATCCCCTTCTGCAAGGGCCCATTGGAAAAAATGTGTGAAGGTCTGAAAGTACCTCACGTAAGCACCACCAAAGGAGCTCCTGGTAGGTACTCACGAGAATGCTCACGTCTTTATCATCAACGGTATCTTTCAAGACCAAAATGAAATGTGTGAACAAAAGTGTGAAACAAGGAAAACCTAGTGATGTGTGGAAGAACGCACTGCCCATGTTAATCATGTGCTACCCCCTATGACCTCATAGTGAAAAGGAAAAAAGAAGACATTTTTCCGCTTCTCCAAGCTAAAAATGAGGTAGGACCCACTGGCGACACTGTCAACTTTAATCAATGCCGTGGACCTACTCCAATTTAAAAACACACAATGTTGCAAAACACTTCAGTTTAGGGAAGGCACACATGTTTGGAGTATTTTCTGTCCCTAAGGCTCTGATCAGGAGGCCAGCTAACTAGCCCTTAAAGTCACTCTGGAGGTCTTGGGATCAAGAAGGAAAACTTGTCTCAGGCACCAGGGTCATCCTTTGAGGGCAGAGGACAGGCTTCAGACAGCAAGGAAGTCTTCTTGGTGCAGCAGGGTAGTCCTTTGAAGCAATACAGCAAGCCAGATACAGTAGGGCAGTCCCCTGAAAGTTCTTTTTCAGCTGAAAAAGTGAAATGAAGAGTGGGTCTTTGGGTACTATTTTCTTAACTGTAGCCTGTGGAAGAAGCTTGTTGAGATTTACCCCCATAGAGGTGTCTGGAATGTCCTGGCTCCCTACTCTGGTCCTAGTCTGTCAGCAGGTACACTGGGCTAGTGTGAAATTATTTGTGTGTCAGCTGAGGAAGTGTCTTTGAAGTGCAAGTGGGGCTGTCAATGTCTCCACCCCTATCCTGCTAGATTGCCCATCCTAACAACACCCATCCCTTTGTTGTGTGGCTGTCTGGGAGGAATAAACAAAGATCAGCTGCCGACTGCACCTATTCATGTTACCCAGCAAAAGGGCTGCAGGCACTAAATGGTTAGGTGTAAGGCCTTCCAAACCTCTAACCAGACAAATCCATACAGTTTGTGCCCTGAAAACGAAGAACTGCTGGGCAAACAAAAGATATCCAGCTCGGAACCGCTGCTGGAGCTTCCTGGTTCACGAGCGGAATTTCAAGTTGGTCGCTGAATCGGTAGGTGAGTCAGCAGCCTAGTTGTTGAGGGCTCTCACAGGTGCCTGCATTTAGGTGAAGCACATGCTCTAACTCTAATGCGCACTTCACCTGAGTTAGTTGGAGAGACGGACCAAAGATTTCAAGCTCTTCTTCCTTACCTGTTATCCTTGCCCATTGCGTCGTACAATTCCCGTTTTCTCGTCCACTATCTTCGTCGGACTCCTCCCTTTTCCCCCTCCCCTTTCCTTCCTTAAATTCCCAAGTTCATAGTTCTGGCCTTGAAAAAAGAACTATTTCGAGTTTCACTCACCTTGCATTCCGGCATATTTTCAGTCAAAAACGCCGAGCGGCATCCTCTGCACCTAAAAGAGAAGAAAGAAGAAGACAGATAAGTGAAAACCGTACAAGTATTAAGGGCGAGAGTGTGTATGCATGTGAGAAGAAATTCTGAGAGACAATGTAAATAAGGAGAAATTACAGAGAAGTATTTAGGAGTTCAAAAGACAATACTTACCTTGTGAGTCTTTCTACGTATAGTTGGAAAAATCTGAAAAGCAAGAAGAGAAGTTACTGAGTTGATGATTAGAGTGATAAGAAAGACTCTATAGAATAAAAATTCAACAAGAAGAATACAAGTTAGACTGACTTAATTCTGGAGATGGTAAAAGTAGAGAGAGTAATGAGAATAGTTATAGAATCAGAAAAGACTAGAATTTAATGCATGTGTATTTACAGATAAATAATCTCTGGAAGCAAGTATTTAAAGAGAAAGAAGATAAAGAATGAAGACAAGCACTAGTCTTTGGAATGTTAGGTATGAAGTAGATAGGACATGCAATAGGCAATATAGAGAGAATAGGAGGAGTACTTAATCTCTCTTTCTTTTGGTGTATCAGGACTTCTAAAGTTTTCGTCCACCAACATAATAATAATAATAATAATAATAATAATAATAATAATAATAATAATAATAATAATAATAATACTGATACTTATAAAGCGCGAACAGCTACCTCACCTGGAGGTGTCCCGGCGCTATGTGAGCAGTTTTAGCAGAACAAGTAGCAGAAGGGAGGCTTAGATTTTCTACGTAAAGAGCCAAGTCTTTAATTGCTTCTTAAATCCACATTCTGTCGTTGCACAATGGATGGAGGGCGGTAGGGCGTTCCACAATTTCACCGTGCCAGCAGAAAAGGACCTGCCTCCAAGTCGAGCCTTTCAGACTCGTGGGGCGTGTAGCTGGAGCAGGGAATTTGAGCGCAGGAGCCTCACCTGATGGTAACGGGGGAGTCTAAGTTTTAGATAATTGGGGCAAGTGCCCTGTAGTGCTCTGAAAGCCAGGGTCAGGGCTTTAAATTTGAATCTGCTTGCCACTGGGAGCCAGTGCAGCTCGCGCAGATGCGGAGAGACACGCTGTCTAAAAGGGATATGCTTTATCAGCCTTGCAGCGGCATTCTGCACGATCTGCAATCGTTGAATCAAATATTTTGGTAAGCCAAGGTAGAGGCTGTTTGCATAATCTAGCCTAGATGTAACAGTCTCATGGACTACCGATTTGCGGCAATCTTCTGGTAATAGAGAAAGAAACTTGCGGAGATTCCTGAGTTTATGTAGACACCCTGCTGTGACCTGCTGAATATGGGAAGAGGAGAGACTGTCGTCCCATCTCACCCCCAAGTTCTTTGCATTAGTGCTGGGGGTCGGCGGAGGGCCCATTTCAGGTGGCCACCACAGGTCCGGTGAGGGGCGTATGTTTTTGCCAAAAAAGACCACCTCAGTCTTACCTGCGTTCAGTTTTAATTTGTTGGTATTCATCCAACTAGCTACGTCACCAACAGACGAGACAAGAGGAGCTGAAAGAACAGTTCGAGAGCAGTCTCTTCTATTGTTTGTTATTTTATCCACTTCCCCCTTGGGGGTCCTTGAGGGTCACGTTTTCGATAACGGACCGTGGCTATCCTTGAGGTGGAGTTGGGAAAAAGCAGCTACCTGTTCCTGTGCAAGTCGTGGTAAGAGTTCAATTATAGTCTTTGACATTAAGACAAGAAAATGCTAACTTTAAATTTCTAAAAGTGGCATTTTCAGAATTGTGACTTAAAATCCAGCGTTACCATGAAAGATTTTAAATTTCAATTCGTTAGACAGCATACATGGCATTTCTACCTGCTGCCTAGCAAAAGTTACCTCTTGTTACATGTAACAAGGGAACCCAATGTAAACCTACGGGAGAGGTAGGCCTCATAGTAGTGAGAAACACATTTGTGAGTTTTTCACATCCAGGACATGTAAAAGTATATGTCCAACTTGTCACATATATTACACCCTGCCCTATGGACTGTTTAGGGCCTACCTTAATAGAGATTTATATGTAGTCAAATGGATTTTTAGTCCTAGCAAGGGTTTATGTGACCAAGTCAAATTGGCAATTTAACACTGCATACAGGCTGCATTGGCAGGCCTGAGACATGTTTTGAAGGGCTACTAGTTTGGTGGCGGGACAATCAATGCTGCAGGCCCTCTAGTAGCAATTACTTTGTGAAACCTTGTTATATGGTATGCCACTTTACTAGGACTTATAAGTTAACTAAATATGCCAATCAGGTGTAAGCCAATTTTACAATGTTTTAGGGAGAGAACACAAGCACCTTAGTGCTGGTTAGCAGTAGCAAACTCCACAGAATCCTAAGGTCACCAAAAACAAACTCAGCAACACAGGAGGAGAGAAGGCAAAAGGTTTCGGGGAAGACCACCCTAAAGCTGATAGGTCTAACACTCACACTGTTTTTCATTGCATACCAACAATGCTTTATTTGATAATAAAATTGAATAGAAATTGGGATGAAGGAGTGCAATGCATGATTAAATTACCCAAGAATATGAGTGTAAAGATAGTGTTCATCTTTACCCCTTCAAATTATGATTACCTGTAAAACAAGATGTTTCTGAAAGAGTTTTAAAAAAAGAGGTTTCTGTGAACACTCAAGAACAATAGGAAGCTAGAAATAGCGGGTCGTCTAGTAGATAATGTCAAATGTCTCATGACCCACTTATCTCTTGAGAAATATCTGTATCCTATATATGTCAATGGGGCTATCACCTGAGACAGGAAAAGCAAACAACACAACCACGCATTGTGCGTCTAGAGTCCTGCGCAAGTCATACAACCCCAGAGATTTCAGAAAACCTAAGACTTAGGGACTCCAAGCTGATGTGGCCTCTATTAATCCATCAAACCTATTTTTACCCAGACGACCTTGAAAAAAATAATTATTGGGTATAAAAGTCACATTTCCTCAAATTTCTGTTGTGGAAAGCTTTTGCACATTTTGGGAACAGCTAAGGCGGGCCTCTCAGTTGGGACAGGACTTGTTTAAAAATGAGATGATGGAAAGTGTGTTAGCGTTGCTTTGAAAAGGAATTGTTTTTGGTAATGTATTGCAATATTTGTGCTCTTGGTGTCATCTGGCATAATGGGAAACTATGTAACCTCATTTCTGAAAACTAATGATCTGTAGGATCTCAGTGTGGCTCATGTTGATACCAGGCTTTGTTACAGTGAATGTCAAACTATTGAAAACCCCAGTTAATTCACAATTCTCAGACTATGGCTGCAGTATTTGGGCTAGGGCTGTACGAAATTCATGTAATTCGCTTTTGTGTAATCATGCTAAATGTTCGGCAAAATTACAGTAAATTAAATGTGTGATTGCATGAAATGCATATCTGCCATTTCGCCTCATATTGTAGAGCAAAATGTTTCCCAGCATCATTTTTTGGCATAAGGATGTATTTAACAAAAAGCACGGCAAACAACAGCCACTCACATTCTGTTGATTGCGTGTGTTTCTGGTGAATTTTTAACATGAATGGCATGTTTCACTCTAACTTTTTGCCACTAATGGTGCATAATAACATGAAATCGGATCATTGCAGCCATTTTCTGTAACAAGTGTAATGCAAAATTCCCAAAATTACTCAAATTTTGCTGGCGTGATTTACATTTTAAAACACAACCAATGTCACCGGGTCTAAACAACAAAGATGTGGTACAACTAGAGAAGTGTTAGTGAATTTCCATATCAACAAATGAAAGAATTAGTAGGCACCTTGTGATCCCTAACAGGGTACCCAACAGTCACCACTCGGAACCGCCCTTCATCATTTGGGATTCCTGTTTGCCATATATTAGGTGCAGCAATGGTTCTTAATAGAGGTAAGATGTAAAAACCTCTGATGAACCTAATGCTGCCCTATATGGTTGGAGTGTCACAGGCCATTCATTGGCTGGAAAGAAGAGAGGGTGACTGATATGCAGTGCAAGTGAAAAAATAGTGCTAAGTGAAACTAAAATTGGGTGAGGGAGCAGGAAAAAATGCCTTTATTCTGTACTTTGCTCGCTCCTCCAATATTAAAAAGCAGTAAAGGTAAATTAAACAAATATTTACCCAGATGTAGTGGTCAACATGTTTCTGCAAATCTAGGGACTACAGAGTCCATTGCATTCATCAGGACCTTAGTTAAAGCTACTGCAAAATAAATAGTGAAAAGTGTACTAAAGGAAATGTGACTACATATATCAATCTGCAACATGAAAAAGATCACCTGGATCCCTAGGTATTGTCTAGTTTCGCAGTAGATGTATGTCACTGGTGGAGAAAGACACAAACATCAAAAGAATGACCACATTAGTTTAAAAACGGTTAACATGTGTTTAGTACATATATAACCACAAGTAATATTGTTATCAAAAACACATTGGTTTCTAAGGTTAGCCACATGAAGATGCTGTAAATTTTTACATGGGAGAGTATGTACTTCGTCTTACCATTATAATCGAAGTAGAAGGCTGCACCTCGCCTGGCAACGGCTCAGGATACGAGGGAAGCACCGCTCTATTGGGAGGAAGCAAGGAACAAACAATGTCATCGCCTCCTTAGTTTGTCTGAAAACGAATACGCACCGGCACCACTATAGGAGAGCAGGGCAGATACACAATAATTATTGTAAGGTGGTTGTCTAATTGGGATAGTCAGAATCCGTATGTGCACCTCACGCTGCTCGGAATCAATGTATATTTTAAGTCTGATACAGCACAGCACATGTCTTTGCTAAGGGTACTGTTAGAATAGTGCTGCAACCCGGTAATGATTGAATGCAGTATATGGTGTTTGCAGCGGCATATAATAGCGAGTGAAATCCTCGGCATCTGATAATAAAGGAAACTGCCGAGGGATATCGCAATAAAGCAGCAGCTCGGTATTGGATAGAAAGAGCCAAGTCTGCTGTAAAGGTAGTTTTCAACGTGAAATGCGATATCGGGTAAAGTACTCGGCATCCGATTGTAAAGAAAAGTGCAAAGTAATTACAGAAAGGAAAAGCACAGGTTACTCGAATTGCTTACCTCTCCGTCGGTACTCGCCGACGGAGAGAGGTAAGCAATTCGAGTAACCTGTGCTTTTTACATTTTGCCACATCCTTACAAGCCACAGTCATTTCTGAAAAGTGGAGACCATGGGGAATCCAGGGATGAATGGCTTGCATGAATGACACTAGTCTTTCCTCTACAAAGTTCCCTGTAAGCATCAAGACTGCATGGAGGTCACTTTCTGCACACATGACTTATTTACGAGATCGTTGCACACATTTAGAGGCACATTTCTAAAATTGTGTTAAACGTGAACACTGTTGGCTTTCCTTTAATGACATGAATGGATTCTTACCTAGCATGATCTATTGTTGTCACAGATACGTGGACACACCAAGAACAAGGGTCAGACTTTCATTGTATTTCTTTCTTTTCTATCCAAGTCTCACATGAAACATTACCTTATGTTTCCTAGGATATCGTCTTTTCTGACTCAGATTCAGTTTCATTTCAGTCTCTTGAATCTATTAGGGATCTAAGGGGTAAAGTACACGCCACTTTCCTCCTGGGTTGGTCCCTAATGACCCTTGGGAGAAAGCTAAATTAATCTGAGAAGAGAATGAAGGGTGCAACAGTCTCTGTCCTCATGGTTCAGCTCTTTCTCACTGTGCCACCTGAAAAAATCCACTTTCCATTTCCCAAATTATTCTTCACTTGCCTGACAAGAAGGGCCATCTTAAGGATTTGGGGGCCCCTTGAGAAGAAATATTTCGGCCACCCCTGTTTGAAACAAATTTGAATTGTATTGCCCATTGTTGTTTTGCTAAATTAAGTCCTTTGTTGACAAAAATAATTCATTTTATGATAAGGGTTGAAATCCATAAATACATTGATATGAGCAGGAGATAAAGTTCTTGATATAAGGTGTATATCATTGAGCCGCTCACTCATAAAGTGATATGTTCTTTAATAGTAATTTGTGACCGTGAATACACAAGCTAATCTAGGGTAACATCATCAATTTTAAATGTACTTATGAACAACTGCATTTACTTTCACAAACCTTCAAGACACCTCCATTATCCGGAATCCTACTTGCACACATCCCTCTTTTGCGGAAAACCATATCAGGCCGTCTAGCCTTCTCCTACATCGCTCCTAAAGAGTGGAATGACCTGATGCTACACATAAGAGTCTCATCCTCACTTCATGAATTCCGTAAGAAGCTGAAGGCCAGGCTTTTCGAGTAGACACGCTAGGCCCTAGGTTCGATTATATTCATACCTTCTCAGGACCAGCATACCCTCCCAGGTGATAGGACACACTGCAAATCAGCATACCATAACCTATAACATAACATACAAGTGTACTCAATATCTTGTTCATGTACCTTTACATGCACATTATTGTTTCTAGAAACAACCAATGTATCAACTTTGCAGTGCAACATCGTCTTCACAATTATTATCGTTCATAATATTAGCAGTGTTTTTACTGCCTGCACACACATCCACATTTCCAATCTGACCACTGGATTTTCCCTCTACCCTCCAAAGAAGCATTTTCTTGAAATTGACGAGGTGAAAGTTTCATAGCAGATTCCCCAGTGAGTCCAGTGGCTCTCACCATGTTAACTGCCAACTTGAGAGCATGAGTTTTTGTTACATCGAGGCTTCTCTAGTACTTTCTTATGTGGGCAACCAGGCGTGCAACACCCATTGGGCGCAAAGGGCTTCACCCCTCGATTGTGTGTGTCATCCTGGGCTGAGACAGCTTCCCGGGCACACCCAGAGACAATTTTTCAGCTTATCGCAGCCGCACCCGAGTACTTAACAGGTCTTTAAAAGACCATTTACGTGTTAACGAGGCTTTGATTTTTTTTACCACTTCATCTAAACTCTGCCTATTGCTTGAAGAATTAGCTCCCCCTAAAATGTTAGGAGCCCCCCTCTGAAATTTGGCTCTAGTTGCGCCTCTGGTGGCAACTGACTACAAGTTGGAAGCATATCAGTTGTTCTGTGAAGTTTTCAAATGTACATGCGAAGGCTACAATGCAGAGTACGGTACCATAGGAATCAGTGCTCCCATGTGTTTGTTGGTCTTGTATATAGAAACTGTGTCTGTGCAACATTATGCCGGGTTGCTTGTCAGATTGCTTCTTGAGTTGTTGTGCGACCAGTCATCCAGTTCCTTGTCACCAGAACGTCTTTTGGCTGTCAGCAAATGTTTACATTTTCATTGTCTTTCCAAGCCAAGATACGTATAAGTAAAACATGTCTTCTTTCTGGTCCAAAGTGTAGATCATTAAGTATTTCTTAAAAGTATTGAGCCGCACTCTCCATTTAATACACTGGTCACCTGGTATGGCTAAATAAAGAGGTGGCAGTTTCTAATATCTTACTTAGTTGAAAGTGGTGGTGGAGACACCAAAATAACCATAAATCTACAACAATGCATAGAAGTAAAATATTATGCAGAAATCACAAACTGCACAAAGAATGATTATTTTAAGATGTTCGGCTTTTTAATAACTTGCATAATCGATGGTTACTTACCTGACGTCATCAAGAACAAGAGTGCCTCTTCTTGCCCATAGTGCTCTTTGCTATGCCCTATCGAAAGAATCGGAATAGTTTTTTTGTATTTCTTTTATTGGAGTTTTACAGTAGTAAACATATTATCAACAACAAAAATAACAGAGAACACATTACCACCGCAATTTACACAGAATTATGTTTGATGCATTTGATTTACCAGTGAGTTCAACAACACAGACCCTGTTTTTTTTTGGGGGGGGGTTACGTACATTGCGCAGTGCACACACCACGGAGGAGCACCACAGTCAAGAAAACATAGAATATTACAGTACTATTCGGCCAGTCGGCCCTGCACATACCTCCATCCTGTCAAACTATAACGTGCGCTGCGATGTACCCGGTGGGTTTATAAAGCATCACTATCAGCAGCAGAGAGCCAATTTGTAAATGGGGACCATATACCTTTAGGGCGGGATTGTGCTGGTAAGAGCTCCCAATAACGTTAATTGGTCTCTGCAGTATGTGATGTCTTTTATCCAGGCTTTTATGGTTGGGGGGATGTTGCTCTCCAGTGTGGGGCTACCTGTCTTTTGGCTAGCAGCATAGCGGTTAGCCGTCTCACCGAGGTTGCGGTGTTGTGCACATATCACAGCAGTACCTCCAGAGGGGTTTTCGGCAGAGTCTGCTCATCATATTCCCTATGTGATTAAGGCCCACATGCATCAAAGCAAAACCGGATTGCAAACGGGCAGATTCTCAGAATCTGCCCCTTTGCGACTGGTATTTTTGCATTTGGGATGCATCATTCTAAATGCAAAAATCGCAATTTAAGTAATCTCTAAATTGCGTTTACTTAAATTGCTATTGCATTTAAGGAATCGCAAATTGAGATTCCATAAATGCAATGCATTAAGTAAAAAAACTAGCGATTTCGCTAATATGAGTAGCAAATTACCATGAAGTTGAACTTCATGGTAATTTGCAAAAACTTAGAAAAATGCACTAAAGTACATTTTTCAAAGTTCCATTTTACACACTCACATGCCCTTGAGGCATGTGTGTGTGCAAGATGTACTCTTATGCAGATTTCAGGGGTGCAACTTTTCACACCTGGCACCCTTGAAATTGCATTCTCAATTTGCGATTCTCTAATTGAGAATCGCAAATTGAGAATGTCTTCCCATTCATTCCTATGGGCCTTTGGGCCCATAGGAATGAATGGGGAGGTATTCCTTAATTGCAACTCGCAATTTGCGAGTCGCAATTAAGGAATGTTTAGAAATCCCTATTTTTTAAGAGATTTCTACATGTGTGCGGCCACATGCACCAATGTTGCTGTTTGCGAATCCTTAATTGCGAAAATTAAGGAATCGCAATTAAGGATTCGCAAACGGCAATGCAAGATTAATTCGCATTTTTTTTAGCGATTCGGTAATTTTTCTTAATTGCGATTCACAATTTGAGAATCGCAATTAGGAAAACCCTTCCCATTGATTCCTATGGGCCAAGAGGCCCATAGGAATCAATGGGAAGGCATTTACAATTTGCAAATCGCAAATTGAAAATGCAATTTCAAGGGTGCAGGGGGGTCCAAAGAACCCCTCCCTGCACCCCTGAAATTAAACTTAAGTGCAATTTACACACACACATGTCCCAAGGACATGTGTGTGTGTAACATGCAACTTTCAAAAATGCATTTTTGTGCATGTTTGAAGGTTTTTGGTAAATTAGCACGAGGTTCAACCTCATGCTAATTTACCCCTTCCAAATTGCTAATTCGCAATTTAAAAATGATCATGCATTGCATTTCAGAAATCTGAAATTGCGATTTCTGAAATGCAATCGCAATTTGAGAAATCGCAACATGAGTGCCATTCCTAAAATTGCGAAATACATGATGCATTCCACTTTTGATAATTGCATTCGCAAACGGCCGAAAATTGCGATATGGCTGAGATACCCGCCACCCCCTCTCGACGCAATCCCCAAGGATGGGAAAACGGAAACGGTTCTGAACTTTTGGAAGGCGGGAGGGAGTGACCCACCCGGCCGTATTTATTAAAATATGAAACAAAATCAAAACATTAAAATAACAGTTTCATATTATGTACAATTTCATTTCCACATTACGATGTTTGGCTAACCTTAACATATTTCTAATACAAAGGTTCTCCTAGCCGAACTAACATCCTACAAAACATTTAACTTGAAATTGTACATCCTAACGTTAAGGGCCAACGGCAAGGTCGTAACCGGTGTCAGATCCCTAAACCAGAATTACCCCCCCCCACTTGGGAGGGGCGACCGCACAGAGGCTGTACCTCAAATGCATCTACCAATTTCCCTTGACTTGACGGGGGCCCCAATGAACTCGAAGCCATTTAAAGGTCGTCCGAGGACTCGTGTGAGGTGTCTAGAAGGTAGCGTAAACCCCCTCCCCACCCCACACAACTTACCACAACTGCCGTCGCAGGTGTCCTGGCCCCGGGAAATTCCCCAGGAGGGGCCCGTAGCCCCTCCTATCAAGTAAGGGGCCTTGACCGCCTTTCCTTTACTTTCGGCGGCCCATCCTTAGAAGGGACCGCCTCCCCGTTGAGGGGCCAATGGCCACCTCCCCCGGGCGCTCCCATCCGTAATGGGTGACGCCCCCCCATAGGGATCTTCCAATTACTGCTCACCGATCATGACCTTACCGCCACAGGCCGGATAGTTGACCGGCTATCCGGACCCCCCACAACAACTCCTGCCTAAAGGTCTAAACTCTTTAGCCAAGCTATGAGGTCTCCTATGAGTAACTCATTCCCCACCCGGGACAAATGGACCCCATCTCCCAAATACATACTGTCCCCCTTGATACAACCATGCGGAATAGAATGCAGTGTACTTGAACGAAACAATCTACCGAACTTGTTATTTACTTTCTTCACTGAGTGATTCAGAGCAGAAACCGAAATCGCCCCCGCCACACTTTTCGTGGCATCATATGGGACCATGCAATTGTGCACCCTGGAACTCTTCTCGCCAACCAACTTACAGTGGAAAGCATTGCCTCGAGAAGCAGTCGTCTACCAGTGGTCACCAGATCATTACCCCCAAGATGGACTATGATTATAGACGGCGGTGACCTTGTCCGCCCTAACAAACCCTCGAAAAAGGATTGAAACTGGTCAATACAGAGCCCGCCCCTTCCGTAGAAGGTCACCCTGTACCCGTATTCCCCAGCCTTGTGAATCATGTCACCTGCTTTGAATACGTCCGCGGCACGCCTCACGTATGAGTGGCCCACGACCCACACCACTTTTTCCGCAGCCGGTGATGTTTGACCGCTGGTTCCCAGGTGTCGGGTCGACTGCACAGTCCGCCCCGCCTCGTAAGCTTGCGAAACTGTAAACCAAACAAAAACAAGAAGCGTGAGTACATGATAGCAGCTTCACAACATGTGCAACCGCACATACCTTTTGTCACAATTCGAGGACCAACGCCCCAAACGTTTCACTTTTTCTACACTCAGACCCCTGGCTGTAGCCTCAGTAGCAGCCCCTATCCGAAAGAAATGGGTCCCAAACTCGCCGGGGTTCAAGCCCGCGGCCGAAAGCGCCATTGCAAGCACCCGCTGGAACTGAAACCTCGTCAGTGGGGTGGCATCAGCGTGCCTCAACAAGGTCCCCCCCCATGATGACGCCCTCTGCGCTAAATATTCCTCTAAGCAAACAACAGGGCACATGGGAGATCCGGGAATCCGATGTATGACTACACAATCCCCTATCGCACCCTGATCGGCCTTGGACCTGACAAACGAGACAGTCATTGTCTCCCTCTTTACCTGAATGTGCTCCCGGCACAGTCCCCCCACCGTATCCCGCTTGTTCTTCGCCACCAGTTCGCTTACCCGCATTGCCCCATGGAATGCTAACGCAAAGGCGGCCCGGAATAACACTGTTTCATACTGGGATGAACATGTCGCAGGGAGTACGGAAAATAACAGGGCCAACCTATCCAGACCTATCGGGTGCCTCTCATCTACTCTGCGACCCTCAAGGCGTTGCCACCCACGTAGCGCTTTCTGCACCACAAAAGACGCTGTCGGGTCCTGGATCCCATGAGCCCTTGCCATAAAGGAAATGGCGGCCCGATGCCTCTGGGCCGTAGCTACTGATTTGCCTGCCTGATGTAAAGACAGCAAGAATTTTACGACAAGCTCTTCCTGGCCCCAAAACTCCCCCCTAGCAGAACCCAAAAAGGACCAATAGGAACGGAACGCCCCTTCATATGCCTTCCTTGTCCTGGGTGCTAAACTCTCTCCCACAAGGTTTTGTAGTTCGGGGCACCGAGAGACCAGAGAGCTTCGGGAAAGGGTGCCGCCACCGGGTCCGCTGTGGGCAGAAAACCCCAGAAGGCCTGCATACGGAAACGAGAAAGCGCATCAGCCGCTTGGTTCAGCACCCCTGGGACATGTCGCGCCCTAAAGAGCACATTCAACTGCATACACAACAATACAATTTCTTTAAGCAGTCTCAGAATCCATTTACAACGTGCTGCCTGACTATTGATACACTCAACCACGGTCATGTTATCAGACCAGAACACCACAGAGTGATCTCGGAACCCCTCAGGCCGTGTTTTTAGGGCCACCAAAATAGGGAAGAGTTCGAGGAAAGCAATGTTACTTGTCAGCCCGCACTCGTGCCACCATGACGGCCATTTCTGAGCCGACCATTGCGTACCGAATATGGCACCAAAACCTATACTCCCCGCCGAATCTGTCCACAGCCCCAGCTCCTCGGAGGACACCGCCGGCTTGTTCCAGACAATTCGACCATTGAAATCCGCCAGGAATGCCAACCAAATGTGCATGTCCTGGCGAATCTCTGCCGAGAGCCTCGTGCGGTGATGTCCCTCCTTAAGGCCGACCATGGCTTGTGCAATCGAGCGGGAAAAGGGGCGGACCATTGGGATTACTCTAAGGGCAAAATTCAACTGGCCCACCGTTTGTTGCAATTGATGCAGGTTTACCTTAGTCTCTCGAATACATGTTTCAAGGGATGCCCTGAATTTCAACACCTTCTCTTTGGGCAACCGAAAACAACCTTCCTCCAAGTCGAGCTCGATCCCCAGAAACTCGAGTGAAGTCGAGGGACCCACAGTCTTACCTGGTGCCAATGGCACGCCAAAGTGATTCATTAAGACACAAAACTCTTTTAAAGCCTGTCCACATTCTGGATCCCCGGCTGCCCCCAGGAACAGAAAGTCATCGAGATAATGCATCACATGCTGAAACCCCGTCTTTCTTGTGAATACCCATTGCAAAAAACAACTGAACTTTTCAAAATAAGCACAATATATGGAGCAACCCATTGGCATACATTTATCCATGTAATAGCGACCCTGAAACATGAAACCAAGGAGACGCTGATCGTCTGGGTGTACCGGGAGCAACCGGAACGCTGACTCGATGTCTGATTTGGCCATCAGCGCTCCGGGCCCCAGGCGATTCAACATGGCGACGGCCTCATCGAAAGATGCGTACCGCACCGAACACACTTCCGGGTCTATCGCATCATTCACGGAAAGACCTCGTGGGGCTGACAAATTATGTATTAGCCTAAACTCACCCGGGTCCTTCTTGGGGACCACCCCTAAGGGGGAACAAACAAAGTTAGCAACCGGTGGTAAATCGAATGGACCGGCAACCCGCCCTCGAGTCACCTCTTTCCCAATCTTTACCTGTACCACCGCCGTATGCTGCAGGACCGACAGTTGGTTCTTACAACTTGTTTTACCCTGAAAATCCCCCACTGGAATGCGGAACCCATACGAAAACCCGTCTCGCAATACCCCAGCGGAGCGGAGACATGATCCGGGTATTCATTGAGCCAAGGAATCATTGCCATGGTATCAACCGGGGTAGGTAAAGGCGCCCCTCGGACTATTTCAGACCTGTTTGGCGCTTCCCCTACCACCGTTATCACCCGTTTTGGCTCTGCACATGGTCTCGGGATGAGAGGACTGTCCACACCCCCCACATTCGTGTCTAAACTTGCATGACCCCTGAGGCCTTGTACATTTTCCCCTGTTAAAATTCCAACAAATCCCCTTTTTACCTGCGTTGCCACTCAACTTCGAGTGATGCTCGTTACCTGCACCCGTCCGAAAGGGTGTCCCAGAGGTTTGGCGGGAAGACTCACCCCCGATACCCCCCGACAATGGTACCTTTAACATGCCTGAATTCTCCATTTTTTGCCAAGAAATGGAGTCATAACAATCCCAAGTTAGAGCTGGGTCGTGCTCCTTAGCCTTCCTAAAAATATTGTCATAACAAAACCACTGATTGCCCTCGTACGCTAGAGAATACTCCATAATACGTGTCTGATAAATAGGCAATTCCGTCAACAACTCAGGCCTTCGCTCACCCATAATGGAGGTGAAAACGCTCTGCCCCAGTACCTATGTTCTCGTCGACCTTAAAGGCGGCCATTTTTGTGCGCCAAACACTCGGATGCATAAGCTCTTTTTGGGCCTTCACATGCTCGATCTCGTAATGGTCAGTAAGCAAAGAAAACATGTTCACATACTTATCAGCCCAAATCTTTTCCTTAATTTCGAGTGGAACATGATGGGCCACTTTCTCCCTCCGCGAGGGTACAGACCCCTCCCCCGCAATCGGCAGTAGCCGCTTACCTGAACTAGGTGCTGTGCATGCTGCCGAACTTGCGCCTGCTGCGATCTCAGCCACCGGAACCTGCGGGGGAACAGAAGATGGTGCCTTCGCAGCCTGTCTAGATTCCCGCAATTGCCTCATTACTGCCTTGGCGTCGTCCGCCGTGGTGCCCTCACTATCCTTTCCCAACCATGCTGCCAGTTGTGCAGCCAACTCTGGAGGCATATCTTCTCCGTTCACGGGGGTGACTACCACGGGGATCGGGTGCCCCTCCTTCGGAACCGGGATTGGCTCCTCTATCGGTGTATCGGGAACCGGGGCCTCCCCCCCAGGTGCCCCCCTCTTGGACCTCTTGCCTCTCCCGCTAGGGACTACTCCCGGCAATGCTGGTCCGACGATTCGCTTCGGGACTCCCTCCCCGTTCTTTACCGCCATCTGTTTCTTCAACTCGGCTACCTCCTTTACGAGCATGCGGAGCATCTGATCGGTACCGACCCGCTTTCCGACCTTCTTGCCCGGCATTCTCCACCGAATATATCTGTAAAACAAGAACAAAATTACAACGCTCAAAATTGGCTCTTCGTTCCGTCTCGAGCTCACGTGCAGCGGGGAGGTGCAGCTTCAGAGCACAGGAACAAGAGGATGCTTTCTTGGCTTGTTGCTCCTTTTATCCGTCTTCGGGCGGGCGTAAACCCGCCTCCGCCTGCCCCCCGGGGGCGTGGCCGGTGGCGTCAGCGTCTAGGACAACCCACTCCAGGGCGGGAAAAGGCGCGCCGCTTCGGGCATACCAGCCGAGACTCGCCTCCCGCCCAAGATGGCCTCCCGGGGGGATCAGGGTACTCCACCATACGTTCGGGGGGACCGAGTGGTCGCCCCTTTCCATTCGCACCATTTGCGAATGCAATTATTGGTGATGCATGTGCCCGATAGCCTTTTGCGATTCCTTATTAGCGAATCCTTATTTTTCGCTAATAAGGAATCACAAATGGCATTGTTGATGCATGTGCCAGTGAGTGTTTTCATCCAAAAGCTAGCAATGGGTCGGTAATCCCATGCCAAATGTATGAAAGTTGCTTGAGGGGTTCCACAGTGCCAGCAATTTGTGTTGGGATGCAGTCCCATGTGTTATGATTGTCTCGGGGTGCGATAGAGGTGGTGGATATCCTTGAAGTTTGTTAACAGAAGACGATAGTTGGGAGATAATTGTTCTAATTGGCTGCAACAGAAGCCCCACTGCTCGTTTGTGATGTCCTCGCCAATGTCAGCCTCCCATGCTCTCTGTGATTGAGGGATTATGATTGGGGATCCCCTTTGTGTAATTGTATATAGGCGAGACATCCAGTTTACACCCTAAGTCCACTGTAATTATATGTTTCAGTGGCGGCGGAGCAGTGTGAAGAGTGTTGTATCTAGCCCGGCATGCAGCTCGTAATTGGAGTATAATAGTGTGTCTGGTGCCAGATGCTGTGTTGAACTGTCCATTCGTTGGAGTGTTATGAATTGATCCTCTGGATAAAGGTCGCTGGCAGTGATGATTTTGTTTGATTGTGCACATGTCTGTGCCTTCCTGTCCACCAGTGGGGGAATTAGTGGATTATTGGCCAGTGGCATAGATGGTGCATACAGTACGTCTATTTTGGCCCATGTGTAGAGACCCTTCCAGGCCCAGCGCATGGTTACTGTGGTGTCAACCTCCTGTCTCGGGCGTGTGTACTTTTGATACAGAGCAGTTATTATTATTATTATTAATATTGGGTAACCCTGGCGGGTGCCCCTTGTAATTTTTATGGGATCTGAGATTAGGCCATTAACTTTTACTCTGGCAGTGGTTAAGGTATAGAGGAGCTGGACCTGTTGGATGAACATGGGTTCAATCCCAGCCACCGCGGGAGAATAAAACAGGAATTTCCACTCTAAGGAGTTGAAGGACTTCGTGGCATCTAATAGCGCTGCTATTGCAGAGAAGTGCAGGGCGAGATAGTGTGGTAGTGCGAATATTATACGTAGATTATGCGAGGTAGAGCGACCCAGCATGAATCCGGACAGATCCGGTCTTGCAATTAATGGGGCCATCTCCTTCTAAATGTTATTACCTAACAATGACAGAGGACTAGACATCCGCACAGATTGTATTTAGTCCTAAAGAATTTTTTTTTTCAATCCAGCCCTAAAGATTCGCAGTTTGTTCCCTGCGATGAAACACGTGTTGGCTTTTGAAATGGAACAATAAACAGAAGTGTCCACACCAAGAACAGACTGTATCTCTACTTATGTATCTCCATGCACATATACTCATTCTCGGAGATTTACTACATGTTTAGATTTGTCTTAAATGTCTTATTTGTTAGAATTTTAAAAACTTACACTACAATTACAATCTACTCACTGAATGGTTCAAGTGCAGGGGCATAGTCGTTTTTCTATTGCAATTAATGGGAGCAGTGTTTGTAATCTATTGGCTAATAATTTTGCAAAAATCTTTGCATCTAGATCTATTAGATTAGTGAGAACGGTTGGTACGAGTCACACCTCCAGGGGTCTTTATTCGGTGGGATGATAATGGCTTCTCGCATTGATTATGGTAGGATGCCATTTTGCAAGGCTTCTTGATACACCTCTAGAAGGTGAGTGGCCAGTAGCTCCGCATATTCTTTGTAAAATGTTGCCATGAGGCTGTCAGCCTTATTCTTTGTAAAATGTTGCCATGAGGCTGTCAGCCTTGTCTGCCGGTAAGCTTTGGATTACTTGCCTGATGTTTCAGCAGTAAATGGAACATCAAGGTATTCACAATGCGCCCTATTTAGCCACAAGAGTTCTATCAAATCCAGATATTCAAGTAATTCGGTGTCCGCCGGATCTGTCTCAGTGGTGTACAGTTGTGAATAGAAATGTTTCATTGTGTCAAGAACCTCTGGTGGTGTCCGTGCTAGCGGTGCTTCGTGGGTGAGAAGTTCAGTGATGTAGGTGGAGCTTCTGGGAGGTTTTAGGAGATTCGCTAGTGTCTTCCCTGGCCGGTCCCCTTCCCTGTATCTGCGTGCCAGTGTATATTTAAAAAAAAAAAAAACTTTATTTAGCATTTTGTTAAAGACAAAGCAATGCACTGAGTTCAATCAAATGTCTTCACAAGTACGAATACAGGCTATAACTGACAAAGTGTCTCGTAGGCACAATTGAAGAACTGACATGTGAAATACAATGCAATTAATTCTTACATAACCCATCTCGACTGTCCGGCGACATCTCATATCCATCAATACACAAAGGACAATCTTCCTAATGTTATTTAGAGAAATAGCATAAAATATTAGCACTATAGATCGAATATCATGGAAGCTTTGCTGTTGCAACATATCCTGATCCATTTTAGCCCACTCACGTCAGGACTATACCCTGTTTTTGTTGTGTGGGGGAGGGGTCTTGTTGCTGTGCAGATAGGAAGGCTCTGAAGGGGACCATATATCCTTGGGTCTCGAGGAGGGGGGAATTGTATTTGCATATAATTTACTTTTCATAGAGCAAAATGCTAAACTATGGAGCCAACTTTTTACTGAAGGTATACACATGTCGCCCCAGTGTATGGCAATTTCTTTTTAGCCAATAACAAACGAATGGCAACGAATCTGCGAACTTTATGGGGAAACTGGACGACATACCCTAAAAATGCAATCTCTGGTAGGGGGTGATAGGTAACCATTTGGTGTTAGGAGTGGAAGGGCAGAGGAGTATAGCGTCGGCGAATTCGTAATGTGCCCCAGTTTAGCCCATGCCCAACTGGTAGTGGAAACTGCTTGAATATCCTTGGGGTCTTTAGGGATTCCCAGGGGCAGTACGGTTGTTAAAGTGTCCAAAAGAACAAAATCTGATTCCAGACGCAAGAAGAGAATCCTGGCGTGTGGATGGTACCATGCTTGCACAATGCTGCATTGTGCTGCCAAATAATACAGTTGCAAATCAGGGACTCCATACCTTCCTCTATTGCAGGGAAGCCTCATGACCTGCCAGCGTACCCTTGACTGTACTAACTGTAAGGGGAAAAATCACTGATTTATGCCAATGTATTCCTAATCCAGAAAAAGTACCAAAACAGAGTATTTCCTGGATAAGGGGATCCAAATTTACCTGAGGGTCATGGACATATAGTATTGTGTCGTCTGCATATAATGAGACTAGCAGTGGGCCTGTGGTAAATTGTAAACTTCTGTTTAGGTGTTTCTCCTGAAAATGTCTTATCAAGGGGTCCATTGCTAATATAAATAGCAAAGGCGAAAATGTGCAGCCCTGCCTCATGCCACGTGATAGGGAAAAAGGTGCAGATAAAGTACCATTTAGCTGGAGCCTAGCAGTGGGCTGACTGTATAACAGGGCTGTAGTGGTAATGAACCCATGTGGCATCCCCATTCGCTGCATTATAGAAAAAAAGGGCCATTCAAGGGAGACAAAAGCTTCTTCGGTGTCTAGGAGGATCGCCGTGGCGAGGATGTCTGGATTTATTCTAAGTTGGGTATTGAATAATGTGCAGAGGTTGAAGGCCGTGCAACGATGAAGAACAAAACCATATTGGCCCAGGAAGATTATAGATTCCATTAGGAGGGAAAGAACCTTGGCAAGGATTTTGTAATCGAGGTTTAGGAGCGATAGTGGTCAATATGAGACACACAATAGGGGATCCTTTCCGGTTTTGGGGAGTAGTATTTTAACAGCTTCACGGAGACTGGGTGGTACAACTTGTCTCTCCAGTGCTTTGGCATATACCTCCAAGAGGCAAGGGATCAATAGATCTTTATATGACCTGTAAAATTTGCCCGTGAAACCGTCAAGGCCAGGGGCAATGGGAGTTTAGGGCAGAGATAGCCTTATGAATGCTTTTCTCCGAGATAGGCTCCACTAAAAAAATCTTGCATGAAGTTCTCAAGGTATACCAATGCGACCTCGCTAAATAAGTCTCCTGGTCAGCTCGATTCTGCCCCAATCCAGTGGTGTACAATGTTTTAAAATAAGAGAGAAATTCCCTCTCGATATCCGGAGGATCATTGATTCGCTGTCCTGACGCCGTTTGTAGCTCGGTAATGTATGCCTTAGTGTAAGGGGGTCTTATCATCTGCGCCAATACACCGCCCTGGGCGGTCCCCCTTCCCGTAGTCCTTGGCATTGTGGTATTTCCCCATAAAAAGTATTACAAGAGCAGAGCTGCCCTCTGTTTGTCTAGTCCCGGGTTGGTCGCCTGGATTTAAGCTTTTTTTCCAAGCAGGCAAGAGTACCGCGTAAATCCTGCAGCACTCCCAACGCTCTTGGAAATACATACGTCTCTCATGTATGCTTTAAAGCCCTCCCTTACCATTGCCTCAGAATCAACCAACCCAGTGTTTATGGTAAAGTAGTCCTCAATTGCGTCCCGGAGTTCCTGCCTGTATACCTCATTGTCCAACGTGCGACTGGGGAAACGCCACTGTCTCTCGAAACCCTTGGGGCGAGGGACCCTTAATGTCAATAGAACAGGGGAGTGGTCAGTGTAAGTCCTGGGAAGCGTCTGGATCTCATGAAACCAACTGGAAATCTCTGTGGACGTCAGCCAGTAGTCGATCCTTGTCCACGTGTTATGTGAGCTAGCATAATAAGTGCAGGTGGTATGACTCGGATCACGTGTACAAGCCAAGTCCAGCAAGGAGAACTGTTCGCGCAGGGACTCCAAGGCCCTACGCGCTTGGGGTTTGGGGTCCGGGCAGTCGACGTGCAACCAACAGTTCGGTTGAGGGCAATACTAAAATCTTTTCCCAATAGGAGTGGCATGGGGCCAAGCTGCATTATTTAGAGAGTAATGAATAGTAAAAATCAGGGGAATCAATATTGGGGCCGTATACACATATCAATGCTACCTTGTGACTCATTAGTGTACCCACAATAAAACACATACCTGCCCTCTTTGTCATACGTTACAGAATGGCAATTAAAGGGGATACGCTTGTGTATAAGAATGGCCATGCCCATGGCATAATTACTGTAATTCGCAAAATATCTATGCGGTCCCCAATTTGTGGCAAAACGGGCAAAATCGCTGGTGGGAAGATGAATCTCTTGTAAGAAGGCTATTTCGACCCTGTGACGGAGTAGATAATGGACTACCTGTCTCCTTTTCTGAGTATTATTCAAGCCCCGGACATTCCATGTAGCAAAGGTCACATTCGAGGGGCCAGAGTTGTAACCTAGCTGTGCCATGGTAGAAACATAAGCTGTAGCTCAATGAATAAAAAACGTGCGTACTTGCCAGATGTGCCTATGTACAAACCTGCAATTGTCTCAGTGCAAAGCAACAATAACCAAATCCCTCCCGCCACCCCCCACCCAGCCTCCCCGCCCATCATGAGAAGCAATACGGACTCTATCAAAACAGTGCATGGTACCAATAGTACTCTGAACATAGTGAAAAGCAAACAATTAGGGTACATTTTGTTTCCACAGAACTATTGTAAGCTGAACACCAAAAAGGGGGGCGGTAACGCTCCTGCGACCTAGTGACATATATAGAATACTGTACACAATGAACCAAATCCCAATATAACAATGAGTTATGAAATGCGCGGCCTATATGAAAAAGGAAGAGTCAGCAAGTCAGCCGGGACCAGAACAAGAGAACAGTTCCATGCTTGTTTCTGAACCACTGTGCGGGGGGAAAGCTTGTCCTTCTCTACAGATCGTTTGTTGTTGAGTTTGTAAGTATGGCAAAACTCCTGTACCTCCGTAGGATTCTCAAAAACACGGGCAAGTACGTTGACTTCTACCCGCAAACTATCAGGGTGTAGCATTCCAAACTTCAGCCCAAGGTTCCTGAGCGTTGCTTTGACTCCAAGATATTTCCTCCTGGTCTCCTGGACCATTACAGTAAAGTCAGGGTATAGTGATGCCTTGGCTGGTGTGCAGTTGCCCAGCACCCTGGAACGCAACCCACAACTCACTGCACCGCCCATGCCAGGGCTCAATACTGCTTGCTCATTCCACCTCTGCTCTCGTTCCCCGATGTCTCGTCCTAGCTGCCATCTTGTGCTCCGCTCAGGCCAAACACGATGCCGATCCTGCCTGCTCCACCGCTCACAATCACTTCCAATGGCTGCCGCTGATGCAGGAGTGCTTCCGCCTCGTATCCCGGGCTACTTCATAGCTTTTGGCCACATTGGAGTCAGGGAAAAGGCCGCAATGTTACGGCGACCAGGAGAGATTCAGCGCCGTGTGACCATCTTGATCCACGGCTTTGCCACGCCCCCATGCCTGTGCATACTTATGCAGAAATGTAGTCTCTCTTTCGGCTTCTTCCTGGAAGTCTGGAAGCTTAACTCATATTTTCCCTAACACTAAGGACACTGGAGAATGAAAGTATTTTTGTTCTAGATCGCGGATCTCGCTTTCCAGTTTTACCAAACTGTTACGGATGTCTCTAAGTTCTTCTGATTGTAGGGCTATGCAAGTTCCCTGTATCACCACTTTGAAGGCCTCCCATGTTGTACCTATGGAGTCCACCGGGCCTATGTTGTGTGCAAAGTATTCTTCAATTTTTTTCCTGATCTCTTCCCTAAATACTGAGTCGAGCAATGTGTTTGGAGGAAAACCACCAGGTGAAAGGTTGTATGTAGGGCTTCGATACTAGGAATTGGATCATAACAGGAGCATGATCAGACAATGTGTGGGGTGATGTGGGACTCCAGTTGCCCAAGAGTGCAGGTCTTTCGAGGTTAACCAAAAGTCCAGAATGGACCATGCTTCTTGTTGTTGGTTTAAACCTGTGCCTTCCCGGGCCAATGGGTTTAGTGTGCGCTATGTGTGGTCCTCGATTATGCTCTGTAGTGCTGCAGCCGCCTGTTAATGATATGTGCGGGATGTGCGTACTCTGTCAACTGTGTTGATAAGACTACATTGAAGTCTCCAGTGTTTGCACCTTATGTCTAAGTATGGGCCTAAAATTCGTTCCGCTCATGAAATTTGCGGATTTTCTGCAATTTTGCGATCCGCGAAATTGCAGCAAAATCCGCGAATCCGCGAGCGGGACAAATTTTGTTCAGGAAGCACTTACAGGGTTACAGCAGATGCCCACGTTGAAGCGAATTTCTTTGTAACCATTTACAAAAAGGTTACAAAGAAATTAACTTCAACTTGGGCACCTGCTCTAACCCTGTAAGTGCTTTCTGAGCAGCGCCTCCTTGCCTACTTGCAACTATTCTCTGACCCAGCTCTGACCCTCGAAGCAGGGTCAGAGAATAGTTACAAGTATGGCCCGAGGCTCCTGCAACAGGAAGCACTTAGAGATATAAAACAGGTGCCCGAGGTGAAGGTCAAATTCAGTAGCGTTTTAATCAGCCCAAAACATTAATGAGCACGGTCGAGGCCTGGCAAGTGTGCTTTCACCCCATATCTGCAGTCGAAAATTTGCTGTAATACTTGAGGGAGGACTTTGCATCCATGAGTTTCTCGAGCGCAATTCCAGTGTAGTTCCTGTGACCAGGAGGCTGATTTCTCCTCACCTGCTATCCTGCTTGCTCTCTGACCCTTTATACATGAGGCAGGTTAACACGCATAGAAGCCCCGCCACCACACACTAGCGGTATCAAACGTCTTCCCGCACTTTCAAAACTATGATGGGCAGCTCACTCAAGGGACCTCGGCGCCTTTTGGCGCGGTGGCAAAGTTACAGGCACACATGGTGACTGGAGACAAATCTTCTGGCCCTTTGCGCAGCTGCAGTGTAGGAAAAGCACTATACATTTACCCAACGAGGTAGCACTTACTGATTAGCCAGTAAAAAGTACTCCAATTGAGTAGAGGTATTGCACAAAATGGTGGCATCTTCGTGGATAACTATGCAGGGCAGGATTCATTCTGGCACGAGGCTCCTGTCACAAAAATTAAACCTCAACAGGAAGCACTTACAGATATAAATAAAGCAGGTGCCCGAGGTGAAGCTCAAATTCAGTAACGTTTTAATCAGCCCAAAACATTAGTGAGCCCAGTAGAGGCCTGGCAAGTGTGCTTTATCCCCATATCTGCCATCGAAAATTTGAGGTAATACTTGAGGGAGGACTTTGCAACCATGAGTTTCTCGAGCGCAATCCCTGTGTAGTTCCTGTGACCAGGAGGCTGCTTTCTCCTCATCGGTTGCCCTGCTCGCTCTCTGACCCTTTATACACAGGAGGCATGTGAAAACGCATAGAAGCCCCGCCACCACACACTAGTGGTATCAAACGTCTTCCCGCACTTTCCCTACTATGATGGGCAGCTCACTGAAGGGACCTCAGCGCCTTTCGGGGGGTGGCAAAGTTACAGGCACACATGGTGACTGGAGACAAATCTTCTGGCCCTTTACGCAGCTGCAGTGTGGGAAAAGTACTATACATTTACCCAACGAGGTAGCACTTACTGATTAGCCACTAGCAAGTACTCCAGTTAAGTATGGTGCAAATCGCAAAACAATCCGCGATTTATCGGGGAAATCCGCGAATTTGCGGTTTTGTTTGCGATTTTCGCGTGAATTCGCGAAACCGCAGATCCGCAAAATTCGCCCATACACACTTATGTCATACTTCATGAAAGAACTCAGGGCTATCAGTGTTGGGTCCAAATATATTTGCAATAAGAACCTGTTTGGCGTAGATCACGCCCCGTTCTAATATAAAACGCCCTTCAGGATCCATGACTATATGCTGCGTTTTCCATGGAATTCCTCTCCTTATCAGAATTGCCACCCCACAGGAATAGTTGGAGTAGTTGGAATGAGCACCTCACCCACCTGTTGGAATTTAATCTGGAGCGGGATGAATCTTTCATGTGAGTTTCTGGCAGAAGGCAGAATTCTGCTTCGTGTCTGGCAAGGTATGCATATATCAGTCTTGATTTTCCGTGGTCATTTAGACTGCACACATTCCAAGTAATACATTTTAGTGAGGACATACTAGCCTATGTTTGCAGTGTTTCCGGTGTTCGCGTAGGAACTCTGATCCAGGTGTGTGTTGTTGGGTTTGAGACCTTGTGAGAGCGGATTTCGCAAGCATAAACAGAGAGGGTACCTACAGTCACTATGATGAGTGCTGTTTTAAAGGAACCACCCAATACAATGATATTATATGATACCATTCAGTCGTTATTACTGAATTGACAGCTTGACGATGCATCTTCCTCTCTGATCGGGCTCTGAAATTTCTTTGCCGCCTGTTTTGCAAACTTCAGGAATGCATTGGCATCCGTAAATATTAGGGGCTTGCTGCCCGCATAAACTTGGAGCTTTGCACGATTGTGCCCGCTTGCTGGAGCAGTTTCTTAGCTGGGACAAACTCCCTGCGTGCCGCCTGCACCATTTGGGTGAAGTCTGAACACAGGTCGACTGTGTTGCCTTGATATTGAATTGTTGCTTGCTCGGGGTCCATCTTCAGAACAGTGTCTCTGTCCCTGTAGTTTAGGAGGCAAGAAAGGACCAGATGCAGAGGAAAACCGGGCGGTGGCTTCGGGCCCAGGGAGTGGTGGGTCCGCTCCACCAGAAACATTTCGGAGAGGTCTTTTCCAAAGAGGTGTTTTAGCATGGTTTCTATATATTGCGCCATATTTTAAAATGTTGTTGTCTCTGGGATCCCAGTAATGCGGACATTGTTCCACCTAGATCTTTGTTCTTAGCTTTGATAACATTGAGAACCTTGTCCATGCATAGCATCTGTTTGTGTGTTTCGGTTTGGCAGTCATCAGAGTCAGATACTTTAGTCTCGAGCGCATCAAGTCTGGCTTCATGTTTCTCTACTTTCTGGGTTATTTAGTCCATGCGTGCCACCATGGAGTCCAGATTAGAGTCAAGTGCCTGTAGACTGGCTTAGACCTCCTTCAGCATGGATCTGGGATTGTCGTCTTGCGTGGCATCCATGGTTGTCTCTGCCGTCTCGTGGGATGGCGCAGTTCCACCTTCCTGCTAGTGAGTTGACCTTTTATCAAAGTTTGATTTGGGCTGCTTAATGTCTGTTTTCCCCGTTACTGCTTCTAAGAATATGCAGGCCAATGGTGGCCTTGTGGCTCAATATCCTACCTAGGCTCGGGCAATAAGCAGTTAGCCCAGTCTCCTTTTTGTTTACACGTGTGCTTTTTGTTGTATGTTGTATCGTTCTTATGGATAGAGAAAATTTGGTGGTCTGCTTATGCCTTTTTGCATGTGCCTTGAGCTTTTTGCCCATGCTTGTGTTGCAGGCCAGCAGTGCTTTCTCCTTCCGCATTTAAGCGGGGCAAGGCGCCCCCCTGCTCAACCCCTCGTTGTGCAGTATCCGCAATTTTTGAGCAACTGTGTGTAACCGGCCTTCTCATGCTTGCCCCATATGTTTTTAACTTCGCCCAGTGCAGCTGGTGTGCCTTGTCGTGCCTGTTTTTCCCCCAACACTTAATGGTCCAGGCGCTTTCTATGATTTATGCTCGGTACGGACCGGCAGAATGTGTCTCCCTTTTCCAGGCAAGTCAGTGCTTCGGTTGTCGGCGAGCCTCCGCCATGATCCCACGGGGTGTCTGCTAGTTGAAAGGAGTCTGCGGCAGGGCCCGCATCGGCCTGGGTGCACACCCCCTCCAAGCCATTGACTGCTGCTGCGGTCTCAGTCCGGTGCCGAAAGATCAGCATCAGCCACAGGGCCCAGCGCGCCACACCCCTGCGCTGGCGGCCCCCGGCTGTGCCTCTCACTGCTCACTCACGGCTGCACCACAGGACTCACCAGCCAGATGCAGTCTGTGGTACTCTCCCAGCTCTCCGATTCCGATAGGTGGCCTCGCTTGGCTCCTGGACGCACGCAGTGAGAGGCCTGGAGTGCGTCTGCAGGCCTCTCACCGCAGTGCTCTCACTATTCAACATGTGCTGGTGCTTTTATGCAGTGCAACTTCGTATTAAATCACAATGTTTATTTACCACACAATGAAAGTGTCCTTGTGTAACATAACTGGTGCTCAAATCATTCATCAGAGAGCATTACCATGTGTAAAATGACATTTGTAAAAGCTGATGTCGAAGCTACAGGAAGATCTCCTATCATAATCTCTAAAATCAGTGACAACCCAGCGAGGACAACCTATTAGGTGGACCAGAAAGTTGGAAATTGCAAAGGAATGGCGTTTAGGACTCAGTATATAAATTACAGGTTGTCCTCGCTGGGTTGTCACTGATTTTAGAGATTATGATAGGAGATCTTCCTGTAGCTTCGACATCAGCTTTTACAAATGTGTTAACCTGTTGTTTTATTTGGCCACTTCTTTGTTACTTTTCTAAAAAAGAAATAGGTTTTTCCTTTCTTCTGTTCAGCTGCCTGAGGCCCTGATGAGAATCTCCAAAGAACTAAAGGGGATTCGAAACGCGTAGGCCCATCTCTTCGCTGGTCTGCCATTTTGATTTAAGAGCCACGTCCCTGTAGAGACTCTTTGCCATTTGTTGTACATTACCAATTTTTCATTCATTTTGCAAAGACTGTTTGAAATTGGAAAATTCTTTGGTATTGTACTATCTTCTAATCAATTGTGAATGGTTTTGTTTAATGAAGGCAGTTCCAGTTGTACATATATTTTTTCCCCTGTAGATAATGTATATATGGTATCTTTGCGCTAAGTTTGTATGTGTTGAATGTGTGGCGAATGTGATATGATTGTAGTTTTGAATGGTGGTTCATCCCAGGTGATTGTACTAGTATGTGTCCGTTCTCAGTTTTGACTTTTTCCTAAAAATTCTTTTCCCTCAAATGTAAAATGACTTTTATAAAACATTGTTGAATTTTCTTATATAATAAAATTGCGATTAAGAAGCATTCCCTTTCTAGAATTTGATTTTCTGTCTGTGGAGGATTACTCTCACCTCTAAGTCAAGTTTATCAGTACTGGCACTCTCTTTTGTTATTTATGTTATAGGCTCAGCCTTGCTGATTAGAGCCAACCCGATTCTGTTCTTACTTGAAGGGACAGGGGCACGAAGTGTGAAGTCACTGAAAGTCAAGAGAGGAGGGGAGTGGGCTGCCTGCTGGGAGAAGCTGGGCTGGGCTGCCGTGAAGGGACAGGGGCACAAAGTGTGAAGTCACTGAAAGTCAAGAGAGGGAGGGGGGTGGGCTGCCTGCTGGGAGAAGCTGGGCTGGGCTGCCTATGATGCGAGTCACGGCCTGCAGCGCTGGTTGGGAAGCAAATGGCTGAGGCTTTGAAGGCTCGTGCATAAGAGCAGGTCACGTGATTGGGATTCACGTGAACTGTTGGAAATCCTCCTTGAAGAGAGCCAATCAGCTGCCTGAAGAGAGCCTTTGGGGAAAGAACTGGATCAGCGACATAAGGACTCACCCCTGTTTTCTATTTCTGCGAAACAAAAAAGAGGCGAGCCCTAAAAAGACGAACAAAAGACACTGAGAAACTGCAATGAGAACAAAAGCTGAGGAATATCAATTAACACAAAACAAGAAAACCAAAAATCAAGAGCATGTCTCTTGAGAGTGACACGTGAGGCAGTGAAACAGAAAGGAACAGCGAATATAATCCTAATGAAATGGAGGAATAAAGTAGGAAGAAGGAGGGAGGCCAGCACGCACAAAACATACAGCCACAAGAGCTCAAAGGCAGACACATACCAAAGCCCGTGCACACAACCACATACATGCACACAACCGCATACATGCACACGTGCAAACATACACAATGTATAATTGCACAATCTCACACACACATGCACAAATACACTCATGCATGAAAACGCTCTCACAAAAACACATTTAAACATACAGAAAAAAACACTTTACTTCTCTGGGGCAGGGCGAGCCCAGCACCTAAACTGAACCTGGCCACTGGAAAGGGAACATTCAAATGAACTGATTACAGGTATCTGTATGAATAAAGTGTGGGCTCACAACTGCTGCCAGTGTGACACTGATCTGGACGTAAGTTTGCAAGCAAACATTGCTGCAAGGTCGACCACAACCTTTCATTGACACCAGGGTTAGAACCAACGTGTGTAGTGTCATCAGTTTAGCCACTGGACTGCTGAAATGAGGTGTAGACGAAGGATCATTACACGTACGCAGCGAGCGAGTATGTGAACGTCACTAGGTGCTGGAGTCGCTATGGCCTGTAACAGAGAGAGAGAAGGGAAATCATAGCGCAAACAGCATCCAGAATGAACAAAAGGAAAGGGCACGGATCTGGCAGGAGGAGATTTCTGTTTCTAATAGTTCAACACAGTTGTGAGGTAATTTTTAATGTGCACCAGTGAGGTCTCTTTCCTGAGTCACTCCTATGCACATATATTTATAACAAGCACTTACACATGACAACAAGACAGTGTACCTAAAGCCAGTGCATTGGTCTTCTAGCCTCTGTAGCATGGTCTCAACTAAGAAGTCCTGCGATTACAATTCTGGTGAATGAAGTTTGAAGATTCGACACACTTTTGCTGGAGGGACCACACGTTTCAATATCCTGCTATTGCTTTCTCTAAGGAATAACTGAGACCTATCTCTTGAAAACACGTTTTTGTGTAGTAGGTACTGCTGTATGAGTTTAAGCCTCAAACCATGAGGGTTATTTAAACGCAGAAAAGCCAGTATCGGATTTCTGAGTTTCTGAAATCGCTGAGGTTAACGACCTTAACACAAGGTTCATGATCCCATACAGCACGTACCACTTCATAGTCAGGAGATGCCAGTCACGGCTGGCGGGGGTTGGCACGAGGGGGTTATTTGAAAAAACATACAAAAAAAGTACCTTTTCGGGTCCCATGCCTTCTCCTGGCTGGGTTCCGCGAACAGGAAGCAGGCCACCTCCCTCCCCTCCCCTCCCCTCCCTAAGCCAAACACAACGCTGCAATGGCAGCATGGTTAATTGGCTGGGACACAGACCGTACAGGAGTCTATGAGTAGGCCATTTTCTCTATGTAGGCTGCATGCAGCCTACATAGAGAAAATGCAGAGTGGGTATGACTGTTTGGTCAGTCCTGGGGCCGACCAATCAGTCAGCACCCACATCAGTGGGCAAGCCACTCCTCCCCTGCACTCGAGCAGGACTGAACCAAACAAACCCTTCTGCTTTCTTGCAGAGCGAGAAGCAGAAACATAAAATGGTAGTTTAATCATTTTATGTTTCTGCTTCTCGTACTGCAAGAAAGTAGTGGTGCAACGCTCCTCTGCCCACATGGTGGAGCCACCCCTGGCATAAATGGACTGCAGATGAGTGTATACAGAGATCTCATTCACGCTGATCCAGGAGGGGGAAATGCTGGGTCCCAGGTGAGGGTGAAGAACAAAGGGCACAGCTCACCTGAACTGATGTACAAAAACAAAGGAAACGCTCCTCTTGTGTTGATGGTGTTGGCTGCCTCAGAAGGTGGTGGCGGTTGCACAAAACATAACTGAAAAAGGGATCAGCAAGCAGGACGCCCTACGAGGAGCAAATGAGGGTCAATTGCCACATAAGGAATCAGCAGGGCACTATCCAGAATAACGGTAGGATGTAGGTTTGTTGTGGTGGTGGGGCATTTATGGCACAAGAAAAAGACAGTTTGGAGGAAAGAAATGTATTCTCCACTTGAGACATCTGACGTCGCAGTGCTCCAATGAAAATCAGTGCTCAGCCAGACCGTTAACTCTTATTCATTATTATAAAGTGACATATGCACGAAGGATGAGAGAGAGACACAGTTAGAAACCTTTTAATCCTTGCATTTTAAGAGAAGATTTTTTAAAAGTTGTGATAGGTTGACATATTGATTGATAATATGAGGGTTGATTGGAAAACCACTATTGTTTTATATTGTAAAATTTATTTGTACATTTTTTTAAATGATGGTTGATTCTGAAGGATTTTCTGGCCTGCTCTGTGATAATTACCAAAGAACTGTTTGCTTAATCAAAACTTACATGACAACTTTTGAAAGCCAGTTCTGCCAATGTAAGGAAAACCCAAATTGATGCACAGATAAAATAAATAAAACATGAAAATGAAATATAAAATAGGCAGTCTTTATATAAATGGTTTAGGGTATGTGTAATTTTTTAGTTAATTATCATTTCTTTGTGCCATTCTTAACAGTCAACAACACAGCAAAACCAATGTAATGTTTTGCAGTAGCAATTACCTTGGAATGAGAAAAACAAGTAAGGGGATCAAGAGGGAGTGCAGCATTCCCTGTCCCCTCAGACTGGAAAAGAAACTGTTTAGGTTGCAGCCCTACAAATTTCCACCAAAGTGCTGTGGGCTTCTTCCCAAGAAGATGTAATTCTGCGATTAGAACAACCCTGACTTGCTATAGGACAGAGTTCCCCTGAGAATCTTGAGCAGGAGAAAGTAGGGTGTACAACCAGCTCAGAAGACTGTGGTTCTGTAGCACTGGCAGTACCTAGTTCAGATCCCTGCTCATCTGTTCTGAGGAGATGAGGTGTGCCATAAATGTAAATCCTGTTCTGAAATCATTAGGAATCTGTTATGACACTTCTTTATAGAAACGAGCAGCTCCTGAACAGATCTAACTTTACTAGAACTTCCCTGGGGCAATCAGTGGAATGATCCTCTGATGCTAGTCCAGCTAGAAATGTACAGTTCCTATCCAAACATTGTAAGACTTTAGACCAAGCAATGGGTGAAAAGCTCCTGTTTTCCAGACACACAATTCAATGAACTCCAGATTCCTGATCCCTGCTCTGCTGCTGGAACAACAACTGCTTCTTTTTGACTCAGCGCTAAGATGCCTTCCAATAATGATCTTACTTTAATCTGCCTTTGAGGAGTGTAGGGATGAGACTTAATCTGAAGGTTTCTAAATGAAGCTAATAGTATAACCTAAATAAATAAAAGTCTTGAATACATCCTATAAATGGACCTTGCCTCACCTCTGTTTCCCAGTAGTTAGGATCTCTGTTGCTCTTGATCTGAGTGGGGAGCTACTGAAGTGGATTTCTTTCCAGATTGACATTGTTAGAAATGTTTGCAACCAGAGAAAGTAGTAGAAAGATAATACTTGTCACCCGTATCCAGAAAGGCTACATTTGAGGAAGATGAGCCCACACTCTTATATGGAAGGGCATATTTCAGCTCTTTAAAGGCTTTTGTCACAGTTTACTCAAAATGATTTATCAAAAAAGCCTGACCCCCGAAAAGGAAGCTTCTTTTTTTAAATAGGTCTTTATTCAAATGTTTCTTTGTAAACAAAGTCAGATCATATAATCTTCGCTCTTCAACCCCCCCACCCCCTCCCTCAGCAGATCTAGCCAACATATTGTCCAGTTAACCTTTTACAAAACAATTAGCATACATTAATCTGTCCTATTAGCCTCATTCCAGTTCGATATTCAAGCGAGACCAATTAATTAGGGGGGCCCAGATAACAAGTCCTTTGGGTTTCGCCCTGTGACTTCTTCTGGAATAAACAGCTGTTTCCATTCTATGTACTGCAAGAAATCTTCCAAGCAAGGGTTGTCCAGACAGAGGAGTTTTGCTAAGAAGTTTCCTTTTCGGATTCCACTCCTCCGAAAAGGAAACTTCTTAAGGAAACTTTCTTGGTCACGTTCACCTTCCAATCTCTCCCCTACATAAGTCGACAGGGCAGGAATGACGTTCTGGAAGCCAAAGCTTAAATTTGAAGCTCATCACAAGAGATGTTGCATAAAAACGTGGCCTGATATTCCAACCATTTAAGCAAAGTCAAGTATTTTCAACCTCCTTCATGGGCCCAGTCTAGTAGTTACAGCCTTTGACTAATAACTGAGCCTTATAATCTGCACAAATTCCAATTCTCAGTGCCAACTTATTTCCTGCATAAACTTTCTTTGTATCACTTTTAATCAATTTGTCAACTGAATCTGTATGAAAATAGTCCTCTGGGTTAACAGATTCCCTGTTGGTCAATTCGATCTTTAGAGAATGGGGTATCACCACTTATGCCTCTTCCAAGGAGCTTATTTTCTGCACAGCTCTGGGAATGGATAGATGAACCAAATCCTCCACTCTCAAATAATTTAAATCTTGAATTTATGATGCAGAAGAGGAGCCCACCCTTCAGGCCTATTGCATGGTGGAAACCAGACTTAAGAGGAATCCGGCTCCATTTCTGTCATGGTGAACCCATGTTATCATGTAGGAGCCGCAGGAGAACTTCTCCTCACATCATACACATTTGCCTCTGTTTGCAGGGCCAACTCAGCAGCACCCTGGGAACTGGAAAATGAAGGGTCAGATACCTATTCCTTCTCTTTATGATGATGAGAATGTTTCACCTACTTACCCATCTCAGCAGCCAGACCATTGGACACATCCTCCTCAATCATACACTGCTCTTCCACCAATTCCTTGAACCCAGGAATACTTCAGAGGCCTGCACGTCAGAGGAGGGGACCAAGAATAACTCTTTTGATGCCTGCTCTGCTCTTACTCATGCGGGTCAGCTGTGATTAAAGGGATTCACCCACAGGTCTGATTTCCCTCCATTATGGCAGGCAAAAATCCTCCAATTGGAAAGACCTTAAATACCCTTAGGCCTCATGAGAAAGTGGCAAAAGGGGTAGTGATCCACTTCAAACATGAATAACTTTATTCTTTTCATTGTTTCAACATACAAAAAAAATCCCAGTCAGAACTTTGCCATAAGTAATTAGCTAATGGATCTCAGGTAAGCAAAAAAAGGCCAGCACAGCAGATCCTGCTTCTGAAACACTCCAAGTTTGGAAAGTTATTTGTGCAACATCTCTTTCCATCGTCTGTCTCCTGGCACAAGACCTGCAAAGAGCAGGAGGTGAAAAAATATGCTGGGACTCAATGCCATTATAGACCCTACCTAAAATAAAAATAAAAATCAAGGAACTATATTAAAAATGAAAAATAGAAAGAGAAAAGCTGAATCACAAATACAAAAACTATGAGAGCTTACCCAGGAATTAGACAAACAAGATGTCTTTTCCATCTGTGACTCATAATATATGGAAGTGTCTATTTACCCGACAGAAAGCCAAATAGTAGAAAATCTCTGCTATTTACCCAGAATCTAGCAAAATAGTACATAATCCCTGCTGTCTGGCCAGCTGTAGACTGAATAGTAGCAAATATGTACAATCTGACCAGTGCCGGTTAAATATTGTGGATTAGATCTTTATTTAATCAGACAAAGACAAAGGGAACTCCAGTCAAAGGTACTGTTGTGGCCATGTAATGGGGATGCAACATGTGTGAAGAATTTGAAAGTAAGTAAATGTACAAATAGCTTATAAAAAGATAAGTGCAGGAATTAAGCAAAGCTGTTTACAGATGGACAACGCGCAAAATCAATTTTTAATACAAACATTTGTGTTTTTTTCAACATTGAAATAAGGCTCGTAGAACATTGTGTTATTTTAGTGTTCATGATGCTCCTTTGGATGATTTTTCAGGGATGGGATCTCTTTTGTCTTCTTATGGAAGGCCTTGTGCTAGCTTTAGGTTTTTGTTAACGGGGCATTGTGCATGCTTTCTATTTCAAATCTGCAGCACAGCAGCAGTCAACAAGCAGCAGCAAAGAGGGAATGTAGACAGATAGGTGGTATCTGGGCCCCAGAGGGAGGGATACATATATAAGGTAATTGATGTTTGGAGGTATAGTGCTTTGGGACACTTTCATAGATAAATCAAGTGAAACACTGTAATGGGGCTTCTGTGGAATGAGGAAGTGAAAGCAGGAGACTGCTAAGGAATGCACCTGGGTAAGTCACAGGAGGATTTCACTCTGCTACCTGTGTAAAAATTTTATTTATTTATTTATTTTGGCGATTTTTAGAGCGCGCAAATACCCTAGGGTGTCTCGGCGCTGTAGTTGCAGAACTCTCAGGAGGAAGGGAGGTTTAGGCAGGAAACAACCATGTCTTTAGTTTTTTCCTAAAGTTGAGAAGGGTCGGAGCACACTTGATGTATAGAGGAAGTGCGTTCCACAGTATGGCTGTGGCCACGGAGAAGCGTTTGTCACCCCAGTTGGCCCTTCTTGTACGGGGGACCATGAGTAAGTGCGCTGAGGATGACCGCAGGGTTCTTGTGTGTTCAAGCGGTCGGAAGGCTCTTCTTAGGAATAGAGGTCCTTGATCGTGAATGGCCTTATATGCTATGCATAAAGCTTTAAATTTGATACGGCACCTCACCGGTAGCCAATGTAGCTGTCGGATATAGGGGGAGACCGATGCAAACCTAGGGATGGATAGCAATGTTCTGGCTGCTGCATTCTGCACAGTTTGCAGTTTATTGAGAACCTTTTGTTGTGCATTGAGTAACAATGCATTGCAGTAATCCGTTTTGGAGAATACTAATGTACTGACCAGGGTTTTGCCTGCATGTGGCGGAAGGTATGGAATTAATTTTTTTATCCTTTTTAGTACGTGGATGGAAGAGGGAACCACCGCATTGGCATGTTGCTGGAATGACAGCTTGTTATTGAAGATAACACCCAAGTTGCGTACCTTCGTCACAGGTTCTGGGGGTTGTCCCATCTGGTGGGGCCACCATTGTGGGGACCAGGTGGGTTGAAGCCTCCCGAATGTCATCACTTCTGTCTTATCAGAATTGAGTTTAAGACAGTTGGATGACATCCAGGAGCTTATTGCCTTCATTCCCGTTTGGAAGTTGGCTGCCACCGAGATTCCATCGTTGTATATCGACAGCACCAGTTGGGTGTCGTCAGCATAGGTAGTGAGGGAGATTCCGCAGGATTTTATGACCCTCGCCAGGTCCGACACATAGATGTTGAATAGTGTCGGACTTAGCGAGGATCCCTGCGGTACTCCACATGGCAGGGAGAAGTTCTGGGATGTGAAATTACCCAGTTTCACAGTCTGCAGACGGTTTGACAGGAATGAGGCCAGGAGGTTTTTTGCTTTGTCTGTAATTCCTATGGCCTCGACACGGTCGATCAAGGTGGCGTGGTCGACCGTGTCGAAGGCCGCAGATAGATCCAGGAGTATCAGGACTGCGGCTCCTCCGTTATCCATCGTGTACCTAATCTCATCTGCTGCTTTTAGCAGTGCCGTCTCTGTTCCGTAAACCTGTCGAAACCCAAATTGGGTGTCGTCCAGTAGATTATTGTGGTGAATGTAATTTGACAGCTGGGTATTCATGATCTTTTCAAAGATCTTTGCGGGGAATGGGAGGCAGGCAATGGGCCTGTAGCTAGCAGGAAGGAGGGGGTCTAGACTGGGTTTTTTGAGTAACGGTTTGATTATTGCTTTTTTCCATACCGGGGGGTAGACACCAGATGCAAACATTGCATTACAGATGTTGGTTAGAGGTGGGGCAATAACTTCCGGAATGAGGTTGAGGATGCTTGGAGGGCAAGGGTCTAGAGGTGAACCGGATTTGGTTCGAGCGATCAGGGGTTGGAGGAATTCACAGGAGGTAGGTTCGAAAGCTGCAAATATGGGGCCAGTATCAGCGCTAGAGTGAGAGGGCATGAGCGCTACGTCAGGTGTAAACGTGTTAAAAATGGCTCTGACCTTGTCCTCGAAGAAATTGGCTAATGCATCAGAGAGGGCTTGAGATCCTTCTGACTGGGGAGCAGGTGGGTTAGACAGGTATGTTACTACTTGAAATAATTTCCCTGAAGAGTTTTTAGCCTGATTAATTTGGTTTGTGTAGTACGTGGTTTTTTCTGTTTTTATGAGTTTTTTATAGTTAGAGAGAGCGCTTTTGTAGATAATCTTGTCAGGCGTGTTAAAGTTACGACGCCACTGCCGTTCAAGGTTTCTGCAGTGCTGGCGCTGAAGTCTAAGCGGCTCAGAAAACCAGGGGGCTGAAGGGAGTTTTCTACTCCGATGGGAAATTTTGGATGGTGCTAATTTGTTGCAGGCTTCGATCAGATTCTCCGTATAAGTATCTGAGGCTGCTATGGGGTCATGCTCGTTAGGTAATGGGCTATCCTGTATCATCTGAGTGAGACGTTCGAGATTTAAGTTTTTCCAGTCTCTGAATGTAGTGGGATGGGAAAGAGACAAGCGAGGGGACATGGGTTTAGTAGGAATAGAGAAACATATTGCAGAATGATCAGTCCAGATTAAAGGAATGACCTCGGTGATGGAGATTTCAGGGTTGTTGGTGAATAATCCATCCAACGTATGTCCTGCTTTGTGCGTGGGTTTTTTAACAATTTGTGTAAGACCGGCTGTCTCTAAATCTCCAAGCAGCGTTATGGTGTCAGGGTCTTCTGAAACTTCGAGGTGAAAGTTGAAATCACCTAAGATGGTAAACTGTGGTGATCCAATTGATGTCTCGATTATGTGATCCAAGCGTGCTAGGAATTTGGCTCTGGATCCTGGGGGGCGGTAAATCAGCATACCTTTAAATGTTGCTTTACTGGATAGGCCTATCGAGAAGAGAAGGGCCTCGCATTCAGGATAGGTTGTGTCTGCTGTGGATATTTTAAGGTGGTTTTTGTAAATGATCGCGACTCCCCCACCCTTCCTTATAGGTCTGTCTAATTTACACACACAGTAGTTGTTAGGTGTGGCGTCTCTGAAGTCCGGGCCAGAAGCCTCGTCTCCACATGTCTCGGTGATAAATACAATATCTATCTGTTGCGAGTCTATAAACTCGGCGATTTCAAATTTGTGTTTCGGCAGGGATCTTACATTTATAAGTGCTGCTGTCACTAGTGGGGGAGGTGTAGGGGGAGAAGTAGATGGAGTCTCGGTACAAGTGGAGCACTTGAGTGGTCCGATCCTAGGATCGTTATAGTTAAAGTTTGGTAAAGAGTGAGGGTACCTGACAGTTTGCTTGATGCTGAGGAGTTGGTCCGAGGTATAAGTTATTGGTACGGAGCTGGTGGCGGGATGGGGGAATGATGGATCAGGGGGGTGGCCCTTTGCCCGGTCTCGGCGCGGACGAGCGCAGAAACACACATTTTCATACAATTCACTCAGCAGAGTGGGTTTAGGACATTGATGCTTATTAGTCTCATGTCTTGAGTGGGCCTTTCAACCACACTGACATTTTATCCTCCTGCAAAATGCATCTTGGGAATGGTAGTATTTGACTCTGGAGTCAACCTATCCTGGCTGACGAGGGGTGAAACCCCGAAACCAGTCCTAGGATGCTTGTTTCCAGTCGAGGGAGGACCTGGCCGGGCAGTTCGGGCTGGACTGTTCCCATTGGGCACAGAGTCAAGACTGATTTGCATATGGCTTGGTCCAAACTGGAATGGCATGGTGAGCAAAAAAACGATGGATTTAGGCCCAGATCTATGTATTGGGTTGAATGTATGACATTGTTTTGCATTCTGTCCATCAATTGTTCTTTTTGGTTTTGTCACCCTGAGTGGGACGGGTATGCCCAGACGTGGGCCCGTGCTCTCAATGACACTGGAGTCAAGCTATCCTTGCTGATGAGGGATGAAACCCCGAAACCGGTCCTAAAATGCTTGTTTTCTGTCCAGGGAGGACCTGGCCTGGCAGTTTGGGCTGGACTGTTCCCATTGGGCACAGGGTCAAGACTGATTTGCATATGGCTGGGTCCAAACTGGAATGGCATGGTGAGAAAAACAATGATGGATTTAGGCTCAGATCTATGTACTGGGGTACATGTATGACATTGTCCTGCATTCTGTTCATCAATTATTGTTTTTGCATTTATCACCCCTCGTGGGACTGGTATGCCCAGACGTGGGTCCTGTGCTCTCCATTCCACTGGAGTCAAGCTATCCTGGCTGACGAGGGGTGAAGCGCCAAAACCGGCCCTAGGATGCTTGTTTCCATTCCAGGGAGGACCTGGCCTGGCTGTGTAGGCTATACTTTTCCAGTTGGGCACATGGTCAAGATTGATTTATATATGGCTGCGTCCAAACTGGAATGGCATGGTGAGCAAAAAACAATGGATTTAGGCCCAGATCTATGTACTGGGGAGAATGCATGACATTGTTCTGCATTCTGGATATCAATTGTTTTTTAAGTATTTTTAACTTGTCAAAAAATGTTCGAAGTGGGCAAGGTCCTCTATTTACTGGGCCCTCATTTCTGTACTTGATAGTGCTGTCTCAGCAAAAGAAATCTTGAAGCCCAAAAAAATAAATCAATACAAATTTGTGTGACAGGCTTGGAGGCTGTACCTGAATACACTCTTTGTGGAGGGGACTAGGAAAGGAAGCGGAAGGGAAATGAATAGTAGGAGAATAAGGGCCAAGAGGTGGACCACTAGGAAGGCTAGGATGACCATAGCCATGAGGACCAGGACAAGAAGAACGAGGCCCGGGAAGACCTAATCTATGAGGGCAAGGTTCCCAATGCCAGAGTGGACCACGAACAAATATACCTGCTGGGACAGGACTATGAAAAACAGCACTAGGGATAATGTGACCATGGTGAGAAGGATCAGGAGGGACAGCAGGATGGAAAATTGGAAGATCTGGACCCAGTGGATAAGGGCCCAAAGGAACAACGGGACCATAGGTAGGATGAACAAAAGGCCTTGGACCATTACGAAAAGGAGGGATCTAAGGGCTGTGTGCACCAACAAGGACCAGCGGGACAAGGACAACCAGGGCCAGGAGTAGCAGACCTGAGTAGACAGACCAAGGACGGCCAGGAGACCAATGGAAAGGACCAGAGACAAGAGGGCCAAGACCATAGACATCGGATCAAGGTGGATCAAGGGCCCAGAAGCATAAGGCCCAGGACCAAGAAGACCACAACTAGAAAGGACCAGTGCTAGCAGCACCTGGAGACCTTAGATTAGAATGACCATGGAGGAATACTGATGAGAAAAGCCTAGGTCCAAGAGTGTCAGACTCAGAAGGATCCTAAAACCAGGAACTCGATGGGCCAGTGCCAGAGGGATGAGGAAGACCAGACCCAATAGGCCCATTACTAGGAGGATGATGATGATAGCAGGCCCATGGTCAGATGGACAAGACTAAGGTAGAATAGCCAAATAAGAAGCCCAGGAGGACTGGTAGACGTAGGATGGGGCAAGAGGACCGGGGATAAGAGGGCTAGGAAAGACCAAGGGCAGTGGATCTAGAACCAGAAGACCCAATACAAGAGGACCATCAAAGAGTACCAGAACTAAGACCAAGACTATATGGACCAAGGTGACCATGATCAGATGGATTAATAACTGGCAAACATGGGGAATAGATAAATCAGTTAAGCAAGACCAGGAGGACTGGTAGACTAAAATTAGGGTGAAGAGGATGAAAAGGTCCAGGTCAGGGAGCTCCTATCCCTGGGTAGGAGTACATGGGAATGACGACCAGTCAAACTAGAACCAGGAAGTACAGAGCCAGGAAGTTCTTAGACTAGCATGAACTGGAGATCAAGACACATCAGAAGTGGGAAAGACTAGGATAATCTGTGACAGGACAAGGTATTGCAGAGTCATACAAGTAAGGATCACGAGCACAAGGCCCAGGAGAATCAGGACCAGATTGAAGAAGACTACGAAGATCAGTACCTGAAGGGAAATGGCCAGTATGTCTGAACTGGGGTGGTGGAGTGAGCTAAAGAATGATGATGGATTAAACCCAGATCAGTTGACTGGGGGTGAGCGTTTGACTTGCTCAAGGGCTCCGTCCATCATCCCTTTGGTATCGCTTTGTTCGCCCTAAGTTGGCAAGGTATGCCCAGACGTGGGTCCCTTGCTCACTGTGCCACTCTGTTGTAATTTGGCAGCAATTGGGTTAGCATTAGCAGAAGCCATCCTGTATTTAGAGGCTATCTTGCCCGTTTTGTGGAATCCATTTTGTATTTTTGGCAGTCATTTTGTTTGCCATGTGCTACCATGTGCGTGCCATGTGCTCCGTCCTACTTTGCTGTTGTCTGCTCTTGAAATCTGCCTAGAGACAGGTTATATTTAGCCTCTTCCACTTTGCACATGCTCAGTTGAGCTTGCAGCTGCCCATGCAGCTGCTGTTAGTCTGTAAATGTCAGGATGTGTTCACCAGAATTAGCCACTGTTAGCTCCTCCCACTTGTTGACTGTGCATTTTCTGTATGACCTTATATGTGCCTAAAACCTACTTCTTGTACTTGTACCACCTTCTTTTGAGCCCCTGTGTGGGTATAAATGGACCAAGCTCCTTCCATTCAGTGTGTTACTTCATACATTGCCGAAGGGTGTTGTGTGAATGTAGTTCCACCTCATGAGGTTAATAAACTTTGTATTTTCTATTCCAGTTTCTGTGCCAACTTCTATCCTATTGGTCTGAGGACTTGTGCAGAGAAGGGCGAACCCCTTGCACTGGTAGGCATTGCTGAGGCTCACCACCACAAATTGGTGCCCGACACGTGGGGCTCATCGGCGACTCGGATGCTTGAAGGATTGGAATCTCGCTGCGGACGATCACTGCCTGAGGAGAGCCGCGTCTTGGCAACCACGGTGTTTTTCCTCTCTTTCTGATCTGACCCTCCAGGTGGTGCCGGTCCTCGACTGAGATCTCTTCTGTTGATTCGCCGCGCAGTGACCATTTGGTCAATTTGAGAACTTGGCAGTTGAACCTGGACACCAAGTGATTGGTAAGAGTCGTTATGTGGCACTTGCAGTTCGTTTTTGATGCCTGGGATTGGTAAGGTAGTTTAGTAACGCTTACTGTGGCTTTGGAATTTGTGTTGGCCAACTTTGATTTGTATATGATTGATATATGAATTGCAATTTATATAGGTAGGTAATGAGGAGACTTTTCTCTATTTGAATTGATTTGAACGGCACAACGTACTACAGTACCTTAAGTGCTACTATGGTAATAATACTGCATATTCTGCACTATTTTTGGCATGCCTGTTTCTAGCACACTTCGTAGGATGTGTTGCTTTTGTAGTGGTACCAATTTGAGACTCGATGAAGCACAACCGGCCCCACCGGAGGGGACCCCTAATAGGGAAATGTATATTAAATATGGTATTTCTTCTATAATGTACAGCACGTTATAGAATAAATATACTCGTAAGGATCCTGAGTTGCGTTGGCCTATGCATGGGTCATTTGATTTGCGAAAGATTCAGTATGTGGGACAACAAATGTTTAAGCGAAAGACTAGACGAGACATGTTTGACTGTGTAAGAATGTGGGAGAAAGAAATGCGTGAGCGAATGAAGCGTGAGCAAGCCTTGACTGAAAAAGAAAAGCGTAAGAGCATTCATGCGAAAGCATTGGAAATGAAAAATAAAGAAATGAAAGAACTTAAAGAGAGAGAAAATAGGGAGTGTCATTTACAGGTAAATGGCCAATACTCTGTTCGTAGACCTCTTTATCCTATTCTTAATAAACCCCAAGATGATTCTCTCTTGTTAGATCGTTCTCCACCTCCGTATACTCTTTCTTCTGCTCCTTATGACTCAGATGAGGACTCTCCTACAGACCAGGACAAAGCACGAGAAACTCGTTCTATGTTGTCCGCTGAGCGTGCGCCTGAGATTAGAGCTGCTGCTTGTAAATCCGTTTGTAGTGTTGCTCCTGCTTCTGAACTATTAGATAGCATAAAGGATTGGCTTGAAAGGGAGCAAATATATTTTATTGAGGTTTTTGCCGCAGAAGTCCTTGAGCGGTTTAGAAAATATTTGGAAGAATTGGAGCCCGTTGATATAGCAAATGATTATAAGCAACTGCGTGGTGGTCTTTTTGTTTTCTCTCAGGTGGCTGATACAATCAGACGTTTGGTTAAACTGCGTGCTGATGCAGTCTGTTTGCAAGAGGAGAATAGGCAGCAGAAGCAGCTGCACAAACATCCCGGATTAACATGGCACGAGCTTCTACTCCCGAAACAGATAAGAATGTTGTAGTGGATGTGAGACCTATGCGGGAGGCCGCACCTTTGTATGTTCCTCCTAAAGGAGCGGGTACAAGTGATGATAAGGCTTCTACTGATGCAAAGGCTTATTTTATTTATAATTGGGTTTACACTCCTTGGAATAGAGCGGATGTTATGGCTCATAAAACTGCATTACCTGATCCACAAAAAAATCCAGCAGCCTTTTATGAGGAAGTTGAGGGTGCTATTAGCTCTTGTACTATGACTTTACCCGATATTTGCCTGTTTTTCGGTTTGATATTAGCCCCTGATATGTGGCAACTGTGCGTAAAGTTGATGATTGTGCGACTTTTGGGGCATTATGGAAAGATTTGGAACAATTAGAAGAAGAAAGAGAACCTGCGCAGAAACCATGTCAGTTAATTCTAGATCTTCCAGCAGCCATTATAGTAAAGTTAAAAATGATTATTCCCCCTAAAAAGATAGATTGGACTGTATTAGCGTCTTCTAAACAAAAGACTGATGAATCGGTTTCTGACTTTTTCACACGCTTTGAAGAGGCAATCCACGATTTTAGTGGCCTGTCATTGACCGATGACACGGGCAGGCATCTGTTCGTCCATAAATATGTCGCAAACCTGTTGCCAGGAATAGCTAGTCGCCTACAGGCCAGTGAGAGCTCATGGACTACCTCTTCTCCGGTTTCTCTTTTGACTATGGCTCAGTATTACGAATGACAGGAATTAGAAGTGAAAGGCAATGTGGATAAAAAGACTAAAGAATTAAAAACGAAGGTTATGATGGCTCAGGTTTATGGTCCGCCTTCTAGAGGTAATGATAGAGGTGGACGTGGATCTTATGGTACGTCTTTTCCTTCTTATGCTCGTTCTAATTTGTCTGTTGACCAGTGTGCGTATTGCAAGAAATTTGGACATTGGGCTTCTAATTGTCCGGCACTACGTGCTCAGCAGTATCCACGTGGTCAGGGACAAACGCAAAACCGTTCAGTATATTCAGGGCCTAGAGGAAGCACGGATGATCGTGCTAGGTTTGATGCTAATACACGTGGACAGGATAGGTTTAACCCTTTTGATAGACAAAATCAATATCAAATGTCTGATTATGTGCCGTCTGATTTGAAAGATTCTGCTTATGCATAGGATTGCAGTTGAAGTTACAGTAGATCAGAAGGGTCCCTATGTTACAGCACATGTTTTGGGTTCTACTGATCAGTTTCTGGTTGATACAGGAGCTACTCGTAGCGCCTTATCTAAACACTTGGTTCCAAGGGCTCCCCTGTCTGGCTTAACTATTACATCAATAGATTTTGATGGAACACCTTCCCTTAGCCCACTATCACAACCACTTGCATTCCATGTTGATACGTTTACTGCTGAGTTAAAATAAGTTTCCCTATGGACCAAATCACTGTAAATACACCACATGCACACCACTCTTATATGAATTTGGAACCAATCAAAGTCAAATTAAGTGTGTATCTAAGCAAATTTATTTGATACAAAAAAGTTAAAAACAATTCTCATATATCTTGTCACTAGATATAGTAGTACATTTTAAAATACATTACAAAAATAAGACATATATTCATAAAATATTTTGAAAAGACACAATATTACCACAATAAAAAGTTTCTAAAAGAACAAAAAATGTAAGGAAACCAAATGCAGGGGCCCTATGTATCAGCCCTCAGTGTTATTAACCTGTTCCCTGCTCTGGACCCAGCTACATCCGAATATACTGTTATTAGGCTCTGTGTCCTGCTTCAGATTTAACATAGACCAAGGCGTTGACGCGTTTCGGTGGGGTAAAATCATTTTCTTCCACCTTCATCAGGACAAATTATCTTTAATTTCCTTCCTCACTCAGTTCATATATCTAACAAAAGAAACTAGTGCAAAATTTTTCGACTGCACTTACATATTCAAAGAAAATTGCTATTATTAAGTGTGGCGCGCAAAAGAAATTCATTGATAAGATAGGACAAGGCAACGCCTTTACAGATCGCGTAGCTCGTGAGACTGCGATGCAATGAAGCACTACATCCATGTATGTAGTGAAATCACAAGCTGAACATTGGCATGATGCTAGAGAAGAAGTATTAGATGTACAGAGATCTGCCTCTTTGAAAGAGCTGGAGCAATGGTCTGAAGAAGGAATGTTAGACGATGAGGGCTGTTGGCAAAACAAAGAAATGGATAAGTGGAAATTGCCTGCTGCTCATTTACAGCCTATAGTTCAAGTGGCACATAGGCCGGCACATGTTGGAGCTCTAGCAATAACGAAATTGCTCACACAAGTCTGGGAGCATAAAGAGATATTGCTGGTACAGCTAAAAGAATAGTACAGTCATGTTTGATCTGTTGGCAGTATAATCCTGGTAAAGAGACACAAACTCCTACAGGAGGGTTTGCTACACCGACTGTACCTTTTGAAGTTTTGCAGATGGATTACATCCAACTTGTACGCTGCAATAACTTAAAGTATGTCCTAGTGGTGGTATGTGCCTTAAGTAAATGGATAGAGGCATAACCTACAAAGGATAATACAGCTCTCACAACAGAGAAGGCGCTTCTAAAGGAGTTTTTTCCTAGATATGGTGTTTGTAAACTTTTGTGGAGTGACAACGGACCTCATTTTATTGGGCAAGATGTTGAGCATGTCCTGAAAGGATTAGGGATCAAACAGAAATTCCATGCAGTCTTCCACCTGCAATCAGCAGGATTAGTGGAGAGGTACAACACTACACTAAAGCTGAAATTAGCGAAAATACTGGCTTTCACGTCTTTGAAGTGCCCAGATGTACTACCTTTGGCACTGCTGTCCATAAGATCGATGCCACATTCACGATCTGGCCTTACAACATATGAGGTAGTATTTGGAAGACCAATGAATATTTGGGGAGTTCCAAAACCACGCCCTGTACATGATGTATCATGTGTTCTGCTAAATGATTATTTGGCACAGTTAACCAACAGTTCGATCTCTATTCATCAACAGGTTCGAGAAGCTCTTCCAGACAGATCTACAGGTGAGGCCCACAAACCCCATCCTGGAGACCATGTGATGGTCAAGGTCTTTGAGCGGTCGAACAGTTTGAAGCCGAGGTGGCGAGGACTGGAGCAAGTGCTCCTTGCGACCAGGACAGCAGTTCGAGTGACGAACAGGAAGAACTGGGTCCATAGCACTCACTGTAAGGGAGTGTCGCCTGCCTTGGTGGAACCTGCTGTGCTGACTGATCATCGAGAGATCTTGGAAATGGAGAAAGGCCACTCTATTTCACCTGACGAATCTGAGAGAGTTTTCCCGGACCACACGATTTCTGGAGCATCGCAATACCAACTGAGACCAAGGAAAGAGCCTGCTTTGTCGAAAAAGACTGGTTGAGCTACCGCCCTGGGTTGGTGAAATGGAGTGCCGATGTGGCAAGGGGGGGGGGGGATCAGTCCTGCAAAATGACACCCGTCTTGACCCTCGGTAAAGAAATCAACGGCTGCCCAGGGATAAGAGCTTCAACTAATGTTTTTTTTGACGACAAAATAATCATGTCTGCTGAAAGATCAAAAGTTGCTAAGATCTTCAATAAGAAAATCATTTGTGCTATAGGGTTTGTTGTTGCTATGGAGGCTATGGCAGCAATAACTTGGTTTGTTGAGAATGTGGCTCCTGCTCGACAATTGCTGATTGCCATTACTTCTGCACCAGTTGAGCATCACTATTTCACGCTTCCCTACCATGAGCAGAAGCATCAACAATCCTACCTAAACAATACATTTATCCAGATGTTGCATCATACACATAATGCCATGAATACTACCGACTGTTGGGTGTGTGGGATGATACCTGCGCACCAAAAGAAAGGATTAACACCTTTTATTCCTCTTCTGTTCTCTCATAACAGTTCTTGTCAAGCTTGGTCAGCGCTTTTGTTTGTCTCTGAAAGGGCCAACATACAGCTGCTGTGTTTTCATTCCGGATCACTCGCCTTCAGTATATGATGCAATCTCCAAACTGCATAAGATTGCTGCAGGGATTCACCCAGAGACTGGTACATGGACTTTTTCGAACTGGTTGTGGACAGTCTTTATTACTTGGGGCTGGAAGCTACTGACTATGCTATGTATACTGTTGGTGATACTATTTACATGTTGTATATGTATGCTATGTGGTCCCATGCTTTGCTCGATTTGCATCACTGCTTGTACACCTGCTAAAAGAAATGTTGCAGAAATGAAAACACAACAAATGCTAAATAAAGAGGTCACTGAACTGATGAGCATCGATGTACAGGATGCAAATCTAGATTATCCCAGATAAACAAATGTCTTCAACTAATGCTAAAAGGGTCGTCTGTTGTAATTTGGCAGCGATTGGGTTCGTATTAGCAGAAGCAATCCTGTATGTAGAGGCTATCTTGTCCATTTTGTGGGATCCATTTTGTATTTCTGGCAGCCATTTTGTTTGCCATGTGCTACCACGTGCGTGCCATGTGCTCTGTCCTACCTTGCTGTTGTCTGGTCTTGAAATCTGCCTAGAGACAGGTTATATTTAGCCTCTTCCACTTTGCACATGCTCAGTTGAGCTTGCAGCTGTCCATGCAGCTGCTGTTAGTCTGTAAATGTCAGGATGTGTTCACCAGAATTAGCAACTGCTAGCTCCTCCCACTTGTTGACTGTGCATTTTCTGTATGACCTTATATGTGCCTTAAACCTACTTCTTGTACTTGTACCGCCTTCTTTTGAGCCTCTGTGTGGGTATAAAAGGACCAAGCTCCTTCCATTCAGTGTGCTACTTCATACATTGCCGAAGGGTGTTGTGTGAATGTAGTTCCATCTCATGAGGTTAATACACTTTGTATTTTCTATTCCAGTTTCTGTGCCAACTTCTATCCTATTGGTCTGAGGACTTGTGCAGAGAAGGGTGAACCCCTTGCACTGGTACGCCTTGCTGAGGTTCACCACCACAACTGGATTCAAGCTAGCCTACCTGATGAGTCTGATTAGCCAGAAACTGGTCCCAAGATGTTTGTTTCCGATCCAGGGAAGACATGGCTTGACAGTTCGGGCTGGACTGTTCCCATGAGGAACAGGGTCAGACTGATTTGCATATGGCCATGTCTGAACTGGGGTGGTGGAGTGAGCTAAAGAATGATGATGGATTAAACCCAGATCAGTTGACTGGGGGTGAGTGTTTAATTTGCTCAAGGGCTCTGTCCATCATCCCCTTAGGAAGATCAAAGGGACAGTACCAAGGGCACCCAGAAGACCAGAGCAAGAGGACTAGGTAAACTAAAAGGATCATGAATAGGAGGACTGAAAACAGGGCTCGTACCACTAAGTTGGGGCAGAGCAACCATTAAAAGTCACAGGATCAGGGTGAGGAGGGTCTGAGTTAAGAAGGCCAATTAGGATTTGGAAGACCAAGTGAAATTAAGAGTGTTGGGCAGGGGGGCCAAGACCAAAATAACCAGGCTCAGGAGGAATGGAACAAGGAGAACCTGCATCAAGAGGAATTGGATCAATGGCTGCAGTGCCAGTAGAGCCAAATGGACAAGGAACATATCTAGGAGAACACGGACAACCCAAACCAGGAGGGCAAAGACAGAGACTGCCAAGACATGAGAAGCAACATGGACTTGAAGTACAGGGCTAGGCGGTTGACTGTGAGGAGAACAAGGACAAGTTGACTAAGACCAAGAGGAAGACAAAGGCATAAGGCACAAGGCACAAGGCCTAATGGGCCAAGACTGGGGGACCTGAAAGACTGATGATGCCCTAAAGGCAACATTTATGATAACAAGCACAAGAGGTCAAGAAAGACCAGGATGGCCAGGGCTAAGGAGGCCAAGACTTGATAGCAGGAGGGTCAGGTCCCGTAGAACCCAAACTATAAGTAACAGCACCAAAAGGAACAGGGATAATGGGCACAGGACACAAGAAGGACAAGGCCTATAAAAAACAAGAATGGTATGACCTAGGGGGGACCTTTGCTGCCTTATTTTGCCGAGTTTGCTCTTCTGTTTATTTGGAGCGACTGGAGGCATTCTACCCCCTTCGAACTTCCTCCCATCACCTCCACGGACCTCAGCTGCCATCTCTCTGCGGGCACTACACTCTGGTCGGACTCGGAGTCCCAGAGTGCAACACCATCAGCCCCAAACTAGCCGCGGCTGCTGAGGGCGGAGGCGCCTACCTCGCGCTATAAAGCGCCGCCACCCCCCCCGCTGTGCAGGATGCGCCGGGCAAAGCCTGGGCGGCCCCCCTCTAACAACAAGGACCCCAATCGGTATTCAGAACCAGGGGAAAGTAAGTTTATCAGTGTGATGCCTTCTGCAACTGGAGAGCTGCTCACGGCCGGGCTTTGCTCCGCTGTGTGCTTGTGCTGGGCGGCATCATCGTTGTGGTGAGAGGAGGGCCGGGCTTTGCTCCGCTGGTGGCCAGGCCAGGCTTGGCTCCGCCGGGTCACGAAGAAAACCACAACTCCCAGCAGCCCCTTGCGGCAAGGACGCCGCCGCCGCCCTCGGAAGCAGGAAGTGCCTGGGGGCATAAAGGAGCACCTGCGAGAGAGTGCTGCGGGAGCCTTCTGCAACCGGAGAGCTGCTCACGGCCGGGCTTTGCTCCGCTGTGTGCTTGTGCTGGGCGGCATCATCGTTGTGGTGAGAGGAGGGCCGGGCTTTGCTCCGCTGGTGGCATGGCCGGGCTTGGCTCCGCCGGGTCACGAAGAAAACCACAACTCCCAGCAGCCCCTTGCGGCAAGGACGCCGCCACCGCCCTCGGAAGCAGGAAGTGCCTGGGGGCATAAAGGAGCACCTGCGAGAGAGTGCTGCGGGAGCCTTCTGCAACCGGAGAGCTGATCACAGCCGGGCTTTGCTCCGCTGTGTGCTTGTGCTGGGTGGCATCATCGTTGTGGTGAGAGGAGGGCCGGGCTTTGCTCCACTGGTGGCTGGCCGGGCTTGGCTCCACCGGGTCACGAAGAAAACCACAACTCCCAGAAGCCCCTTGCGGCAAGGACGCCGCCGCCGCCCTCGGACGCAGGAAGTGCCTGGGGGCATAAAGGAACACCTGCTCTCTCGTCCCGCGGGACGCGCCCGGGAGAAGCCCGGGACAAGGGCGGGGCCGTCTGCGGCCGTCAGAGGCCGGAGGAGGCTGGGCTGGGCAACGGACTTTGGCTCCTTGTTTCTGGACTAAGGACTTAGAGTGAGCCCTACTTTTTAATCATTGTTTTATGTTTGTTTCAAATAACTTGGTCTTATTGTCCTGATAGTTCTTTTTACCAAAATCGGGCTTGAATTTTGTTTGTTTGTTGTCCTCCTCGTGTGCCCGACCCGCCTCCCAGCTGAGACGCCCTCGCCCCTCCCCCTCCACTATCCATATATGACAGCTCCTCCCGCGCGCAGCGTTCACGCGCAGCGACCGCGCCCAATCCGCGCCGAAGGTGCGCCAAAGGTAAGCCCGTCTACGCCCGTCCGCGCCTGGACCGCGCCCAGCGCCAGACCCCCTGGCCCCGGTCCCTCCCAGCCCCCCCGCATTACCTACGATGCCGCCACCCTCCTAGCCCTTAACCCCGGTCGCGCCCCCAACTGCGTCCAAGCCGCCCCTGGACACACCCATGGACCTTTCTCTTGCTACTCCTGCAAATTCATCGGCACCGACAACATCTCCGCTACGACCACAACACAGATTCCCGACCCCAACCACCTACAGTACATCCTTCTCAACACTCGATCGGTCCACAGGCACGCCATAGACCTATGGAATCTACTAGACACCATCTCTCCAGACGTCGCCTTCCTTACAGAAACTTGGATGAACGCTTCCTCCGCCCCAGACATCACCATTGCCATCCCTGAAGACTATAAGATCACACGCAAGGACCGCACCGACCACACAGGAGGAGGAATCGCTATCGTCCATAAGAAATCAATCCGCATCTCAACCAGCTCTGACGCCAACCTCGCTAACTCCGAACACCTTCACTTCCAGATCCACATCGACCCCTCACTCAGAGGCACCCTCCTCTACAGACCACCAGGACCCCGCGCAAAATTCAGTGAAGACATCACGGACTTCATCACCCCACACGCGCTCCCCTCCAAAGACTACATCCTTCTGGGAGACCTCAACTTTCACCTTGAAAAGATCAACGACCGCAACACCGCCACCCTCTTAGACAACCTCGCCAACCTCGGACTTAAACAACTAGTCACTTCCCCCACCCACATCGCAGGTCACACACTCGACCCCATCTTCACCTCCAGCAATCATGTCTCCTTCAGCCACACTACGGATCTCCTCTGGACTGACCACAGCTGCGTTCACTTCACCTACAACAAACCAAAACCCACCAACCACCTCCAACCAACTCTGCAAAGAAACTGGAACAAAATCACCACGGACCAGATCTCCGCATCGCTCCTTCTAAACACCCCAGCCCACTCTTCCAACGCAAACGAAGCCGCCGCCAACCTCACCCTATGGTTATCCAACACCGCCGACACCTTGGCACCACTGAAAAAACGCCAAAGCAAACCTGGCAGCAAAAAGGCCTCATGGTTCAACGATGATCTTAAGAAGTCCAAGAAACTCTGCCGCTCCCTTGAAAAGGCCTGGAAAAAAGACCCAAACACCAGCACCAGGGACGCCTTCAAAAACACCACCCGCACTCACCACCAACTAATCCGAAAGGCCAAGAAAACAGCATTCAAGGATCAACTTGACAACAACGCCCACAACAGCAAGGAACTTTTCAACATCGTCAAGGAATTTTCCAATCCCTCGGCCAACTCCAACGACATCACCCCCTCTCAAGCCCTCTGCGACTCCCTAGCCTCATTCTTCCACAACAAGATTGCAGACATCCACAACAGCTTCGACAACCAACCCGGAAACCAACCCACCCTACCATCTGCTGAACACTCTCCCCCCTTGAACACCCTCAACGACTGGAACCCAATCTCCACTGAGGACACAATCCGCCTGATGAATTCCATCCACTCAGGATCCCCCACAGACCCATGTCCTCACCACATCTTCAACAAAGCAGACTCCGTCATAGCACCGCACCTCCGAGACGTCATCAACTGCTCCTTCAACTCCGCCACCTTCCCGGAAGACTGGAAACACGCTGAACTCACCGCCCTTCTGAAAAAACCCACAGCGGACCCCACCGAACTCAAAAATTACCGCCCCATCTCGCTCCTTCCATTCCCGGCCAAAGTCATCGGGAAAGCTGTCAACAACCAGCTCGCCGCCCTCCTCGAAGCCAACAAATCCCTCGACTCCTCACAATCTGGCTTCCGAGCAAAACACAGCACTGAGACCGCCCTCATCGCAGCAACAGACGGCATTCGAACTCTACTGGACAATGGAGACACAGTCGCCCTCATCCTCCTCGACCTCTCTGCAGCATTCGACACAGTCTGCCACAGCACCCTTTTACAACGCCTCAATAACATCGGAATCCAAGGAAAAGCACTTGAATGGATCACCTCGTTCCTCACCGGAAGAACCCAGAGAGTCCGCCTCCCACCATTCAAGTCCGAGGCCACTGAAGTCATCTGCGGCGTACCACAAGGATCCTCACTCAGCCCCACCCTCTTCAACGTATACATGAGCCCCCTCGCGGCCATCGCCCGCCAACACAACCTCAACATCATCTCTTAGGCGGATGACACTCAACTAATCCTTTCTCTCACCAATGACCCCAGCACCGCCAAAACTAACCTACACGAAGGAATGAAAGAAGTTGCCGAATGGATGAAACAAAGCCGTCTGAAACTGAACTCAGACAAAACTGAAGTCCTCATCTTAGGTACATCCCCCTCTGCATGGGACGACTCCTGGTGGCCGGAAGCCCTCAGAAAAGCACCCATCCCGACAGACCACGCACGGAACCTAGGCGTCATCCTGGATTCTTCACTCTCAATGAACAGACAAGTCAGCACCGTATCCTCTTCCTGCTTCAACATTCTTCGCATGCTCAGAAAAACATTTCGCTGGATCCCCACCGAAACAAGGAAAACAGTCACCCATGCTCTGGTCACAAGCCGACTGGACTACGGAAACACCCTCTACGCAGGCACTACCGCTAAACTCCAGAAAAAACTCCAACGAATCCAAAACGCCTCAGCCAGGATCATATTAGACATCCCACGCAATGAACACATCTCTGGTCACCTTAAAGACCTCCACTGGCTGCCCGTCAATAAGAGGATCACTTTCCGACTGCTAACCCACGCACACAAATCACTCTACGACATCGGACCAGAATGCCTCAACTCACGACTGTCCTTCTACACCCCCTCCCGCCAACTACGTTCTTCCAGCCAAGCCCTCGCCACTGTACCTCGCATCAACAAGACCACCATGGGAGGCAGATCCTTCTCATACCTGGCTGCTAAATCATGGAACTCACTCCCCGCTTACCTTCGCCTTACCCAGAACCACCTAGCATTCAGAAAGCAACTTAAAACGTGGATATTTGACAAGTAATCCTCCTCCCCTTTCTAAGCGCCTTGAAACCCTCTGGATATGTAGTGCGCTATATAAATTCTCTGACTTAACTTGACTTGACTACCTTACATACCCCAAAAATTGTATCTGCAGGGCCTCATTATGTCTAAGCTCAGGTCGGCTAAACCAGCGGCAGTAAATGAGGTCCGGACAATGGACAATTATCTTGTTAAGGTTGTAAGCAAAATTAATAAAGACAGGAGACTATCACTAGGTAGGGGTAGTCCAGATAGTTCACCTATAAAGCTGAGTGCACCTTCCACACTGCTGCCTCATATAGACAGTGGTTTGCCCGCTCCAAATAATGATGATTTAATTAATGACGCCTCTATTATAACGCCAACAGAGGAGCGAGAAACTGTAACTGAAGCTACCCCTAGTCAGAGATCATCACCCTCCCCAAGGCCCTCTCCACCTCAAACACCTGCACGGAGGATAGTGCGTGCCTGCAGGAAGGCACCTGTCAAAAGGGTGGTGGGTAGGAAGACTAAAAAGACACCACATAATAGGGAAGGTAGTCCCGAGCCTGCAAACACAGTGGGTGGGAGCACTTTAGATCCAGCCCACATTGAACTCTTGGTTACCATCATGGAGACAAAACTAAAGGCACCGATTAGACCACTGGAGGAAAAGTTAGATCTAGTTGCCAGTGAGGTCTCGAGACTTGGTAGTCTTTTAGATTCCCACATGACCCGGCTTCCTACTCAGATGAGTCCTCAAATTGGCTCACAAGGTCATTCGGGTAACATCACAGAGGGACCTGTTGGTATAGTATCAGTTAGCTCTAGGGATAATGACCTAGGGGTTACTGTTCAGGCGCCCACAGTTGTACATGCACCGAACATCCCAACTGCAAACCCACTAATAGTGGCAACACCTATAGTACAAACACCAGCACAACCCCAAGCAGCACTAAATGGTACCCAAAACAACTTAGCAGGGGGAGACACTGCCGGGCGTAGTAGGATCAGGAGGAAGAACTCTGTCAACCTCCCACCGGAATGTGTTCCATACACGGTGGTTCTAACAAATGTGCCTGAGGTTGACTCCTGGCTAACAGACCCTAGGCTAGAAACACATGCAGCCCTAAAAAATAAAACCCTTGCTTGGTTGAATAGGAACTGTGGCTTTCTGTATGCCTTTTCTAACGATTTAATTTCCACACGTAGAGTCAGTTGGATTGGCAATGGTAGAAAAAATACAAGTGGGGACTGTATTATTATAAATTTTAAACATCGGCAACACGTTGCAACTGTCCTCCTTAGAGCTGCCTCCTTACCAAACCTTGACAACTCAGTATGTGCTAGGCCTCTTGGTTTTTTTTATAATCATTTGGACAACTCCCAACATCGAGTGCCTCATAACCAAAGGTATCCTGCACATGGGCATGGGATGGGAATGACTGGTTGTGGGTCGAATGCCCCTTTAAATGTACCCCTCCAACACAATAGAGCGGACTCTTACTGTTATCAGGTGGCAAACAGGCAGTTTGATCACAGCTTACCTCTCTATAATCGTTTTTCTGCCTTGTCATCATTAGAGGAAAACGATTGACTGCCTGTTGTTCCGGAAAATTCTAGCCAGATATCAACTCCGTCTTTTAAAATTGCTACATGGAACATTGCTGGCTTGAAGAACAAAATTGGGAATGTTGATTGGCTACAGTCATTAAAATCTTACGATATCATTGCCCTACAAGAGACTAGGGACTAAACAAATAGTTTTTCTTTGGATGGATTTTGCCATTTTTTCAACCCAGCCAGTAGTAGTGTGGCAGGAAGATCTAAGGGGGGCTTGTTAACCCTTTTCAAATTGGACATAAAAGGAACATTAACTCAATGTTCTTCGGGCTCGGAAAACTGTCTGATTGTTGAACTATCCATTCAGGATAAAACCAAGATTATGTTTGTTAATTTTTATAATTCACATGCTAATGAGCATACCAGTCAAAACTTGGAGTTATTGGATACATTTTTGTGAACGTACAGCACTAATGTCGATGCCTTTGAATTAATATTACTAGGGGACTTTAACATTCACCCATGTACACTACCTTGTATTATTCATGATGCTGATGGTCCCCCCCTCTCCACACCTGTCCATCTGGAACATACTAGGCGAGGAGAGCTCCTTGAAACATTTCTTGCAAGATGGAATTTACATGAATCAGGATGTGGGGATGGAAAAGATAGGTCCCCTACTTTCAAGGGTAAAGACGTGGGCACTATTATAGATTATATTTTTATGTCTTCTTATCTGTTAAATAATGTGATAAAATACTATACAGAGGTGTCAGTTTTCAGCGATCATAACCCTGTTTTAATTTAAATGAAGCATACGGATTTAATTTCCTTAAATCAGTAAAAGTTAGAGGGGGACAAAATGTTATGGTAAAAGATCAAAACCGTAGGCTGAAATGGACAAAAATAGTCCCTGAAACTTTTCTCCAAGAGGTTTTGTCCAAAGTGGAGGATGAAGTTGCAATATGCTTAGCGAATAGAATAGAATGTAAGGATGTTATAGCAGCATTTGATAATATCTGTATTGAAATCAATCAAAGTCTGCAGAAAACAATCGAGGCAGCCCCCGCTACAGGGAAAAAGATGGTTCGATAGGAAATGCTCAAAAGCGCATGGCGTGCTATTAAAAACTCTGAAAGTCATCCCTAAGAACCGTGCAGATATCGCTAACGCTTGGATTACTTATAAAAAAACTATCCTGGAAAGGAAGAGGGTCCTAAAAGACAACGCTTTGGCCCAACTTCTTGAACCAGAAACTTTAAAAGATAGTGGCCTTTTTTGGAAAATTATAAACCAGCCACTCTTTTCAGACGAAGAAAATACCCCCCTAGAGGCAAATATCCCAGATGAGGGCTGGATCGAACATTTTAGCCAAATATACTCGGAAGCTAGCAGTGTAACCACTGCTATTCCTATCACAGAAGCTGAGGAAATCACACCATGTACCTCTGTGGATGTCGTTATTTTTGTAGCTACAGAAGTGGAAAAGGCGATAGATCTGACCGGGTCCCGACGGGGTACCAGGGGACGTCTTGAAAAGTGCCCCGAAATTTTGGTCTAAGGTCTTATGTAATGTTTTTAATGCTCTATCATCTGATAAATTCCCGGATTCCTGGAAAAAAATCCATCATTATACTGGTATTTAAAAAAGGTAACAGGCAAGACCCATCGTGTTACAGACCCATTTCATTGATAGATTCATCGGTGAAAATACTGGGCCGGGTTATTTTATCAAAATTGAATGATTGGTTAATAGAAAATAGGGTCCTATCAAACATTCAGTATGGCTTTAGATCAAAAAGGAGCACAATAGATCAAGGCCTTAATTTGCATTTGTTGGTAGAAAAGTATACAAGGGCCAAAGAGGGGTCCACGTACCTAGGTTTCATGGATCTCTCGTCAGCCTTTGATCTGGTAAACCGTGCTAAATTATGGAAAATTCTGCTTGAGATAGGATTAGATAGGGCACTTGTTTGCCTTTTAGCAGATTTACATACTGACCTAATAGCCTCGGTCAGAGTTACCCAGGAGGGGCGTTGCACGAGTCACTTTAAATCAGAAAGGGGGGTTAGGCAGGGGTGTATTTTGGCCCCTCTCTTATTTACAGTCTACATAAATGCCCTGGAACCAGCACTTAGAGAGGCATCCATTGACATTCCACGTATAGGAGAACTGGGAATTCCGGTTCTCCTATACGGGGATGTTCTATGGAAAATCTACAGATTACTGAGAACAAATTTTTAAGAGCCGTTCTCTCTGTACCACAGTCCTCCTCAACATATATAGTTCCCACTGAACTTGGTTTAGGTTATATTTCAGACCTGATTAAAGTGGCTCCTGTTCTGGCTTGGCTAAAGACATGGCTGAACCAAGAAATCCCCCTTAATCATATTATTCTAAAAGAATGCTTGCAGCTGGACAGAGTAAACAAAATCCAGTGGCTAGCCTACATTAAGAACTGTCTTGTTAAAGTGGGGAGACCAGATCTCTTTTTTTCCCCGGCCTCTATAACTGTTAAAGATATTGAGCTTCTTAAAGGCCTGATGGGAGAAGCGCTAAGGCTGAAAAGGAAACAAGTAGAGCTTGAAAAACCAACAGTGCGGACTAGTATTATCCTGAGTACTCATGCTGGACCAGAATCATACCTAATTATTGTAAACCAACCTTTTCATCGCTTTCTTTTGACGCGTTTTTGGTTCAATTTGATACATTTAACTCTCGGGCATTTCTCAACCTGGAGTACTCCCGAAAATGCTATGCCGTGTTCCTGTGACAATTTTTCAATCCAGAACACTACATTTTTTAATGTTCTGTGACCACTACACGGCACCAAGAAGGAAATATTTGATCCCTATCTTAAAGGAGGCAGGTTTTATTCAGGTTAAGCCGGCGCTCCTGTTCCTACAGTTATTACAGACCCCCAGGATTATGTTCCATGTTGCGAGTTTTTTTTTTTTTTTAATTATTTTTTATTATTTTATATTTTCTTTCATTACAACAATTGATTATGAGCATTACCTATAACACAAGCCTTAAATATTGACAAATAAATTATACAATAAATTTTTGGCCAAACACAGGGTACACAATTATATAAATCTGCTAAAGTTGAAAAACAGAATCTAAGATCGACGAAGAAAAAAGGCAATAATAAAAAAGAAAACTCCACATCAAAATCGAAAATAAAGGCGACTACCTACGTCTACCCCTAGCTATTCCTTCTTTGTCTCTCTTTCCATTTACATAATGGCTCCCAAATTCTTCTCCCCAACCGTCTTCCACTCCTCCCCTTCCGGGCAAAAATTTTTTCCTCTATATTATATGCATATAGAGTGTTTGCCAGCCAACATTGCATTTTCGGAGGATCTTTATCTAACCATGCCCTAGCTATTGTTAGTCTATAGACAGCCATTACTACAAAAAGAAATTCAGCATGTTGAGTCTGCACGTCATCACTCACCCCTAACATAATCAAAGCTGACGTGAGTGTTATCGCCATATCCAATGAGTTCGCCAAAAACCCCTCAATTTCCCTAATCAAAGTTCTTAGTTGTGGGCATGATGCAAAAATGTGTACACTATCTGCTTCCAATTCATTACATCTAGGACAATTGATTCCTTGATTCCCACCCCATTTAGCAATCTTTGCCGGAGTAAAGTACAAAGAGTACAATGTTTTATAATGCTGCGATTGCAGCGGGGCAGCGCATAATATCGTAGATCCAAATTTTAAAGAATCATAAAAGAGTCTAGGATCAATACCCAATTTATCTTCCCATTTTTTACTAAATTTAACTAAATCATCCTGCTTGTCTTTCACCAGTGCTGCATAAAAAGATTTAATAGTGCAATCTCCCGACAATTTTATTTTCTCCATTATATCGACTTTATTAAAGCCTGCCGGACCCCCGACTTTATTGTTGAGAAAGCTTCTAACCTGTAACTATTTGAAGAATCCCCTATTATCTAAACCGTATTTTCCTCTCAGGTCTGAAAATTGCATAAAGCCATCTTGTGCATAAAAGTCTCCAATTTGTATAACCCCCTTTAGTGCCCACTCTGCCATGGTATAGTCTCCAAAAATTTCCTCGGGGAGTGACCTATTGTTGTTTAATAAGACATATCTGTTATATCTCCCAAGTTTTACCCTCTTCAAAAATGCATTCCATGTCGTGACAGCTGCTTTGACAGTTTTAAACTTAGTCCTCTTGAAATAGCTGTAATCAATACACTTTAAAAAACAATTCTCTGCATTTACCCCTAGGGTGACAGCATACACATCTGTAGACATTTTCTGCATTCTATCATCGTCAGGGCTTCCACCAATAAGACCTTGAATATATTGCAGCACACATGCCATATAATATAAACAAAAATCCGGTGCCCCCCACCCCCCATTTTCTCTAGGGAGTGTCATGTACCTATAAGCTCTCCGGGTTTTACCTTGGGCCCAAATAAACCTATTACATATAGCCTCTATGCAATTAAACCAGCTGGCCTCAATCAACAATGGTACAGCCCTAAATACATACAAAAATTTTGGTAAAATCATCATTTTGATGATATTTGTACAGCCAACTAGTGACAGGTGCAGATTATTCATTCTGTCTAAATCTTTTTTCATTTGAGTTATCAAGGGATCCATATTATTTTCCACAATTTTACTTATTTCTGCCGTCATTTGCACCCCTAGATAAGTTGCCATATTTGTCACTCTTCCATCATTACACCTTACCCACTTGTTTTTAACTATCTGCGTCTTAGTTGTGTTCAAGCTATACCCAGAAAACTGGCCAAACCTCTCAGCTTCCGATTCAATTACCCTGATGGCGGCTACAGGATCTGGAGTCAAAATGGCTACGTCGTCCGCATAAGCTAGTGATTTAAGTCTGCACCCGTTTAGTACTAATGGTAATATTTGTTGATTCATTTCCAGTTTACGAATATAAGGGTCAAGATACAGAGCGAACAGTAAGGGAGAAGAGGGACAACCCTGCCTTGTACCTCTCTGGATGTTAACTGCGGCTGAATAGCCTCTACTGACTCTTATCTTGGCCGTCGGGGCTATATATAGCGTTTGCAGAGCCTTTATAAATCCTGGTCCTATACCGTGCCACCTTAAAACTTCCCATAAGTAACCCCATGAGACCCTATCAAAGGCCTTTTCAGCGTCGAGAAACACCGCTGCCATTGGATCTTCCAGGATGTCTGCAGCATCAAATGCCGTAATTACCTGCCTGGTGTGATGGGTTGTCCCTTTCCCTGGAATAAATCCATGCTGAGAGGGTGTAACTAAGGATTCGATTGTCTTAGATAATCTTTTTGCCAATATTTTTGAAAACACCTTGACATCGGCGTTCATCAAAGTGATGGGGCGGTAGGAGCCTGGGACATCTGGTGGTTTACCTTTTTTAGGGATAACAATGATGTCTGCACCACCCCAGGAACATGGAACAGTTTCACCCAGTTGTGCTAACGCCATTATTTTAAACATATCCGCTAACAGAGGGGTCTGGAAGACCTTATAAAATTCAACTGGAATCTGGTCCGGACCAGCAGCCTTCCCAGATGGGAGTTCCCTCAATGCTTCTACAAGTTCCTCCACCTTAAACTTCTCTTCCAGCTCTATTCTGTCTGACTCCTCCAGATATGATGGCTCAATATCCCTCAGATATGCCCTCATATCCTCCTCACTTCCATGCCCATCTGCCTGATACAGTTCCATATAAAACTGCCTAAAGACCTCCCTAATCTGCTCTGTACCCTTAACATTAATTCCATGACTATTTTTCATCTCCTTAATATCAGCCATCCCATCTCTCTGTCTAGCTCGCACCGCTAAAATATGCCCCACTCTTTCGCTGAGTTCATATGCCTTTTCTTTATTGGCTAGATATTTCTCCACCGTCTTTTTTGCCATCCCTTCCATGACCACTGCTTTAAGGGCGACTAGTTTTAACAAAATCCGCTCCACTGGCGTATGTGCTTGTATAGCCAACATGAGTTCCTCCTCTGCCTCCCTGATTAGTTCATTATTTCTTTCTAATTCCTCCCTTTCTCTTCTTTGCGATCTGATAACATAGCTTAGGGTCTCTCCTCTTATGCCAGCTTTAAAAGCGTCCCACACAATCCCAGGTGTGGAAGTACCTCTATTGATTGTCCAGAATTCCTTAATCCATTCCACCATCCTTTCCCTGTATTCGCTATCCTGAAGGAGTGCTCTATCGAATGTCCACTGCGATGGCTCCTTATTACTCCTTTGCCCAATATTTACATCTAATACTAGCGGACTGTGGTCTGAAATGATCCTTGGTTCTCTTACTATCCTTGCACCTTCTATCAGCCCTCTTGTTATTAAAAAATAATCCAGCCTGACTAAAATCTGATGGGGCGCTGAGAAGAAAGTACTCCCGTCGAGATTCGGATGGCAATATACCCAAGGATCCTCTAGAGAGTTATTCTTTACTAAGTCTGCTAAGGCCCTATAGGTTCTTTTTTTCCTCCCCGCATACTTCCTCTTCGGGTCTAAAAAGCTACTATCTAGATCATGAATATTCAGATCTCCGCATAGTATAATAGGCTCAGGCCATCGAGCAAGTTCTGCATCTAAGAATTGTAGAACATCTGGGTCGTCTCCAGTAGAGCCATAGACTGAAACAAGCGTGAAGGTTTCCCCCCTAAACAATAATTCAGCTATAGCCCATCTCCCCCAATTGTCCTCCAACTTTCTCTTAACTATTATATCCTGTTTCCTGCCCAGTATCGCCACTCCTCTTGTCTTAGTGTTCTGATTGGTTTTCGCCAGAACGTTAAAACCTAGTTGATCAAGTAGAAAGGCCTTAGTACCCTCAATGTGCGTTTCCTGAAGACACACTAAATCTGGTTTAAAAGATTTTAACAGTGACGCCGCTTTTAACCTCTTATTGATCTCATTAAGTCCACAAATATTAATTGACACTATTCTACAGGTCATTTATATTTCTTAACATTACCATTTCCCAATTTAACCAACAGGAATTAATAGATACCTGTAGGCTTTGATCCTTCCAACACAATTTTTCCCCCCTTCTAGTTTGTTTGTGTACCTCGATCCCTACAACCTTTTTTTAAAAAAAATCTTTTTTACCTCTTTCTTCCACACCATAACTGTGCCCATAGCCATCATGTATGTCTCCCCCCCCCCCTCCCCCCTCCCCCCCTTGCCCCCCACCCCTTGCCCTCTCTACAGGCAAATAGGCCAATCCTGGCCTATGTGTAGCCGACCGTACTCTGCAGCGTCGCTACTCTCTCCCATCCTTTTTACTCCTCTGTCCGATATTGCCAAATGATCTATTTGGCAATACCATCTAACCGACTTATGGAGTTTTTGGTGGAGTTCTCCGGGGAGACTGTGACGGGGTTCTGGTTTTTGCTCCCCTCTCCTTCCCTTTATTGATTTCTGAGATTTCTGCCAGATATTCTGCTGCTTTTATCTCGGATGTAAACATTTTGACATAACCTTTCCTGATAACTTTCAACCTAGACGGAAACAAGAGATATGCTTCTGCCCCTTGCTTCTGGAAAGGGCCAATCATCTGTCTTAGTTTCCACCTTCTTTCCACGGTGACGTGGCAGAAATCTGGCCTTGAGAAGAAAGTATTTCCATCAACTGTGATTCTTGAGTCAGGTCTAGCTTTATCAATTATCTCCTGTCTTGCTAGGAAGTTACCCAAAAAAACCAACATTGCTCTTGGGAGTTCCTTCTCCTGCCCTCCCCGGTTTTTCTTTTTGAACAGCGGGTACCTATGTGCTCTTTGCACTTCCACATCCCATTGCCATTTGGAATCAGGAAAGGCCTCTTCCAAGATCCTAACCACATACCCTCTGGGATCCTGTCCCTCTTTTCCCTCCTCCAGACCCAAAAGTCTCACATTGTTCCTTCTTTGGCGATTTTCAAAGCTTTCAAGCTTCCACTGTAGGTCTTCAACCACTTTTTCTTGATCCGTCTTAAAAGTCTGCCAGTCTGTCACTTCGTCTTCCACCCTGCTTGTCCTTTCTTCCACTTGTAAAACTCTTTCCTCAACCTCTTCCTGTTTTCTACTTACTTTTCTTAATGATAATTGCAGCTTTTTTGTATCTCTTTTCGCCCTTCTGCTCTCAGTTCTTGCCTCCTTTTGCATCTGTTTCAAAGTCCCAAACAGCATTTCTAGGGTTACCCTTTGGTTATCCTGCCTCCCCTCCTTTTCCCCTCCTTCCTGCTCACTTTCCTTGTAGGTCTCTGAAGTAGCGGAATAGTCCCATGATAATTTCTTGGACATGCTGCTTTTTGAGCCTCTTCCGCTTCTTGTTTTTGCTCCCAGAGTACCCTTTTTCTTTTTTGTGCCTAATTCACTGGAACAGTTACTAATGTCTGAATCAGGAGTACATTCAGTCCCGCTTTCCTCTTCCTCTGATTCCATCTCGCTTAGTTCTGATGAATCCGTGCCCTCATTAACCGAAAAAAACTCCGGCGAGCCTCCCCTCGCACTTCTGTCTAAGCTTTTATTATTTCTCATCAAGTCCTGATCTAGTTGTAACCCATGCAGTAGCCCATGCTGGTCCGTTAAACTCTGCGTGCTGCCCCAGCTTGCCTCAGTAGCCTTCGGCTGTTTATTAAGCAGTTCTGCCTCTACTGTCAGGAGAGCGTCTAACATCTGCTCGTTATTTGTCTTTTCTAATTGCTTAGGGGCATTAACATTGACCGGGTCACAGCCAGATGCCTTACCAACCGCCACCTCCGTCTCCTCTCCTCCCGCAGCTTCTGGAGCTTCTGCTTGCCGTTCTGCATTCACCATGCCGACTCCTACGTTGCTTCTCTGTTGCCTAGCAACCGGGTCTTCGCTGCTTGCGTCCTCGCGGTTCGTGGCGTCTGCTTCCGCGTTTGTCTCTCCGCTGATCCCCTGAGCGCAGGTAGCCGTCGATTGCTGCTCCTTTTGCTGCTGAGTGTCTGCCAGGATCTCTATACGAGGAACCGACAGAGGGGCCCTTGTGGTAAATGACTCCGGTAAGGTCGCTTGTCTCTTTTGATCTTTACCGAGTGTTTGAGCTGCATGCGCTCGCTGGGGCTTCCCGTCTGGTGCAATATCCCTCGTTGGTTTATGCATCGCTGAGCGGGTCTCCGGCCCTGCTTCCAGTTTCTTCTCCTGTTTCTTTGCTGCTGCGCTCTTCAAACTTCTACCCGAAATTTCCGGCGCTTTTTTCACAGGGGCTGTTTTTGGGATAGCCCCCTCTCTCACAGCAGCTCCTGAGGTCTTAGCCGATCCTGCTGCTGTTACTTTGTCTTTATCCGCCTTGAGCCTTTGGGACATCTTCGGAGGCACTTTCGTGACGTTGAACAGACTTCTCCAACAGTTCAACCAGACTATCAGCTTCTTTTTCACTTTTCTTACAGGGAAGCCCCTCAACCAGTCTGGGCTAAGTATATCTACTGTGGCAAGGGAAATCCGGTCAGTCAGAACCCACATCCCTGGGGTCACCAATACTCCATCATCCTAGGATAGGAGAGAGCGTAGAATGCGACTTCACTCTACAGAGTCACGGCGGCCATCTTGCCCCCATGTTGCGAGTTTTTTAGTGGGGGCTGTTAGGATCAAGAAAAGGATGTTGTCCGATAATATAACAAATATGACCCCATAAGCGATGAAATCAAATACTGGTCGTAGGAAAATGTTTTACAACATGAATTAATATCCTGAAATACAATATGTATATATGGTTTTAACTTACTGACCTCTTTTTAATACTTTTTTGAAAAAAATTGAGTCTGTTATACGATAATGTGTTTCTTATTTTATCCTTTTGTAAAAAACTAGAGAATGTAAATTAATTAAGATTTGATCATGTATAATTATGTGTTGTTGTTTGTATAAGATTGTATTTTTGCCTATGTCTTTTTATGATATTAATTTATCGAAAATAAAGTATTTTGACTGACTGACTGACCTAGGTACAGGAGTGCCAGATAGCTGAGACCAGGGACACTGTCAGCCAGAAAGGAAAACTAGGGTACTATTTTTCACAGCACACCATTAGTCAATATTTAGTCATTTGCAAGTATATCTCATCTGTGGGTATGAATAACCCCAATTCTATTCACTCAGAGACAATGTCAACAATATCAATCCGGAAACTAGAATCCACATTAATTAGTCTTCTTGATTCTCAATAATATTTCTTTTCAAATTTCAATTGATTTATATAATACTCCCAGCACACGACTTGCCGACACGTGTTTCGTCTTGTTTAAAGACTTTTTCAAGGATGGAATGTCAAGACATACACTAATAAATACAACATATATATGTACACATATTAACAAAACAACGTATAACTACATGTATATATTGAATTCATAAAAAGCTACTATAGACAAAAATATACATGGACTATCATCAAGATAAACCACATAAGCAGAACATAAAATATTGCCACATCATAGTACAATACACAAATATTAATATTTACAACTAAAATAGAGAAAGATAGGGCATAGTCAATATATCAAAGAACAGAAAAAAGCCTAACTAGATTCCACAAATTCCTAAGGAGAGGTAGACGAGTTATTAATGGTGAGGAATGGAGAAATGCAAACAGGATGGAAATACACCCAAACGAACCAAGAGTATAAGAATACCCTCAATGAGGTGCAGGTACCATAATAAACTACAGATAGCCTACCATACACATAAGTATCATCAATTTCATAGTCATGAAAAATCCACGGCTGGTACCGCTTGAACGAAAAAACTTTTGGTAGATATTCGAGATCGCTCACTCATTGTTAAAATCACACAGGTGAAGTCTAAAAGAGACATATGTTAATTTCATTGTTAAGTCACATCTGATATTCATCCATGCCAGAGAGCGCCTGGTAACATATTCAAAAATATACCAGCTTCTATCCACCCCTACTGAAATAATGATAAACAGGCACTTGGAGCTAAGCACCTTGTAATCCCAAAACTAATTGAACAAATGAGTTTATCTGGTATGCTACTAGTGGAGTAAAACCACGCTGAGAGTCATCCTCACACCTACTTATTGTCTCCCAGCTGTGAGGATTCAGTCAGACCCTTCCCATGCTCATCATGTGATCCCTTTATACAAAATAGAGAGATGTCGAGAACCAAATGGTTACAATGACTTACCCAAAATATATAGAGAACTCTGAAAGTAATACCCGGCGATCTCAGTGCAGTCTTATGCTCAGTAGTGAAAGGTAATAGCCTGATAAACAATTATAAGGAAGCTTGCGTCAGTATGTCCTATATACTTATTCGCCATACTAATGCTAATATTAAGGCCCATGGAACATATTACACTCACCCAAAAAATTCATAACGCCTCAGATTATTAAGGCAACTCCATTTAACTCGTACTGTTTGGTAACTCAAATATTGTAGAAATCTTCACCTTAACCTAACTCGGTGTGGCACTGGTACCGGCACCTAAATCAAAGCACAAATAATGAATGAATTCCACCGCTTACCAAAAGATTAAGCGATGCAGTAACACCAACCCACTCCGTAGTGTCACTCACCGCGTGGAGTTGCTAAATGCTGTGCAGGCTCACATAGTATTCCCTGCACTACTTCGGAGAATTCTTGTCACATCTGTGGTCCAACCGTAATAAGTTTGAACCTACAGAAAGAGTCAGAGACATGTATGCCAATATTAGTAAAGTTACATGACCCAATCTAAAAACATATATGTTGCAAGTGACTTGTCTATACTCTGACTTGGAGGAAGTCATGTGATCATGAGAGGCGGGAGTTTAGGGTGCATTTAAAACACTCTATGGCGCCCGTACTGTGCACCTGGTACGGAAGTGACGATATGCGCGTTCTGTGATGGAGAGGATTTTGTAAGGTGAGCGTGGGGAAGGGGGGCACAGTGGATGTTTGCACTCGTAACATATATGTTTTTAGATTGGGTCGTGTAACTTTACTAATTGCCACAGGCCATAGAACAGTATGACCAAGACAATGAGCGACAGAATAGCCTGGCCCAGGAGGATCAGATAAAGGAGAACCATGGTGAGTTTGCATAACAGCATGATGACAAGCAGCAGGAGGACCAGGGCCAAGAGAATCAAGACCAAATCCCAAAAGACAAGATCCAAGCCTCTAGGACCAGAGGCCACAATAAGCAGGGAAGTCGAGGATTCAGTACCAAGAGTACCTGGATGACCAGGATCAGAGAAGGTAGGTTTAAAAAGGGTCAGCACCAATAGGACCAGGAACAGGCCTAGGAGTGACAGGATCAGGGCCCAGAGTACCAAGTTGAACAGAAGGACCAGGACCTGTGGGTAACAGGACCAGGGTGAGGAATATCAGGTGGACCAGAGTTACCAGAGCCAGGAAGATACAGAGGACTGGGCCTGCATGTCCAGGAGGACCAGGACCAAATTGACTAGGATCAGAAGGACCCAAACAAGGAGAAGCAGAACCAAGAGGGCCCAAACCATTGAGCGCAGTGCCAAAATACCATGAAAACAAGGAAAAGGGCCAGGAGGACAAGGATGATTCAATGCAGGAAGACAAGAGCCAAGAGGACAAAACCTACAAGTGTCAGGACACTAGAGGCCAGGTAGAACAAGGGGGCCAGCAGGGTCAGCAACTCATGTACTGGAAATCAGCTGAGCAGGGTGAGAATGATCAGAAGGGCCAGGTTAAATGGACGTGGGTCAAGAGGATCAGGAAAGAAAAGAAAAAGCTATGAGAAGGGGGCCTGAAAGGACCTGGATTGCCAGAAGGACCAGAACCAAGAGGATTATGCGTACTAACACCCAGATACGGAGGACCAGAATCAAAAGAATCAAGTCTAGTGGGCATAAAACCACGAAGAGGAGACAGGCTGTGAGGACCAGGATTAGGAAGACTACTGCTAGGAAAACTAGACTGAGAGTGAGGACGACTGTGAAAACAGGACCTAAAGAAGAAAGAGTAGAAAGTCAGGCAACCAGAGTCAACAGGATAAGAGTTGAAAGGACCAGGGCAATGAGAACCAGTGGGACCACAACTAAGGGAAAAGGGAAACTCATTTCACAGAGGCCCAGCAGTATCAGGACCGGGCATACCAGGACAAGCAGGACCAGGACGTAGAGGAAACAGAGAACCAAGACAAGGAAGGCCAGAGTGACAGGAACCATGATAACCAAGCTAGGTGGCTAAGAACAGCTAAGAGTCAAGACGGAATACCTCACTTGAAAACAGCACCGCCTTTTATGAGCTAGTAAGGAGGTCCATTATTGGTCGTTTGGATAGGGCATGGTCATGGGGAGGAGTGGGGTAGTATAAAGAAAGGATTTCTAGACTACATGTTACTGATATATGTGCCTTTTGTTTAGGTGCACAAGTGAGGTGAAGTCTGTTATCTCAGGAGGTCCCGAGCTATCCTTCAAGGGTCCAGTGGTTTCCTTTCCATTTTTTCTTTCTCTCCCACCCTCTCCCTGTGCTCTTGTGTTTGTGCATTGTGTTTCTTTTAGTGTGCAGCATTTGGGTGCGGGTAGGGGACTGGGCCATTCCTCGTTCCTGTAGTGTAACGGGCTTTGAGGTGGTGAAACCTGACAAATGACTCAAAACAGGAAGATCATGCTAATGTGCACAAATTAATCCAAGATGACATCGAGCAGGAAGACCCGGGACAAGAGTACCATGACATGTTGGAGAGGGACCCACAGAACCAGTTAGGTCAAGGGTAGGTGGACTAAGGTCATTAAGATCAGAGACCAGATGGGAAAGGATTTGGTGGACTAGAAGAATCAGAATAAGCAGGACCAGAAACAGACTAGGAGGACAAGAGAGGTAAGAACCAAGGGACAGGGATCTGAGGATCCAAGTGGAACAGGAAGACTAAGAACTTGGATATTAGGGCCAGGCTGGCAAGGGTCAGGACAGCCAGGGCCACCAGAGCTATGAGGACCAGTTCAACCATACTAAGACAAAAAAGACAAGAACAGGACCAATATGACCAGGCCCAGGCCAAGAGGACCCAATAAGAGGACCAGGACCAGTGCACACACTACCAGGTGGACCACAAGGACAAGGACCATGCCTAGGAGTATCAGAATGACCCAAACAAGGAAGCTTAGGAGTGCCTGCCCTACGAAAATCAGTGCAACAGGGCTAGATGGATAAGGACCTAGCAGACCAGCAGGATCAGGATGAGCATCAGTAGTTCCAGGACCAGAAGGCTCAGGAAAGGGTAATTCAAGACCAGGGTTAGGAAGGACAACAACCAGGACTCCCAGATTCAAGAAACCAGTACCAGGGTGAGCAGAACTAGTTGGACCAGAGCCAGGATAAGGGTCAGAAGTACCAAAGCAACCCAGAAAAGGAGGACTTGGAACAGGACTAGGAGGAGGACCAACACCTAACTGTCCAGAAGGACCTGGAAGTGAAGGAACAAGACCAAGGGCAGGAGGGCACCTATACATGTCTAGGCCACAGATACTACAAAATCTCTTTTGTAAATGTTCTTATTCATGTTTATTATGCTGCCAAACCCTAGAACACCCCACTTCTTCAGTTCACATAACATGACAAGTATTTGTTGAAAAATCAGAGCAGGCAAAGTGAATAAAAATCCTGGACGGTTAACTCTTTCTTCTGAGTGTAGAAGATGCAGTCTGATGCTGGCAAAGTTGTCTGGAGGTGGATTTGAGGGCTTAGGGACTGAAAATTGTCACAGGGGTTTAAGTATAAATGAGCAAAAATGCTTATTCAATGTCTTATTTAATACAATATTTGTAAGAAAGTCAATGAATAAAAATCTCTGAGTTCCTTTTCTTTTGTGTCTTTGATGTCTACATGTCTTTCTCTGTTTTACGGGGAAAATTCATATTTATTCCAATGATATGCAGTTCAATATATTATAGTTCCAATCCTTTGCTTCTGGCTTCTCAACTAAATACTTCCTCTGATGACTAGACAGAGCCCGACAGGGGCCGTTGAAGGTAGGGCTTTACACCATCTAACCTATTTAGAGTAAAACCTGGCTGTAAGGGAGAGGAAAAAAGTAATGACCCCATCACCCTGGGAGAAAACTCCCTGCATGTGGGAGCATTCTTTCTTTTGTTTAAAAAAAATACAAACTCCTTCTTTGGCAGTTTGTTTTTGAAAAAACTTTTTTGGAACATTTTCAAGCTGGTCATAATGTCTGACTGTACTCCCATTCAAATGTTTTGTGCATAGACAGGAAACACCATGACAGCGGTGCCTGTCAATATAGAGAGTTGTCCGAAGGCCAACTGGACAATTCTAACTTTGGCCGATGTAGGTCCCTCAGGATGTCAGAGGTATTGTTCTCTCATTCATGGTGTGATGGTCTCTTCATAAGGGGCCCTTTCCAATTGTTTCTATTTTGATAAAATCACCCTAGTTATTAGTTGCTCTATGTTACTGCTCTATGTTACTGGAATACAATGTTTCCATTTCTGGTATTTGCTTTTGCAAATCATTGTTTTAAGGTGTCTGATTTGTTTGATAGAACTGTACCACAATTAATAATTACAGATTGCACTGATTTACTGCAAAAAAAGAAATAGGTGTTCTCATAACATGGAGCATATTAATAATCCTATATCTGTCCCTTGTTCATGACTTCAGAAGAGTAAACAGATGGGCCTATTAGGATGGCGGACGGACCTGTGTCCGTCCGCCACCCCCGAGGTGGAGGGACCGTCCGCAGGGGCAGCAGCGGTCTCTCCGGTGCAATTAGGATGTGACCGCCACCCTGGCGGTCACATCCTGTATCTTTAACCTTGCGGCGGGTGCTGCTTGAAGCAGCACCCATCGCAAGGTTAAAAATGCATGTTTTACATTTACATGCACAAAGCGGCAGGCACCTCGCGGTGCCTGCCGCAAAAGTGCATGCAAATGCTGGGGGGTACCATGTGCACCCCCACCCCCAGAATCCGTAGGGGCCCGCAACGGGCCCCCAATCACCAAAGACCACATGCTTTTCCACTGCGGAAAAGCCGCAGTGGAAAAGCATGTTTAAATGCACATCGTAATTTGGCTGACAGTGTCTTGCAGACACCGCCACCAGATAGCCCTCCACACCCCGCAGATCAGCGGCGGACGGACCTGCCGTCCGCCGCTGGTCCCACTGCATTCCCACCGCCATCCTAATCTGGCGGTGGGTGTTTTCTGTGGCCGCAGCAGTGAATCTGCATCCTTCAGGCCGGCGGTGGCTTCCGTCGGCCCGGAGGATGCGGATTCACCGCCATCCTAATCGGCCCTAGTATTGCAAAGGTTCTAATCATCCTGATTATTAGTCACATCTTCAGGTAAATGCGAAGGAGTATGAGCATTTATAAGGGGACTTCCAAGTCACTATGTCTAGGCCCATAATGTAATGGCGTGGTATTCTGTGCCATGTCTGTCAAAATAAGTTGGAAACGTTTAAACTTTTGGAACCATTAGACCTATAAATTAGTGCCTGCATCTAGACTAGTTTTTAGCAGTAAGAGCCTTATGTCGTAGAATAACAATGTTTGTGAGAAAAAAAATACTTATGTGCAAAATCCTTTATATTAGTTAAGTAATAATAATAATAAAAAACAACTTTATTCAGCAAAGAACACAGCCATAAATGATACAATATATTAAAAACAATATCATATACATTAAAAAAATATATAATTTTATACACAACTCTAAAATGACATTACAGTATACACTCATCTTGCGGGACCACTAGCTTATGAACTACTGTAAATGCTAACTTGTTTCCCTGAAAGTGCTATGTCAACATGTCACTATTCGTACATAAACCTCTCTCTCTCAGTCATGTATGGTTATCCTAGATCTCATCATTGCTCTTCGAAAGTGAGTGTGCAACCACAAATAACGTGCGTTCATGCTGCAGAAGTTGTGATTCAAGCCTGTCTGGATCCCCATTCTTTTAAATAGGGTTTCAGGTGCAGTCTCCTGGGATACGTAAAATAGTTGCATAGAAAGACGAAATGTAAAATATCCTGTGGAGACCTATTGTTGCAGCCACAAGGCCCTCTATCCTTGGCTCGAGCTACAAAGCCTGGAGGAGAGTCCACTAAATGATGAAAAATATTACATCTGAAACGAGAAATTAAAAAGTGATCATAAGCGCTGGATAAAATAGTGAGGGAATGCTCTGTTCCCAGCACTGATTGAAATAGGACATGTGCTCTGACTGACATCTTACTTAGTTCCTTTCCTTCCCGCTCCTCACTAAATTTCTTAGAGAATAGTTTGTTAATTTGTTTCTTGACCTCCTCCTTCACTGTTATATATTTGGTAAGTATGTCTATTCTTACCAGGGTACAGAGTGTTTATTTAATATATCTTAGCCAGGGGACTTTAAGGGCATGATCCAATTAGAGGCTAAATTATTGCTTGATTAAATAAGGCCTCCTCATTGGACAAAATATCCACCCAACAAAGCAGAGGCTTAACTGCAGTTAAGTCAGTCACATCCCTCACCCCAAGTTCTTCATGCACTGAGTAAGTGGGGGTACCCTGAGGGACTTTTAACAGCTGTCTCAGATATTTGTTGTGCATCGTCTGTAATTCCACCAGTGTCTTGTAACCCCAAATCTCGCTCCCATACAAGGCCTTAGAGATACAAATTGAATGGAATCATTTTAAAATCACCCAAGGCGACCAAGTACATAATCTGTGTGCAAAGTTTGCTACAGCTCCCATTGCGGTCTTCGTTCCCATCACGTTCTCTTCTTTCAGGGTATTCCAGTTTAGTTTGGCGTGAAATGAAACCCCAAGGTATTTAAAGGCTGGGACTTTGGTTATACTAAAAGAGCCTGCCTTATAAGAATTTGTACCATTCCCTCGACCACCCACTTCCATCACAAATGACTTGGCATAGTTGGGGGACAGACCCAACCCATTCATAAAGGAGACAAACCCGTCAACTAAAACATGCAACGCTCTTGGCGTGTGCAATAAGCACAGCATTGTCTGCGTACAGCAGTATTGGTACTGGTCTACTGCCTATTCTCGGAGTATCCACCTGCAAAGAAATCAAGGCAGATTTCAGCCCATTAATGTACAACATAAATAAAAAAGGGGCTAGAATACAGTCTTGGCAAACACCTCTTGAGCATTTGAAGCGGTCGGTAAGTCCCTCTTCTTGTGTAAAACAGACTGCTGCTGAGGTGTGGGAACAAAGTAATCAGGGTATTTATTATAGATCGCTCTACTTCTAATTCATCTAGTAGAGACCACAGTTTACTGCAGTTAACCCTATCAAACACTGCAGTAAAATCCATGAAGCCTAAATAAATGGATACCACTTTGGTGATTGTATATTTTGCTATCAGTAAATTGAGATTTAGGCATTGGCCCACTGTGGATTTACCTGCAAGGAAACCATATTGGAACTCCGAGATAATTAGATTTTTGTCTGCCCACTGCACTAACCTATTTAATATGACCGACCCATAACCTTGACTGTCTAATCAATCAGGGATATCGGTCGGAAGCAGTTGGGGTTATCCCTGTCCCTCTTCTTGTAAATGTGGACTATTTTAGCAGAGGACCAAGACTGGGGCATATCAGATGACACTGCTGCATTCAAAACCCTAGTCAAAATTGGGCCCACACGTCAATGTTGCTCTTAAACATGTCTGGGGGAATCCCATCTGGGCCCGGGGCCTTAATATTGGTCAATCCCTCTATGTCTATTATTACCTCTTCTAACTGAAAATTAATCTGAGAAACACATGGGAAGAGCTCCCGGACATTGTTATAGTTGTCTCCATCCCTGTAATTATAAACCCCTTGGAAATTATTTTTCCATTGGTCCTGTGTGATGTGATGACATACTGATGGTTTGTCTGGTTCAGAAACAACAGGGTCTTTTAATAACTTTCCAGAATAAGGAGCTATCTTTTAATTCACTAGCCTGGACCAGTTCCTTCCAAGCCTGTTTTTGTAAAGAAGACCTCAGTTTCTGGAGTGCTTTATTATAATTATTGCGGCAAATGGCTACCATAGATGTATTGGGAGGGGACTCTATCAGGGCCATTTGAAGTTTCCTCAGTGCTTGAGGACACTCACTGTCAAAACACTTTGGGCTATCCGAGTGGGAAGTGGCCACTGGGACAGCAATGAGAGCAGCCACTGACTTCGCTTAGCCTCAAAGGAACCGAGTACATCTTCCTCTGATGGTGAAATATCTAGGCACTTCATAATCTCCTGTTGCCTCTCTTTCAAAAGGGATGAAATGAAAGCATTGCTGTCCAACTGGGACCACTGCAAACGTCTCCCCTGGTCAGTAGGCCCTATTGTCCTCCCCATCCTACTACCGAGTACTAGCTAAACACTCTGTGCCAATAGCCCAAAATCAAAGGGTTATGATCGCTGTAGGAGCTTTCTACAGTCCTGAAAAACAATATAGTGTGGACTAGAGATGATGATACAAAAATAAGATCAATGGTGGCAGCGCAGCTCCTTCCTTTATAGGTAGGGGGTAACGACTATTGGGAGCAAATACTGCATTTGGTAAGGTAAACGTTAGGTCATAGGTTTTTAAAGGAACATTTAATTCATGTCCATCTACAGAATACTCCATGTGCCATTCTTCTATCAGGCATGTGGAAGTAGCCCTCGTACTTTGTCCGATGTCTGAACATAAATGACAATTAAAATCTCCTCACAAGATAAGATTACCCCGAGGTAAATTGTCCCTCTGTAACTGATCTAATAGACAAGCTAGCTCCTTCAAACTCGATAGGCCCAAATTCCTATGTTTAGCATTATAACAATGAATGATTGTAAACCAGTTCAATCTACCTAACACCAGCTTTAAACCTTGTGCCACTGCAGAGTTCCAACTAAATTGTTTCACAGACCCACAAAGCTCGAGGGCAATAAATATAATTAAACCACCTTTGGCTCGTCCTTGTATCGAGCCTTCCACTGGAAGGAAGAACGACTTATAGCCCTCCATGAAGAATATATTTGTCACCTCTCAGGTCTCCTGCAGGCAAATGTTCTAATAAGAGGTTATAAATTGGATCCAACTGTCATTGTCCAATTTTGAGGCTAATCCAGCCACATTCCAAGAGATCAGAAAGACCTCTCTCCCTCCCAGAGTACTGGGTAAAATGGTTGATATTATCTTGTCCCCCTGGTGACCTGTGAGCAGTTCTGGTTAGTGTGATCTATAGGGAGGTCTACATTCACTCTCTGCCAATCCACCCTGGGCGTGACTACTTGTGCTGGAGGGTCAGTCGCTGTTATCTGTCCTAGGCTGTGTTCAATGCCCGCCTCCTGTCAATCTAGATCATTAACCCCTTCCACGCTGATGACGAGCTGGGCTCGTCATGGCGTAGCCTCCTCACACGCTGATGACGAGCCCAGCTCGTCACGTAAAGTGCGATTTAAAAAAACTCAGCACAGGAACGGAATTGCGCTAGCGCGCATGCGGTTCAGATCCGACATGGGGGCATAAGTATTTGAAGACAACTCCATTCCCTCCCCAGTGTATGCGCCCCCCTCCATCTCAAGGGCGTTATTATTTGCTAGAACAGTAGATCCGGTCTGTAGAAAAAAACTTATGGAAGTGGTTTCATTTCTGAGGCATAAAAAGGGAACTCACCAAGTGTCTCTAAATGTTGTGTGCAAGTTTTCTGAAGTAGACAATCACAGAATTGCCCATGAAGGTTCTCTCAGATTTTCCAATCCAAGAGACCCTTCTTGCCATCAGGATATGAGAATGGTCCCTTACGTTGAATCTGCTGTTTCCCTAACCAGTGAGACACTTTATTAATCAAATTATCTATGGGTTCCTCAGTACCTACTCCCAAACTATGAAACCCCACCAGAACTACAGTATAGGGAGAACATGCTGGAGGCAGATCAATTACTGGCAGACCTGGTCTATAAATGCTCTTAGTGCTAACCCCCGCTTTCTTATGCACACCTGGTGCTGCATGTTAGTCCCTTACCCCCCCCCCCCTTCTCATCTCACCATACCATAAGTTTGAGAATTAAACCTGCAACCAATCTCCATCCCCTGGTCCCTTATGTATCTCATAGGCCCATTCTTCAATAGTCTATCAGAGCTTGGTGCTCGACTTCCTGGCTCGTTTTGCCCATGCAAACTGGGGGCATGCTACCTGTGGTTGGGCACTACTCAGTCGCGAGAGTTTAGAAATGGTATTCAACATATTCTCCACTTTCCCAAGTGTCTCTCTGGAATCTGATAATCCTTTTTCCAATTTGTCCCAGACCTGAGAGAACAGTTTGGTCATCAAGTTTGTAATTAACCCCCTCAGAGTATTCCAAAATGTCCCTATGTCTATCGGGCTAATCAAAGGTTGTGGCTCCTCCACTCTCCTTGTGGGCTCGTTTTTCTTCTTCGCTTTACGCAATCTCCTGGGTGCTGGTGACACCTCTGCCTCGGTACTCTTGTTGTTGTTAGCTGGGGGGACCCCATTGTCCACCCCTGCAGTGCCTGGTGATAAAGCACTTACGCACTGCTTGCTTCCCTGTGGTGTTGCGGCCCCTGGGGCAGAAGCCTGTGTGCTATCAGTCATGACAGGACTCGTGATAGTTGCTTCTAGTGAGTCAGCCCTCGAAAGTTCAGGCACTGGGGGACCTTTAGAACCCATAGATAATCTCTTCTATGCCTTATCAATCTCCTTGGTGATGGCACCCACTGCTTTAGCTAAGAATCGGTCAATGGTAGTCCTTTTTTTGTTAGACAAATGATTGTTGTTAGTAGCTTTTCTCTTTCCCATGTTAGATTAATGCTAACCTAAACACAGTACCTCACCGAACCTAGGTCGTCCATGCTATAATCAGTTGAACAATTAACAGGTGCTCACCACATTGCTGGGCATCCAGGACTTCTGGTTGCTTGAATCGGGTAGGTTCTGGCTCTGGCGTGGTAAAAACTGAACTGCTGTGTTTTGTTGTCTGCCCCGAATGTAAGTAACCAACCAAGAGGGCATGGCCCAGGCATGCCTGCGCGCGTCCCATGCTGCGGGAGACCTGGGTTGATTTTGATCGCCTCCCCGTGCTAAGAACATGGTGTTGACTATGTGCCGCCACTGAGGTCTCTGGGCCTTGCAGTCCTGGCCCCCTCCTGAGGGCAAAAGCAACTCTGTCAACGGTCTCTTTGCTGCCGGAGACCTCGGCTGATTTTGAACGCCTCCCTGAGCGAAGAACGTGGTGTTGACGGCGGGCTGTGACTGAGATCTCAGGTATAGTGCAAAACGGTGTGGTCATGATAGCAGACAATTATTTTTGTAGAAAATAAATAGTAGTAGCAAAACACTAAACAAATTGGTTGTGTCATGTATCCATTTAATTACTTTATGGAAGAATAGAGCACTTGATGCAATTATATTCAAAGCATTAAACAAATAAAGGCAATGCCATTGCTCATTGTGGTGATTGTACGATATAGTACAGTGCTGTTTATGAGAAAGGAGAAGGAGGGAAGGGAATGGGTATTAAGCGGTCACGTGTGGGTAGGGAACAAGAAAAAGGTATTCGTGACATATATACACATAGTTTGGTGTAGACTTTACCAGCCTGTGGTTGGTCAAGTGTTCCCAGCCGTACACATAACTCAAATGGACCAGAAATTATTTATAAACAATGTCGCCAGAGTTTGTGTTTGAATGTTGTTGACATTTCCTCAGGGCAGGACGGAGTGTTAGCCTTGCAGTGGCGTCTTCCTCAGGACTGAGAAGAGCACCTACAAATAATCGGAGAATATCTATCAGGAAATGAAGGAGTAGTTGTGTATGCTACTGGTGTGTCTGGTAGGTACTACCTACTTGAATGGAACGACTGGAAGCCTTTGCTGTCGAAATGTAAAATGTGGGCTTGTGGAAGCTCCTGGGTGGGGAAGAGAGAGAAAAGGGAAACAGTCACATGATGGCTGGAGAATTCAAATTGGAAGGGCTAATCTTACTATCTGAGCTCCTCACCATGGGGGGAACCCGTTGGGGTAGTACTTACTCTTATCACTCAGCGTGGAGATCTGCAGCTGTCTCAGCTTGCAAACATAGGGTAAAGAATCCAGTGTTTCCTAAAAGAGAAGAACATGAAGTGGCTCTCAGTAAAGCAACCCAATTGAGTGATAACTGTGAGAGGCAGGGAGATGTCCGCAGAGAGTCTGCCAAGGGGCCCCCTGGGGAGTGTCCAAAGGAAGATGGCAGTCTGCGTGGGCCTGGGGATTGACTTGGATAAGATCGTGATTGTATTAACATCACATGAAGGGCGCCACCAGAAAAGCTGTCAGGAGGGTCAGGGAGAACGAAATATCACCACTTCCCACTGTAGGAAGATCGCAGTAGAGGAACAATACCTCGTAACTTAAACAAGGGGGAAGGGGTGCTAGTGCAATCAAGGAGGGGCACCCCTGGGGCTGTCAGTGTACACAAACAAAGTTAAGGCAGCGTAAATGGTCTTCGAGCTGGAGCCGGTGACCACGCTTGAAATCATGGTGGCGAATTGCAATTTGGGAAAGACAATGAAGGTCGGAGCATCATGCTCGCTTACCTGGCTGTCCTGGCCAAAGCTCAGAGTAGAAGCCGGTATCTGTGTGGTACCAGGAAATAAATAATGCATGGAGTACGTGCACAAGGACGTGGCGACGTCCCTCGTCACTGTTGTCCTCAGTGGAAGAGTCAGAACATACCCTAATGCGTGGCCAGAAGTCACGGCTAAAGGGAATGTATCAAAAGATGCAGGGTTGAGTATAAGCGTCCCTGAAGACAGGGAGCATGTCTGTTCGTAAGGCACCAATCCAGAGAATATATGTAGAATGTAGTGCCATGTGACTTAAAGGAGCCAGGTCAGTGTTGGCCGAGTAGAACGACACAATCGCTGGCACCTAAAATAAAGCCCCCTGTCCTGCGACCGTCCTGTGTGCATGCGAGGGAAAGAGGCTGAACAGATCTCATAGGTGCACAGTGTGGCGTTGTGATAGCATACGCAGAGTTTCTTGTGTCTGTACATCCTCACCACTGGCATAGTGAATACTAGACCACATCAAGGTGTAAGCAAAAAAGGACATAATTTGTTTACACATCACATAGTAAGTAGTGGACCACATCGTGGTGCATGTACGTAGGATAGTTTCCATTACACATCATAATCGAAAATCACAGTTTATGGCAATCGTGTATATCATTGAATCACATCATGGTTCTTGCACATACGATGACATTCATTATACATCACAGTTGGAATACAGTTGACGTTAAACGTGCCTCGTAGATCATTGTCCATAAAGGAATCACGGTCACTGATACATGAGCTAGAGTCTGGAAATAGTGGTGACCACCTATTGCCACTGGGTACATGATCTGCTGATATCCATTCTGGAGATGTGATGGGAAACTAAGCAATCGTGTTTGCACAGGGACACGGACATAGTTGATCTATAGGGCTGATTGAATCTGTCTCATAGGACAGCCTATGGTAGCTGTCAGTGCTAGAAGTCTGTTGCTGCTAGACTAACAGACCATGGGTCATTGGGCCTGGAGTGTAATCCCGCTTGTATGTCAACTATTCTGTGATAAGGCCCGCCAGTTGTGCATTTGTGCCATCCAATTCATTCAATCCGTTATTTACTGTATCCAGAAGATACATCATCTTGCACTCCCTGACATTTAAAATGGGTCCAATGTCGCCACCTCTGGGTCCCTCTAACACTTTTTCCAATGCCAACCATATGATGCAGTCTGGGGGTGTGTGTGTGTCTATTAGTGTTCCCCTAGTGGGGCACCCGGGCTGTTGCAGCAGATCCTGTTGCAATGCTGCAGTATTCACGCCTTAACTTTCTGTCTGGTTTGTCCCACATACAGTAGATTACATGGGCATAAGATGGCATAGATGACATCACTGGAAGTGCAATTAGTGTGGGCCTTAATATGGATGTTGTGGTGTTTGTATGTAAATAGCTTGGTTCCAATCACCATTTTGCATGCCTTACATCGTGTGGATTTAAAGTGACCCACAATTCTTGGAAGGTTCCACATGGTCTGGTTTGTAATACATGGTGGTGTGTCAAGGAGTGAGAAAACTACATGGTCTCAGACATTCTTTGCTTTCTTGAAAGCATGCATAGGAGGTTTCTCTATGTCTATTTCATCAGATATGAGTTTCCAGTGGCCATTGATTATTTTCTTGAATTCATTGTTGCGCGTGCAGTATGTTGTGACACAGATCATTCTATTGGTGGTAGGTTTTTGTGGTTTTGGCGTCAAAAGTGTCTCTCGGTTTTGGTACCACGCTCTTTTCCTGGCTCTCTTGACAAGTCTCCTTGGATATCCTCTCTCCATCAGGCAAGTGATGAAATCATCTGACTCCCGAAAGTAGTCTTCCTTTAGGGTGCAGTTTCTCCGCATGCGAAAGAACTGACCGAATGTAAAAGGGTGTCTCTGAGGCTTCTATTGTGGTGGCTGGTATATCTCAGCAGAGAGTTCCTTTCAGCTGCCTTTCAATACAGTGTGGTGTAGAGGTGATCTTTCATAGTTCTGATTGTGAGGTCCAAGAAGTCTATGGTATGTGTATTCCAGTGGTTGGTAAACTTTATATCTTGGGAGCAGGTGTTCAACCATTCAAAAAACCTCTGTAGCTCAGTTTCGTCACCTGGCCAGATCAGTAATATGTCTTCTATGTACCTGCGCCATTGTGTAAAATTTGCCCTGTATGGATTTGTGTCGAAGAAGATGTATTGTTCTTCGAATTGATCCATATATATAGGATAGCTAAGTCCGGGGCTATGGCTGCCCCCAAAGCCACTCCTTTGGTCTGAATGTAAAAGCTATTTTTAAAGACAAAGAAGTTTCGCATCATGGCCACCTCTAAGAGGTTCACTATAAATTCAGTGGGCACACCCGCTGGTTGTGATCTCTTGTCTAGGGCTTGCCTCGTCACCTCCAGTGCTTGTTGTTGTGGTATACTCATGTAGAGTGAGGTGATGTCTAGGGTAGCCAGCAGTTGAGATTCTGGGTCGAATTTAATTTCGTCTACCAGGTTTATGACCTGCATCGTATCCCGAAGGTATGTTTTGTATTGCTTAAGCTAGAGGTTTCAAGAAGAAATCAACTTATTTGCATACTGGTTCAAGGAGAGAGCCAAAGCCCGATATAATAGGTCTACCATGCGGTTTCTCTAGGTTCTTATGTACCTTGGGTAGTGTATATATCGTGGGAAGACGTTGCTGTGCATTGTTGAGATAATCAAATTCATGCTCTGACAAAAAAACTGCCTCTTTGCCATCTACAGTTACACAGTGGATAAGTCTTCTTACATCTTTGGTCGGGTCTGTGGAAACAGATTTGTAACTGATCCCATCTTTTAGTTGCGAGTAGATTTAATCTTTGGGGTCGCTGATGTTCTGGACCACAATTACGCCACCTTGTCCGCCGGTTCTATGACAATGGTCTTGTTATTTTTGAGTGTGTTAAGGGCCTCAAGTTTTCTTTTAGTTATATTATGCTCCTGTTTCCTTTTAAAACTCTAACCGATGAAGTGAAAACTTCTTTTTCCAAAGGCATGAAGGCGGTAGCAAATTGGATGACTTCTAATTGCTTACAATGCAATGTGGGCAAAACGGAAGTTGTACTCTTTGGGGAAGCAAAGATCCTATGGACCCCGGACTGGTGGGCGCAAGACCTTGGCCCGGTCCCAGACCCCAAAATGGTTGTGATAAATCTAGGAGTTCGCTTGGATTGTGAACTCTCTTTTAAGCAACATTGTAACATCATGGTGGGTTCCTGCCTCCATGTCATCAGCATGTTGCGAAAGGTCTTCCCCCTGTTGCCAGATTATACCAGAAAAACCTTGGTGCAAGCTCTGATACTTAGTCGTATTGGCTATTGTAAAGGCCTCCTGTTATCGGCCAACGATGGAGTACTAGCCAAACTCCAGATGATTCAAAACACCACGGCTAGGCTAGTATTAAATGCCCCCCCTAGAACACCGTCTAAACCTCTCCTGGAGAAATTGCATTGTCTCTCAGTCCGTAACAGGGTAAAATTCAAGACCTGTTGTTTAATACACAAGAGCTTAAATGGACTAGGGCCATTGCACTGGAGAGATAAATTCATTCCATATAACCCGGCTCGGTCTCTTAGGTCCAGTAACCAACTTCTCTTGAGAATTCCAGCTGTGAGAAAGTCCAGACAGGGTGGTAAGGCCTTATCTGTAGTTGGGCCGACTCTATGGAATAAGCTACCCCTTGAGCTGAGGCAATGTTCGGAACATCTGAGCTTCAGAATGAAACTCAAAACATTCTTGTTTCAGAACTAAATTAGTATCCATAGACTGTTTGACTATGCTTCTGGTGTTTTTTTGGGCGCAGAGATACTCTGATAAAGAGTCGATTCAAGCGCGTTATAAACCCGCAAATAAAATAAATAAATAAATTTGACATATGACTTGGTTGAAGATGCCTTCAAGACATCCCGGGCCACAACACCTTCAAATGTCAAGATTTTATGTGACATCATGTGGCTGGGTGGCATGAATGTAGAGGGTGGTCCCATTCCGGTGATAAGATATGGATGGTAATGAAGTAGAATATGTATAGAAGTGCGCAGTGGTACTTTCCAGAAGAATCGGTGTCATTCTGCCTTGACATTGAAGCGGTTGGGAAAGGAGGTCGGTACAAATGATAATCTCTTAGTCAAAATGCTGATTTTGTCATCCGATAAGATGTGTCCCGATAGCTTGTTGATAGTACTGTTCCCCATAGTTACCACCTGTAAGTTCTCTGTCTGGTATTGATCTTGCCGTGGATCTCTGGGGCTTGCAGTCCTGGCCTCTGGCCCCTTCCTGAGGGCAAAAGCAACTCTGTCAACGGTCTATTAGTTGGAAAATTCTTTAGGTTAGTAAAAGGACTTTTGTGATTGTTTCTGAAATGCAAATAGGAGGGTTCATGAAAGGGGTCCAATTCAGAAAGGAATTTATTGATAGTTTATAACTGCAATTGCTGTTGCAAACCATTGATGAGATAACGACTCCGAGTTGGAGTGTAACTAATTTGCAAAGGGGAAATAGTTTCTGGAGGACATGATGTTGGCAGTCCTCTATCCGGGGGATGTCAGTCACTTTTTGTCAATGAACAAATAATACATCGACCATAAGTTTCATAAGGCGATAGACGCCAGTTGTGTTCACTCCTTGTTTTTTGTTCTAACTGGTGTAAATACCTGTTGAAATCTGCATAAGGCATTATAAAACAAAATTTAAGCTATTTAGACAGCAGCCAGGTAAATTGTGAAGTTCCTCTGATATTTGCACAGCTACTGGCTAAGTTGTGCATACTCTCTACTGTTTATCCAGCCACCAGGTGGATAATGAAGTTTCTTTTCAAGTTATTTGCAAGGACCCCACCAATACAGTCCATCATTTATGCTGTGTACCCAGCTGAATTTTGACATTTCATTGCTATATGCCAGGCTACCGGTCAGATAATATATCAAGTTCTGCTATTTAACCTCATAGCTGCTATTAAGCGTCCAGCTCCAGTGCTGGACGTTCCATTGCGCAGGTGCAGTTTGAACGTTCAACGGCCGACGGCAGCACTCCCGAGGTAGTGGTGCCGTCAGCCGGTGAACGTGCGTAGCACCTAAAGGGTTAACCATTGGCTCAAAAAATAATTACGTTTATTTGCTGTTTGCATGGCTCCTGACCTAATAGTAAATGTCTGCTGTTTTGCCAGTAGTTGGTTAATGATTGAAGATTTTTTGTTTGCTTGACTGCTGTCCAGACAGTTCAAAACTTCTACAATTTGGTCAGTGGCCAGCTAAATGGTGAAGTGTCCTTTTTATTTATACAGCTCTTGACCAAACAGTGTAGAATCTCTCCATTTAGCCAATGACCGGGGAAATAGTGAACCTTTTCTGCTATTGCACAGCTGATGGCCTAACAGTGCAGAATGGCTACTGTTTAGCCTGCTCTGCTGCCTAGTAAATAGAAAGGTTTTCTGCTATTTGCACGGCTGCCAGATGAATAACACAGAATCTCTACTATTCAGCCAGCAACTGGGTAAATATTTAAGGTTACCTGCTATTTGACCGGCTGCCGGATGAACAGTGCACAATTTTTACCATTTAACCATTGGCTGGGTAAATAGTGACTTTTTTTGCTATTCGCACAGCCTCAAGTCGCACAGTGCAGAATCTCTACTGTCTAGCCAGCAGCCAGGTAAATAGTAAAGTTTTTTCTCCTATTTGCACAGCTTCCAGTCAGAAGTTCATGATATCTACTATATAGTGAGCAGCCAGGAAAATAGTTAAGTGTTCCCGCTATTTGGCCACCAGCCGGACAGTGCAGCATGTCTACTATTTAACCAAAGGCTCGGTAAATAGGGACATTTTCTTGCTATTTGCATAGACACCAGCAGAAAAGTTTATCACTGTTTAGCCAGTGACCTGCTAAATAGTGGTATTTTTCTGCTACATTCATGGCCGTCGGCCAGACAGTGCAAAATCTCTATTATATAACCAGAGGACGAGTAAATAGTGATGTTTTCTGCTATTTAGACTGTTGTCAGCTAAACAGAGCAGACTCTCTATTATTTATCCAGTGCTATTTTTAAGGTCACAGGCCAAATAATAAATAAATTCTACTCTTTAACCAGCGGGTGAGTAAATGGCAGAAGAAATCCACTATTTTCCAGGGGGGATAGATAAATTGCCACTATCACAATATATCCCTACTGGAAAGCAGGGGGGGGGGCTTAAAAGTTCTATAGGGGAGACGTTTAAGCCACTGAGATCTGTTGGGAAGGTGGACACATCTCAATTGCCTATGACTAGAATTAGGCAGTGGATGAAGCACTACACAGTTTTACAATGGAAGATAACAAAGAATAGAGGAGATGGCAGCTAGAAAATTTAAGGAAGTAAAATGAAAAGGGAGCAGTGAAGAGATACATTGTAGTTGAATAGGGGTGGGGGCCTGGAGCTCTGGAGCTATGGAAAAAGCTCCCTAGATGTGATTACAAAATAGGCGGAAAGGGCTGAGTGGATGGGGAAACAGTAGAAAAGAAGATGGATGAGAATGGAATGCCAAGAAAATCCCCGGCCTAAAAAACATTGAAGGTAGAAGAGGAGGAGAAATAAAACACAGGCAAGATTGAAACAGAGAGTAACAAAAGGGGACTGGTGTGTCATGGAGGGGGGAAGCCAAGAGAGTAAACACACCACTAAAACTGAGGCAGAGATCAGCAGTTTCAATACAGCAGATGCTTAGTCTGTATGAAAGAGGGTAATAGGAGTAACAATGTGGCGCAGTTATAACATTTCTCATTGGTTTATATATAAAACAGCAGAAAACTTTATACATGACATAATTTACTGTGACTTATAGCTTCAAGACAGGTTTTTGCATGTTTGTCTGAATTTCATCTTAACTTTTTCAGCCATGTGAATCCATGCTGCATGCTTAAAAAAACATATCCTGGGATAGTTGTTTCTCTGGATTTGATCTTCATTGTGCAATGGTGTTGCTATAATAAATAGACTTTAGAGTTTTAGAAATGACTTTGTTCTTGAAATCGATCTACCTCCTCTAACTGTATTTATACTGTAACACATGAGGGGGGGGGGCATTTATTATTTTCCATTTGAACGCAGTGCAACAAACAACGTTGCTGCACTGCATTACGCTAGGGGAAGAGAGCCACACAGAGCCATATCTACTAAGAAATTATGCTTTTTCACTCTTTACAGCTCTGGCGCACAAATAGACTGCCTAGTGCCACACACAGCCCTGTGCATCACACTGTAAAGTTGTGTTTGTGCTATCTAGCATTGTCTTTTTCCTAAGAAGGTTTCCCTTTCAGTACGAAATGCTATACCAAGACAAAACTTGAGAGCTTTATACACATTGGATGTGTATTGTACAGTGAGATACACCTGCAATGTGTGAAAAGTTAGGATTAATTACTATTTTTTGGAGCAAAGCCCTGTCTAACAATACTAGTCAATAGAAATGTGTGTCAACGCGAATGGTGGTACCATGGGAACACCTAAATACCGCTCATGGATTGCCCACATAAATGAAAATAGCGCAGAGCATTATTGAGGTACTTTAAGGACTACTTTTCAGATCCCAAAAAGTTTTATGCCGGAGAGTAAATACCATAGCAAAACTATATGCCACTTTGGGTCACTTTGTATGACTTTACATTGACACAAAAAGTCTGCCCTACAGTGCGGGTGATAGGATGGAAAAACAACACTATGCTGTTCTTACATGAGATTGGCTTCAATGTCCATTGGCTGGATGTAACATACATGCAAATATAAATATTGTATGTATTGGTGTTTAGGAAGCACAATCATGTTCATGAGAGTTTAATGCAGGTCTGAGTGATGAGTCAAGTTGATGTGAATCATGTTAAGTTTGCATGTGTTGCATTACATTTCCCATACTTCAGTTTCTCTACCCAGATAGAGATTTTGTGGGCTACCCAGATTCACATGAAGTTTGGCAAGTGCCAAAGTGCAATAGAAGCAACGTGTTCAAGTTCCAAAGTCAGCAGTGAATCCACTATGGTGAGACTCTTAAAGCAATGCAACCTCACATCTGTTGAGCAAGTTTTAAACATGTAAGGATTGATAAGTCAAGTATGATGCTCTCGAGTTGCACCACTCATTTCCAGCAGAGCTGTGGCTAGAGAAAAACATGTTAACGTATAGGAATATATATATGTGGATTACAAATGTCATAGGCAGCATCCTGCTAAGATTTGCACAACAAGAAAGGGGAAGAGCTACTGTTACAGAGGTTGGTCAAACACCACCATGGGTCATAGGAAAACTCAGCATAATGTCACAAAGTAGCAATACACAGTGATATTTACTATATAGCTAACTATCCATAACTCTTCTCTTTTAACAGCTCCTTAGTCACTTTCCAAGGATTATCCGACCATTGCCTGGTCCTCACAAGAGATTCCTTCACAATAATAAGGAGTTAAAAAGATTTGTGAAAAAATACATCAGAGACCATCAAGCAACATTAGATCCCAGTGACCCACGTGACTTCATTGACTGTTTTCTCATTAAAATGCAGGAGGTAAGTTACCAAAAATGACTCTTTAGTAAGTGATGTACCTCTTGTCAGGCATTACTTAGTGTGTGTCTGTGCTAAATAGAGCTGTGTAAAATGTTTGTTTTACAACTGTAATTTTCGACAAATTACATAATGTGAATTATATGGTGATTTTTGCACAAAGGAGAATGGTTCTAATATACTGGCAACAGACATTTTCTGCTTGAACTGATCTCCTGCTTGTGTTTCATTTTTTTTTTGCGTGCAACATATACATTCATACAGAAAAGTTATTTGAGAAACCGGTGAAATGTATTTAGCATAATAAATGGAATTCCTAAATAATATGCATATTTAGCAAACTTTCACACAACCCTAATTATTAAGTGATCTGATGCAAAAAGGACAAGACAAGCTGAATTATGTAGACACAAAATAAATACAAATGAACTGTCTATCTCTAGACAATTCCTTCATCTAAGCCACTCATTTTGATGTAGCTGGATATTGTGGTCAGTGTAACTGGCCAGCTGAAATACTTTTAGCCCATATTGCAATATTACTCCACGGTTTTACTGCATGTTAGAATGAGGATAATATGAAGTTTCTGTGTTGCTAACCTGTAAAATTATTTTGACAATATACAGTAGGCTTTCCTTCAAGTTCCTTGAAATTAATACATGGGGGCGATTGCACCGGAAAACACCGAGGCTCAGAGCACAATACGAGTTTAACTAAGATTTTAACCCAATTCATTGCAGGAACCAAAGTTGTTGCGTTGCATTGTGTTGGAAGGACAGAGCAGGGCAGCACCACATCAACTAATATATAGCACTCCTGCTCAGACCACATGAACATGAGCAATGTGTTTGTCCAATAAGGGTACTACTGTTACCTGCATGAAATCATTAAGATCTTTCATGCTATTGGGGATTTTCACAACCTATCTTTCCTTCAATTCAATCGCATTTAAGACTGTATGGCAAAGAGCCTGGGCCTCATTTATGAAAAGTGACGCATCGCTGCGTGAAAACAGCGATGCGTCACTTTTCACTGCGCACTCCTTGCGACACCAATGATGCGTCATATTTAATGTAAGACGCATCATGTCGCAAGGACTTACAGATACGTCAGTATTTCTGACGTATCTGTAAGCACAAAAGTGACGCATTGCTGGAGTGTGTCACAAAAGTGACGCAACTCCAGCAATGCGTCCTTTCACATGGGGAAACCCCATGTGAAAGGGCTTGCGTCAGTCTTACGCCTGCTGTGAGGCAGGCGCAAGATTTTGACGCAACCTCATCCTAAAAGTGACGCAGTGAAATCTCATAGATTTCACTGCGTCACTTTTACGAGGCTTTTTGCGGGGGAACGCCCCCTCTGCATACATTATACCTGACGCAGGTATAATGTGGCGCAGGGGTTTAAAAAGTGACGCATCTACCTAGATGCGTCACTTTTTAAATATGGCGCAACAAGGCGCATGTTTTACGCTGCCGATGCGTCACAAAAAGTGACGCATCCGCAGCGCAAAACTGACGCAAGGCCTCATAAATGAGGCCCCCTGTTTTTACAGGGCAGTGAATGATCTGAATCCAGTGTTAAGTTTGTCACTGGCGCTATAATTAGTGAGGATGGGCCATTTTCATGTGAGGGGGCGGAACCTGTCACAGTGTTTTATTGAGAGTACTCATTTATGATGTTAAAAGTTTCTCATTCATGTACAAGTTTTTCTTTGATATATGTATGTCTTAGCTTGGTCTGGAGGTCATTCCACAATTTGTGACGTTTGTCATGCAAGAACTGAAAAATGGTTCTAATTTCCCACTTCAATGGTCTCTAGGAGCAGGTGGGGCAGGGTTAGCTATTTTACAGATTATATTGAAAAGTTTGTTAGGGCCTATTTTGTGCAGCAATTAATACCTGCTGGGAGAATGAGGATTGGATCTTGAGGATATTTTTTTTCTAAAGTTTCCTTGTTATTTGTTCGGTTTTCAGATTGGGAATGTTTTTTTTCTGTTGTTTTTTACCGTTCTAAAGCTCTTATTGCTTCAATTGGTCATTGTGGTTTGGCGATTATTTTTTTCCTTTCCTTTTCTTCCTCCGTGGAGGGACTGCCTTTTATAAGGCAATTTCGGCTTGCTTTTAGTAGTTTAGTGTTAGTTGATTTAGATCTCTTTTTGTAGTAATCGCTTGACCAGAGCGTAATTCGGTTGCTATGCCCCCTTCTAAACTGGGGCAGGCATATGTTGCATAGTTCTGTTTAGTGTAATCATGAAGGATTACCCAAAAATTCTTTGAGATTAAGAGGAATTTATACAAGACGATTAATAATTGAGCACTATTTGTTAAGTGCAAACAAACATCGAGTGCAAGCAGTCATTCACGTTCACTAAATGTGTACTTGGGTTAGGATTTCCCCCAACTTACAACCATCAGTTAGTGCTAGTTACTTACAACAAAATGCACCCTTGCATTTGAAATTGACGCAAGGATGCATTTAAAAAGGAAATCCTCAGCACACGTCTGTAGTGTATTTAAACATTTATCTGCACATTGTATGCATGAATATTAACACAGTATTTTGAGTTTCTTGAGTATTTTGAGTTTCTTGTTTTTCTTTCTTTATTCTTATAGTTTTGCTTCAGCCGACACGTGTTTCGTCGCATACACTGGGAATTCATCCCGCGACTTTCTCAAGGCTCTACAATCTTTGGTATATTCCTTTCTTATGTGGTGATAATTTCAACCCACAATGGGTAAAATATCTGTCTTCTGCGTTAAAATCGGTTCTTCATCCAGGAAAGCTCTTCGTCTGAACAATCCATGAGCTCGGAAGGACAGCTCTGTCATCAACATAGCCCAAAACAGTGCGAGAATGTTCTCCCCAAAGATTGTAGAGCCTTGACAAAGTGGCGTTACGATTTCCCAGTGTATGCAAAGAAACACATGTCGGCTGAAGAGAAACTATAAGAATAAAGAAGAAAAAACAAGAAACTCAAAATACTGGGTTAATATTCATGCATACAATGTGCACATAAATGTTTAGATACACTACAGATGTGTGCTGAGGATTTCCTTTGTGTATTCAGTGGCCTCTGCCACAATTTTGGGGGAGATTGGTGGTTCTCCTCGCCTTACAGCACCATCTAGAATTTAGGATCTATTGAAACTAATATATGCGCGATTTTCCTGTGTGGGACCGTTCCACCTAGTTCAATACCACTGTCTGTTCAAAGGCAAGGATGCATTTAGTACTAAGTAATAACCCTAAACGAAACAGAGCACATATAGCGAGCGTAAGTAGCTGCTCACATTTGATAAATACACTCGCTCTGTAGGATTTATTGGCAAGGGGGATGTGGAATGGAATCTGTTGGTTTTGCTCACCAGTTACTGGGCTTCGCTTTTTTAGTTCAGCATCTTTCATGCTTGTAAGTTCTAAGTAGAAGCCGCTATTATTTGTATTTTTGGTGAAGAATTCTTTGGGGCCGTCTTCTTCCAGGAATGACACCAGTGTTTAGCTGTTGTGTCATAGAGACCTCCCCAGTGAATATTCCAAAGTGTGATCACATTTATAACTGTGCATTATGGCTGTAGAATTTAGGTCTGGAACACAACAACATTCTCCTAAAGGAAATGTCCAATTATTCAGCTGCTGGCCAAATAGTACATAACCTCTGCTATTTCCCAGCAGCTGGCAAAATAGTGTCCAAGATAGACACGGTGGCGGTTGATGTTACCCTTATTCGAGCAGATCTAGCCAAGACGAATGAAAGGGTCAAGGCACTGGACCTGAAGGCGTCCAGCCTGGTAACAGACATGGCGGAAGCGCAGTCCGAGATTGGGAATCTGCGTTCATCACAAGACCTGCTAACCAAACGTATGGAGGAATACGATAATAGGGCCCGACGAAACAACATCCGCCTAGTCGGGGTGCCCGAGGACAGGAGTCTGCCTCGATCGATTTACTGGTCGAGGAGCTGATTGTTGCTAAACTCGCTCCCGCAGGCCTTAGTAAGTTCTTTGCAGTCGAGCGCGCCTATCGCTTCCCAGGTGGGCAAGTTAAGCCGGGAGCACCCCCGAGGCCTATAATCGCTAGACTGTTTCACTTTCGAGACAGGGACACCATTCTTCAGGCCCCCCGCAAGCACGGCCCATTGAAGTTTGACAACAATTCTGTCTCAATCTATCCTGACTTCACTCCTCAAGTGCAGCGGCAACGTTCTGGATTCCTCGGAGTGAAGCGTTGCTTGAGGGTCTTGGGACTAAAATATGCGATGTTTTTTCCCCCTCGCCTGCGTATCGAATACAGGGACCGTGCCTACTTCTTCGATCAGCCGGACAGTGCCAGTGACTGGTTGGACTCATTGCCAAAGGACGACGCCGAAAGCAGAGGCCCCGGAGGTGCGGACGGAGGCGCAACGGCGCAGGACTGAATTTGGGCCCCCGAGGTCCGGTTTTGGATCGTAATCCTTACAGAGTAACTTTATCATGCGCTTTATGTTTATGTCCGGGGTGGGGCGGGTTGGGGCAGTTTCTCCCTTCTTCCTCAGGGGTCTCTTTGTGTACATCAGATGGGGCGACAGGCACACTGCAGTTTGGGGTGGCTCTTTAGTCAGCAGGGGTGCAGGGTGGGGGGCGTTGTAACGAGTTCATGGTTGGGGGGTGGGTGGTGGGGACTCGGTTGTGCTGCGTGTTTTCTGTTTCTCTTTACACATGGTATTCTATTGCATACGTACATCCTTGATTTGAGGTTCCGGGTGGGGGTCGGGCTGGCACACTCTTTTTGGGATGGGGGGGATGTGAGGGTTCTTTCTTGGAACGTCAATGGCTTGGGAGATAGGATTAAACGTGGATTTGTGTTGCAATTTATAAGACGTCATGCCCCTGATGTTGTTTTACTCCAAGAAACCCATTTGATTGGTAATGCCTGTAAAGCTCTCGACTGCCGAGGTTATCGGCTTGTCGCTCATGCTGGTTTCACGTCCGGTTCTCGAGGGGTGGGTATAATTGTAAAATCCTCCTTGGCCCTTGAAATTGATGATGTCACCCTTGATGATCGTGGCCGATATGCAGCTGTCTCAGGGAGATGGGAGGGGAAGCTAATTGTAATAGTTGCTGTCTATGTTCCCCCGGGGCTGCATGCTACCAATTATGCTGATCTCGGCAAGACTCTCCTGGGGCTCCCTGATGGACTGCTGATCATAGGTGGGGATTTTAACTCGGTGATGTCGGGTGAATGTGATCGGCTGCCTCCTAGAGTTCTGCCGTTGTCCCAGATGTGGCTAGCTGACATGACGGAAACGTTTGGTCTGGTGGATGTGTGGTGATCGTTACACCCCTCACAGACTCAATACACTTTCCACTCTGGTGCCCATGGCAGCCTCTCAAGGATAGACTACTTTTTTTATGTTGACTTCTAACTTATCCTTAGTGCGGGAAGTTCGACATCTCCCCAGGGGTATTTCAGATCATTCCCCCTTACTGCTTGAAGTTTCCGTGGGAGGTATTTTTGGAAGCAGGGTTCCCCCTGTCCCGCCCTGGCACTTTCGGAACCCTCGGCTCCGCTCAGACTTGGTTAAGGCGATTGACTGCTACTTCGATGAGAATGTAGGTTAAGTAGCTTCCCCTACGGTTCTTTGGGAGGCCTTCAAGACTGTTATACGGGGTTCCGCCCTGTCTCTCATTGCTGCTGAAAGGAAAGCCAGGAGGGAGGCTGTGCTGGCCCTCGAAACCGATATAACCGCATTTGAAAGTGAGTTGGGTGGGGATGATACGCCTGCTCTCCTAGTTTGAGGCGTGGGGGTTTTTTAGATATAAGGACTAGATGGGCGCGCTGCCTGGGTTGCTACGTTATAAAGTGTGTAAGATACAAGATAGTTGTTTATGTAGTGCGTCAAGAGCAGACGGATAAACACCCTTAACCGTCTAGGTAAGTCAAAAGACAAAACAATGATACATAGCTAGGCTCTCGCAACTACAATTATGTTCATAAAACAAGGTTCAATGACCAAAAGTTCAAAAAGGAAACGCAGAAGCAGGTTCTTTGATGTGATTCTTCTTGTCTCTGCAAGATGTTTAATTTTCTCCAGACTTGGAAGTGATACAAACGCCGACACGTGTTTCGTCGTATGCGGTTGAGTCACACGACTCTTCAGGGCTAGTAATACAAAATAGTGTATGCATTTTACAGACCAAACATATTCAGCTAAATACTGCATATGGTGACACTTGTGCAACCAACATGCAGTTTGTGACGTGCGTGGATGTCGCACATGGTAGGTGAAACAGTGGTGATAACACTTGCACGGTAGAGCAAGTGATTAATCGATTGTGCTAGCGTGTACGTAGTGAGTGAGAAGGAAATTAAAGAAAACTCATATGCGGTCATGTGTCACTCGTACACAGTGGTCCTATATTATCGAGGGTATCTATAGTGATGGTGGGTGAAAAAAGTGATATGTTAAAACATTCTATTTAATATATTGCGTCAAGAGGTGTGTGTGTGGCCTCATGAAGTGGTGATGATACGGGTGCCTATATGTGATAAAGATCCAGAAGGCATACATCATGCATTATCTATTGTGCAATGGATAACAATCATTACCTTCCACTCTAATTTCAAAGAATGGATGGAGTAAGTCTGGATCTCTGGTTGCTCAAATCAAACTAGAGTCCAAAGAGGAAAGAAGGGGAAAGAAAAAGTAATTTTAGGAAGGCTTCTGAAAGAGAGAAATGTATTTGTAACTCTGTAGAGTTAGGGCAAAGGTAGAGAAAACAAATAATCTATCTCTTACCAATGGGTTTTCTATATACTTGTATTACAGCAGGTGCTATGTGGTACCGTATGCTGTAGTAGTTTATGGACAGTGTCTTTCTTTTTCCTTTGGTAATTTTCATAAAACGAGTTAGCACTGTGCATAAGCAGAAAAGGGAAAATGAGTGAGACACAAGTTAATATTGCAAAGTGCTGTTCGATTATTGAAAGCAGGTTTGCTAGTTCCTGTGGGTTGGGTTTACCGTTTGCCAAAAATGCTCTACAGGAATCAAAATAAAGTTAAATTTTAAAAATCTTACTGACAGGAATGTGCAGGGTTACCTGTTTGTTGCTATGGTGTAAACAGAAAAGCCGGGAGGGGATTCCTGAATGGCGCCAAAAGAAGAAACGGGTACGTTTCTTTAGCGGTGGTGTTCTGTCAATAAAAAGATTCTACAATGAGAAGCTTTCTCTTGTGATAATGCGTATATCGTAGCGCACCCAACGCTTAAAGTATAAGACGCCGGTGCTCGTAGTTTCACTATGCAGTAAGGGGAGCGAGAAACTTACCCGCTCTAGGCAATCCCTCCTCTTGAAGTTCCCGGCGGTCGTCTCCCGTGTACGGACACGTGACCCCGGGGGAGGAGGGATTATGAAGAGAAAGAGCGAAATAGAAAAAGGATTCACTGTGAATGGAAACTCAGCGCCATTTTGGAAAGGGAAAAATTTATGGCGAAAAGGGTGGGCGTGTAGAGTCTATGTGTGAAAAATGATAATCGTCCTGTAAATTAATGGTCGCCAAAAGAAGGGAAATGGTAAAAAGGAATGAATGCATGCTACTAGAATGCAAGTAATGTGTAAATACCTACTAACTGCTCATTTTGATTTGATGCTTGATATTGTATGGTCAGCAACGTTAATAAGTCGCAAAGGCGACAAAACACACTATTGTCATTTATACTCCCGTGAGAGTGATCCTTAAGACGCAAATAGAAATTAAAGAGTAAATGTAATTTTAAGAAGCATGCAGGGCAAGGTCTGGGTGCGGCCGGATTGGTTTAAATATATTGTGCAAGTGTATTGGGAGTGCAAAAGAATTGTGGATAGTGCGCCAAAGTGAAAGAAGTAGTGAAACATCCTGTCCATCTCTACTAGTACATCATTACAGTCCTATAATGTTGCGTATACAGGACTATCGATATGCATATGAATAGTAAGTTAACTACATAGTAAAAGATGTCAGCGCCATCACTCCTAATACTCAAATTTATATAACATAGTTGAAAAACAGACTTTCCTTGCCCATGTTAAACGGTACATTTTTTCAAAATTACTTTACATGTACAAGCATAGTAGTAGAATACATTTGGCCCCTAAAGAGTGGGAAAACCTACACGTAGTCATTTGTTAACCTCACTCTAGGGCTCCGGGTGTTTGTACTGTATGTTATCCTGTGCGCACCAAGGATCCCCCCGGTACATTATTAGTCTCCCAGGAAATACTGGAGCTCAGAATCATAGTTAAGCCCGTGTTCTACGCTACGTAAGCGCATGATCCACGTGGCTTCCCTACGCCTGAGCGTCAGTTCGCGGTTGCCCCCCCTAATGTTGAGGGGGATTAAATCGATCCCAAAGACACGTACTTTGATGTCATCTTCATTGGGTTGACATTCTGCCACATGAAGGGCTACTGGGTATCTGGGGTCCCTCTTTTGTATAGCTCTCATGTGTTCAGCTACCCTCTCTTTGAGGGCTCTAATGGTGCTACCCACATATTTCTTGCCACATTGGCATTCAATGACGTACACTACAAACTTGCTGAGGCAAGTGATGTTGTGTTTAATCTGGTAGACCATACCATCATGACCTGTAAAGTTTTTCGTACCGTGTTTACCCCATATGCACATGGAGCAGAATCCACATCTGTAGAAACCAATGCCACGTGTAGAGAGCCAATTCTGAGCTGCGGCATTGTTGGGAACGGTAGGACTTAGTTTGTTCCTCAAAGTAAAACCTTTCTTGTAGGTGATAGATGGTCTCTCTGGGATGAATTCTCTCAGTGTGGGATCCTCTAGTAAGAGTTTCCAATGTTTATTCAGACTCTTTTTTGTCTGTTGGTTTAAGGCATTATACTCGGTAATGAATCTGACGTGTTTGTCAGTGGATTTCATCTCAGTACGTGTCTTTAGACAATCAGGTCTAGTGGTAGCTCTAGTTTTCGACTCTGCTTTTTTAAGGCAAGTTTTAGTATAGCCCCTGGTCTGAAACCTTTTCTTCATGTTTGTAATGCAGTTGTCAAGTTCACAGGCTTCACTACAGTTGCGTTTGGCCCTAAGGAATTCTCCATAGGGAATTGATCGTATCTGATGGTCGGGATGAAAACTTGAAGCATGCAAAATAGAATTGCATGCCGTAGGTTTTCTGTAGAGTCTTGAGTGTAACTGCTCGTTTTTTACATAAAATTCTAAGTCTAAAAATTCTATGTGAGTCAGACTGTGTTTCATGGTGAAACTGATTTCCCAGGTGTTGGTGTTGAGAAAATTGAAAAAGGAAATGAGCTGTTCTTCTGTCCCGGACCACAGGAGAAAGCAGTCATCTATGTATCGACCCCAAAACACTATGGAGTCAGTGTATTGTGTTCCTTTGGTGCCCCATATGAGATCAGCCTCCAATGCTCCCATAAAGAGATTTGCAAAGGAGGGAGAAAACTTAGAGCCCATCGCTACTCCTTTCTTTTGTCTGTACCATTTGCGATCAAACATGAAGAAGTTGTTCTCCAATATGATCTTCATCATTTGAATCAACATGTTTGTGTGTGCCCATAGTGAAGCCGGTCTGTTAGAGAGAACTTTAGTGATGGCTTCAATTCCTAGATCCAAGTTGATGCTGGTGTAAAGGGACACTACGTCCATGGTGACCAGTATGGTGTCCTGCTGCCAGTCTACGTCAGCCATGATATTAAGTATATGTTTTGAATCCTGTATGTACGAGGGAAGGTTTTTTACTAATGGTCCCAAGAATAGGTCTACGTATTCCGCGACCCTTTCAGTGGGACCACCAATCCCTGACACTATGGGTCTGCCAGGTGGGAATGGTTGGTCCTTGTGGATCTTGGGAAGGGTGTAGAGCCAAGGATGTGTTGGTCTGTGGACCTTTAGATATAGATATTCGTTGTCATCTAAAAGACCTGATTGTTTCCAGTGTGACAGTTGTTCATTGATTAGCTTGGTAAGTGGACCTGTAGGGTTGTAGTTGAGTGACTCGTAGCAAGCGAGGTCGCTCAGTTGGCCATGGATCTCGTTGTTGTAGTCAACTAAATCCATGACCACTACATTCCCCCCTTTGTCAGCCTCCCTGATGATGATGTTGGAGTTCTTACTGAGAGTGGAGAGGGCCGATCGTTCTCCTCTAGTCAGATTGTCCTTGTATTTGAATTTGTTGTCTAGGTTTCTGGTGTTGGTTTTATCAAGATCTTCTAGAACACGTTTGTGAAAGCTGTCTATAGAGTTGCAACCTGATAGTGTTGGTATCCATTTTGATTTACATTTTAGACCACTAGTAATATTGTAGTCTGTTTCTATATCCAGTTCTTCTAGTAACTGCTCCATTTCTAAAGGACTATCTTCCCTGTCCGAGACAAAGCAGCAGCGGATCTCTTTGAGAACCTTGCCAAAGGCATGCCCACACACCAGGCATCGGCCGCAGCTGGTCCTGCACGCATAGAGGGTCTTAGAGACAAATTCCTAAAACTTGAGAAACTGAAAAAACAAGAAAATTCTAGATGGTGGGATGGGGCCACTCTTAAACACTATTTAAGACTCAAAATAGTCCCTAGGGGTTTACGGTCCCACATCTTCCCCACCTATGATGATCTCGACCGAGATCTCATGGTCAAATGGGAGGATTCTTTAAACCAGAATTCCACCACACTCATGGACATTCTTATTGAGAGTGCTGATCGGAAAACTGTGAAACTACAAACGGAAATTTCCAATATAGAACAAGAGATCAAAGATCTCAATAAACCTGAGGCCACCGTAAAGAATTACACCCTACTGGATGAAATTCTGCTGAAACACCAGACAGAAATTAAGAACAGAAAGGCACGCCAAATAAAGAGGGACGAGGCAGACTATAAAAATGGGAGAGTTTACACCTTTGATCGCAAATATGACTCATTGATCCCCAAACCTAAAAACAGCACACAACCTGGGAGACCTACCACTTCCAATTCCGCCCATTCTAGCACCACATCACTGAGCTCTACTGGACTCAGTGACATTGAGAACGAAATCCTTGCCAACGCTCAACCTAACAATTCCACCTTTTTTTTAGAAGTGGAGCGGGTACGGAAGGGCAACAGAACCCAGCCTCTACAAGCCGCAGCAGACCAAAACCCCATAGGGGCAAACGTGGGAACAAGCGAGGAGTATCGCAGAAAACTGAGGTCAGGGACGCAGAGAAATTAGTAACACCTACTGATACTGTCCAAGTCATCAATCTTTCCTCATTACCTTTGACACCTGACATGATTTCCCTACTTAGCAAAGGCCTTAACTTTAACCCCTATGCCACAGGTGATTTGTGTCAGACTAAAATTTATTTATTTAAATTCACACGTAACCTGAAACTTAAAAAACATTTTGTGGGATCACAACAGGCACAAAGACAGCCGACCTTTGTTCCAACTGTATTTGACGATGTACCTGTAACGATTAAAGATGTACAAGCAACACATCTGCTTCTTTCTTTGACGGACAGGGAAGATAGTCCTTTAGAAATGGAGCAGTTACTAGAAGAACTGGATATAGAAACAGACTACAATATTACTAGTGGTCTAAAATGTAAATCAAAATGGATACCAACACTATCAGGTTGCAACTCTATAGACAGCTTTCACAAACGTGTTCTAGAAGATCTTGATAAAACCAACACCAGAAACCTAGACAACAAATTCAAATACAAGGACAATCTGACTAGAGGAGAACGATCGGCCCTCTCCACTCTCAGTAAGAACTCCAACATCATCATCAGGGAGGCTGACAAAGGGGGGAATGTAGTGGTCATGGATTTAGTTGACTACAACAACGAGATCCATGGCCAACTGAGCGACCTCGCTTGCTACGAGTCACTCAACTACAACCCTACAGGTCCACTTACCAAGCTAATCAATGAACAACTGTCACACTGGAAACAATCAGGTCTTTTAGATGACAACGAATATCTATATCTAAAGGTCCACAGACCAACACATCCTTGGCTCTACACCCTTCCCAAGATCCACAAGGACCAACCATTCCCACCTGGCAGACCCATAGTGTCAGGGATTGGTGGTCCCACTGAAAGGGTCGCGGAATACGTAGACCTATTCTTGGGACCATTAGTAAAAAACCTTCCCTCGTACATACAGGATTCAAAACATATACTTAATATCATGGCTGACGTAGACTGGCAGCAGGACACCATACTGGTCACCATGGACGTAGTGTCCCTTTACACCAGCATCAACTTGGATCTAGGAATTGAAGCCATCACTAAAGTTCTCTCTAACAGACCGGCTTCACTATGGGCACACACAAACATGTTGATTCAAATGATGAAGATCATATTGGAGAACAACTTCTTCATGTTTGATCGCAAATGGTACAGACAAAAGAAAGGAGTAGCGATGGGCTCTAAGTTTTCTCCCTCCTTTGCAAATCTCTTTATGGGAGCATTGGAGGCTGATCTCATATGGGGCACCAAAGGAACACAATACACTGACTCCATAGTGTTTTGGGGTCGATACATAGATGACTGCTTTCTCCTGTGGTCCGGGACAGAAGAACAGCTCAATTCCTTTTTCAATTTTCTCAACACCAACACCTGGGAAATCAGTTTCACCATGAAACACAGTCTGACTCACATAGAATTTTTAGACTTAGAATTTTATGTAAAAAACGAGCAGTTACACTCAAGACTCTACAGAAAACCTACGGCATGCAATTCTATTTTGCATGCTTCAAGTTTTCATCCCGACCATCAGATACGATCAATTCCCTATGGAGAATTCCTTAGGGCCAAACGCAACTGTAGTGAAGCCTGTGAACTTGACAACTGCATTACAAACATGAAGAAAAGGTTTCAGACCAGGGGCTATACTAAAACTTGCCTTAAAAAAGCAGAGTCGAAAACTAGAGCTACCACTAGACCTGATTGTCTAAAGACACGTACTGAGATGAAATCCACTGACAAACACGTCAGATTCATTACCGAGTATAATGCCTTAAACCAACAGACAAAAAAGAGTCTGAATAAACATTGGAAACTCTTACTAGAGGATCCCACACTGAGAGAATTCATCCCAGAGAGACCATCTATCACCTACAAGAAAGGTTTTACTTTGAGGAACAAACTAAGTCCTACCGTTCCCAACAATGCCGCAGCTCAGAATTGGCTCTCTACACGTGGCATTGGTTTCTACAGATGTGGATTCTGCTCCATGTGCATATGGGGTAAACACGGTACGAAAAACTTTACAGGTCATGATGGTATGGTCTACCAGATTAAACACAACATCACTTGCCTCAGCAAGTTTGTAGTGTACGTCATTGAATGCCAATGTGGCAAGAAATATGTGGGTAGCACCATTAGAGCCCTCAAAGAGAGGGTAGCTGAACACATGAGAGCTATACAAAAGAGGGACCCCAGATACCCAGTAGCCCTTCATGTGGCAGAATGTCAACCCAATGAAGATGACATCAAAGTACGTGTCTTTGGGATCGATTTAATCCCCCTCAACATTAGGGGGGGCAACCGCGAACTGACGCTCAGGCGTAGGGAAGCCACGTGGATCATGCGCTTACGTAGCGTAGAACACGGGCTTAACTATGATTCTGAGCTCCAGTATTTCCTGGGAGACTAATAATGTACCGGGGGGATCCTTGGTGCGCACAGGATAACATACAGTACAAACACCCGGAGCCCTAGAGTGAGGTTAACAAATGACTACGTGTAGGTTTTCCCACTCTTTAGGGGCCAAATGTATTCTACTACTATGCTTGTACATGTAAAGTAATTTTGAAAAAATGTACCGTTTAACATGGGCAAGGAAAGTCTGTTTTTCAACTATGTTATATAAATTTGAGTATTAGGAGTGATGGCGCTGACATCTTTTACTATGTAGTTAACTTACTATTCATATGCATATCGATAGTCCTGTATACGCAACATTATAGGACTGTAATGATGTACTAGTAGAGATGGACAGGATGTTTCACTACTTCTTTCACTTTGGCGCACTATCCACAATTCTTTTGCACTCCCAATACACTTGCACAATATATTTAAACCAATCCGGCCGCACCCAGACCTTGCCCTGCATGCTTCTTAAAATTACATTTACTCTTTAATTTCTATTTGCGTCTTAAGGATCACTCTCACGGGAGTATAAATGACAATAGTGTGTTTTGTCGCCTTTGCGACTTATTAACGTTGCTGACCATACAATATCAAGCATCAAATCAAAATGAGCAGTTAGTAGGTATTTACACATTACTTGCATTCTAGTAGCATGCATTCATTCCTTTTTACCATTTCCCTTCTTTTGGCGACCATTAATTTACAGGACGATTATCATTTTTCACACATAGACTCTACACGCCCACCCTTTTCGCCATAAATTTTTCCCTTTCCAAAATGGCGCTGAGTTTCCATTCACAGTGAATCCTTTTTCTATTTCGCTCTTTCTCTTCATAATCCCTCCTCCCCCGGGGTCACGTGTCCGTACACGGGAGACGACCGCCGGGAACTTCAAGAGGAGGGATTGCCTAGAGCGGGTAAGTTTCTCGCTCCCCTTACTGCATAGTGAAACTACGAGCACCGGCGTCTTATACTTTAAGCGTTGGGTGCGCTACGATATACGCATTATCACAAGAGAAAGCTTCTCATTGTAGAATCTTTTTATTGACAGAACACCACCGCTAAAGAAACGTACCCGTTTCTTCTTTTGGCGCCATTCAGGAATCCCCTCCCGGCTTTTCTGTTTACACCATAGCAACAAACAGGTAACCCTGCACATTCCTGTCAGTAAGATTTTTAAAATTTAACTTTATTTTGATTCCTGTAGAGCATTTTTGGCAAACGGTAAACCCAACCCACAGGAACTAGCAAACCTGCTTTCAATAATCGAACAGCACTTTGCAATATTAACTTGTGTCTCACTCATTTTCCCTTTTCTGCTTATGCACAGTGCTAACTCGTTTTATGAAAATTACCAAAGGAAAAAGAAAGACACTGTCCATAAACTACTACAGCATACGGTACCACATAGCACCTGCTGTAATACAAGTATATAGAAAACCCATTGGTAAGAGATAGATTATTTGTTTTCTCTACCTTTGCCCTAACTCTACAGAGTTACAAATACATTTCTCTCTTTCAGAAGCCTTCCTAAAATTACTTTTTCTTTCCCCTTCTTTCCTCTTTGGACTCTAGTTTGATTTGAGCAACCAGAGATCCAGACTTACTCCATCCATTCTTTGAAATTAGAGTGGAAGGTAATGATTGTTATCCATTGCACAATAGATAATGCATGATGTATGCCTTCTGGATCTTTATCACATATAGGCACCCGTATCATCACCACTTCATGAGGCCACACACACACCTCTTGACGCAATATATTAAATAGAATGTTTTAACATATCACTTTTTTCACCCACCATCACTATAGATACCCTCGATAATATAGGACCACTGTGTACGAGTGACACATGACCGCATATGAGTTTTCTTTAATTTCCTTCTCACTCACTACGTACACGCTAGCACAATCGATTAATCACTTGCTCTACCGTGCAAGTGTTATCACCACTGTTTCACCTACCATGTGCGACATCCACGCACGTCACAAACTGCATGTTGGTTGCACAAGTGTCACCATATGCAGTATTTAGCTGAATATGTTTGGTCTGTAAAATGCATACACTATTTTGTATTACTAGCCCTGAAGAGTCGTGTGACTCAACCGCATACGACGAAACACGTGTCGGCGTTTGTATCACTTCCAAGTCTGGAGAAAATTAAACATCTTGCAGAGACAAGAAGAATCACATCAAAGAACCTGCTTCTGCGTTTCCTTTTTGAACTTTTGGTCATTGAACCTTGTTTTATGAACATAATTGTAGTTGCGAGAGCCTAGCTATGTATCATTGTTTTGTCTTTTGACTTACCTAGACGGTTAAGGGTGTTTATCCGTCTGCTCTTGACGCACTACATAAACAACTATCTTGTATCTTACACACTTTATAACGTAGCAACCCAGGCAGCGCGCCCATCTAGTCCTTATATCTAAAAAACCCCCACGCCTCAAACTCTGGTCTAATTTAGGACTGGGTGCCTCCACGTTACCACGCTCAACACGACAACCAATACACAGCAAGCTTGTGTCCCCTACAGAATGGACAGAGACAAAGCAGCAGCGGATCTCTTTGAGAACCTTGCCAAAGGCATGCCCACACACCAGGCATCGGCCGCAGCTGGTCCTGCACGCATAGAGGGTCTTAGAGACAAATTCCTAAAACTTGAGAAACTGAAAAAACAAGAAAATTCTAGATGGTGGGATGGGGCCACTCTTAAACACTATTTAAGACTCAAAATAGTCCCTAGGGGTTTACGGTCCCACATCTTCCCCACCTATGATGATCTCGACCGAGATCTCATGGTCAAATGGGAGGATTCTTTAAACCAGAATTCCACCACACTCATGGACATTCTTATTGAGAGTGCTGATCGGAAAACTGTGAAACTACAAACGGAAATTTCCAATATAGAACAAGAGATCAAAGATCTCAATAAACCTGAGGCCACCGTAAAGAATTACACCCTACTGGATGAAATTCTGCTGAAACACCAGACAGAAATTAAGAACAGAAAGGCACGCCAAATAAAGAGGGACGAGGCAGACTATAAAAATGGGAGAGTTTACACCTTTGATCGCAAATATGACTCATTGATCCCCAAACCTAAAAACAGCACACAACCTGGGAGACCTACCACTTCCAATTCCGCCCATTCTAGCACCACATCACTGAGCTCTACTGGACTCAGTGACATTGAGAACGAAATCCTTGCCAACGCTCAACCTAACAATTCCACCTTTTTTTTAGAAGTGGAGCGGGTACGGAAGGGCAACAGAACCCAGCCTCTACAAGCCGCAGCAGACCAAAACCCCATAGGGGCAAACGTGGGAACAAGCGAGGAGTATCGCAGAAAACTGAGGTCAGGGACGCAGAGAAATTAGTAACACCTACTGATACTGTCCAAGTCATCAATCTTTCCTCATTACCTTTGACACCTGACATGATTTCCCTACTTAGCAAAGGCCTTAACTTTAACCCCTATGCCACAGGTGATTTGTGTCAGACTAAAATTGATTTATTTAAATTCACACGTAACCTGAAACTTAAAAAACATTTTGTGGGATCACAACAGGCACAAAGACAGCCGACCTTTGTTCCAACTGTATTTGACGATGTACCTGTAACGATTAAAGATGTACAAGCAACACATCTGCTTCTTTCTTTGACGGACAGGGAAGATAGTCCTTTAGAAATGGAGCAGTTACTAGAAGAACTGGATATAGAAACAGACTACAATATTACTAGTGGTCTAAAATGTAAATCAAAATGGATACCAACACTATCAGGTTGCAACTCTATAGACAGCTTTCACAAACGTGTTCTAGAAGATCTTGATAAAACCAACACCAGAAACCTAGACAACAAATTCAAATACAAGGACAATCTGACTAGAGGAGAACGATCGGCCCTCTCCACTCTCAGTAAGAACTCCAACATCATCATCAGGGAGGCTGACAAAGGGGGGAATGTAGTGGTCATGGATTTAGTTGACTACAACAACGAGATCCATGGCCAACTGAGCGACCTCGCTTGCTACGAGTCACTCAACTACAACCCTACAGGTCCACTTACCAAGCTAATCAATGAACAACTGTCACACTGGAAACAATCAGGTCTTTTAGATGACAACGAATATCTATATCTAAAGGTCCACAGACCAACACATCCTTGGCTCTACACCCTTCCCAAGATCCACAAGGACCAACCATTCCCACCTGGCAGACCCATAGTGTCAGGGATTGGTGGTCCCACTGAAAGGGTCGCGGAATACGTAGACCTATTCTTGGGACCATTAGTAAAAAACCTTCCCTCGTACATACAGGATTCAAAACATATACTTAATATCATGGCTGACGTAGACTGGCAGCAGGACACCATACTGGTCACCATGGACGTAGTGTCCCTTTACACCAGCATCAACTTGGATCTAGGAATTGAAGCCATCACTAAAGTTCTCTCTAACAGACCGGCTTCACTATGGGCACACACAAACATGTTGATTCAAATGATGAAGATCATATTGGAGAACAACTTCTTCATGTTTGATCGCAAATGGTACAGACAAAAGAAAGGAGTAGCGATGGGCTCTAAGTTTTCTCCCTCCTTTGCAAATCTCTTTATGGGAGCATTGGAGGCTGATCTCATATGGGGCACCAAAGGAACACAATACACTGACTCCATAGTGTTTTGGGGTCGATACATAGATGACTGCTTTCTCCTGTGGTCCGGGACAGAAGAACAGCTCAATTCCTTTTTCAATTTTCTCAACACCAACACCTGGGAAATCAGTTTCACCATGAAACACAGTCTGACTCACATAGAATTTTTAGACTTAGAATTTTATGTAAAAAACGAGCAGTTACACTCAAGACTCTACAGAAAACCTACGGCATGCAATTCTATTTTGCATGCTTCAAGTTTTCATCCCGACCATCAGATACGATCAATTCCCTATGGAGAATTCCTTAGGGCCAAACGCAACTGTAGTGAAGCCTGTGAACTTGACAACTGCATTACAAACATGAAGAAAAGGTTTCAGACCAGGGGCTATACTAAAACTTGCCTTAAAAAAGCAGAGTCGAAAACTAGAGCTACCACTAGACCTGATTGTCTAAAGACACGTACTGAGATGAAATCCACTGACAAACACGTCAGATTCATTACCGAGTATAATGCCTTAAACCAACAGACAAAAAAGAGTCTGAATAAACATTGGAAACTCTTACTAGAGGATCCCACACTGAGAGAATTCATCCCAGAGAGACCATCTATCACCTACAAGAAAGGTTTTACTTTGAGGAACAAACTAAGTCCTACCGTTCCCAACAATGCCGCAGCTCAGAATTGGCTCTCTACACGTGGCATTGGTTTCTACAGATGTGGATTCTGCTCCATGTGCATATGGGGTAAACACGGTACGAAAAACTTTACAGGTCATGATGGTATGGTCTACCAGATTAAACACAACATCACTTGCCTCAGCAAGTTTGTAGTGTACGTCATTGAATGCCAATGTGGCAAGAAATATGTGGGTAGCACCATTAGAGCCCTCAAAGAGAGGGTAGCTGAACACATGAGAGCTATACAAAAGAGGGACCCCAGATACCCAGTAGCCCTTCATGTGGCAGAATGTCAACCCAATGAAGATGACATCAAAGTACGTGTCTTTGGGATCGATTTAATCCCCCTCAACATTAGGGGGGGCAACCGCGAACTGACGCTCAGGCGTAGGGAAGCCACGTGGATCATGCGCTTACGTAGCGTAGAACACGGGCTTAACTATGATTCTGAGCTCCAGTATTTCCTGGGAGACTAATAATGTACCGGGGGGATCCTTGGTGCGCGCAGGATAACATACAGTACAAACACCCGGAGCCCTAGAGTGAGGTTAACAAATGACTACGTGTAGGTTTTCCCACTCTTTAGGGGCCAAATGTATTCTACTACTATGCTTGTACATGTAAAGTAATTTTGAAAAAATGTACCGTTTAACATGGGCAAGGAAAGTCTGTTTTTCAACTATGTTATATAAATTTGAGTATTAGGAGTGATGGCGCTGACATCTTTTACTATGTAGTTAACTTACTATTCATATGCATATCGATAGTCCTGTATACGCAACATTATAGGACTGTAATGATGTACTAGTAGAGATGGACAGGATGTTTCACTACTTCTTTCACTTTGGCGCACTATCCACAATTCTTTTGCACTCCCAATACACTTGCACAATATATTTAAACCAATCCGGCCGCACCCAGACCTTGCCCTGCATGCTTCTTAAAATTACATTTACTCTTTAATTTCTATTTGCGTCTTAAGGATCACTCTCACGGGAGTATAAATGACAATAGTGTGTTTTGTCGCCTTTGCGACTTATTAACGTTGCTGACCATACAATATCAAGCATCAAATCAAAATGAGCAGTTAGTAGGTATTTACACATTACTTGCATTCTAGTAGCATGCATTCATTCCTTTTTACCATTTCCCTTCTTTTGGCGACCATTAATTTACAGGACGATTATCATTTTTCACACATAGACTCTACACGCCCACCCTTTTCGCCATAAATTTTTCCCTTTCCAAAATGGCGCTGAGTTTCCATTCACAGTGAATCCTTTTTCTATTTCGCTCTTTCTCTTCATAATCCCTCCTCCCCCGGGGTCACGTGTCCGTACACGGGAGACGACCGCCGGGAACTTCAAGAGGAGGGATTGCCTAGAGCGGGTAAGTTTCTCGCTCCCCTTACTGCATAGTGAAACTACGAGCACCGGCGTCTTATACTTTAAGCGTTGGGTGCGCTACGATATACGCATTATCACAAGAGAAAGCTTCTCATTGTAGAATCTTTTTATTGACAGAACACCACCGCTAAAGAAACGTACCCGTTTCTTCTTTTGGCGCCATTCAGGAATCCCCTCCCGGCTTTTCTGTTTACACCATAGCAACAAACAGGTAACCCTGCACATTCCTGTCAGTAAGATTTTTAAAATTTAACTTTATTTTGATTCCTGTAGAGCATTTTTGGCAAACGGTAAACCCAACCCACAGGAACTAGCAAACCTGCTTTCAATAATCGAACAGCACTTTGCAATATTAACTTGTGTCTCACTCATTTTCCCTTTTCTGCTTATGCACAGTGCTAACTCGTTTTATGAAAATTACCAAAGGAAAAAGAAAGACACTGTCCATAAACTACTACAGCATACGGTACCACATAGCACCTGCTGTAATACAAGTATATAGAAAACCCATTGGTAAGAGATAGATTATTTGTTTTCTCTACCTTTGCCCTAACTCTACAGAGTTACAAATACATTTCTCTCTTTCAGAAGCCTTCCTAAAATTACTTTTTCTTTCCCCTTCTTTCCTCTTTGGACTCTAGTTTGATTTGAGCAACCAGAGATCCAGACTTACTCCATCCATTCTTTGAAATTAGAGTGGAAGGTAATGATTGTTATCCATTGCACAATAGATAATGCATGATGTATGCCTTCTGGATCTTTATCACATATAGGCACCCGTATCATCACCACTTCATGAGGCCACACACACACCTCTTGACGCAATATATTAAATAGAATGTTTTAACATATCACTTTTTTCACCCACCATCACTATAGATACCCTCGATAATATAGGACCACTGTGTACGAGTGACACATGACCGCATATGAGTTTTCTTTAATTTCCTTCTCACTCACTACGTACACGCTAGCACAATCGATTAATCACTTGCTCTACCGTGCAAGTGTTATCACCACTGTTTCACCTACCATGTGCGACATCCACGCACGTCACAAACTGCATGTTGGTTGCACAAGTGTCACCATATGCAGTATTTAGCTGAATATGTTTGGTCTGTAAAATGCATACACTATTTTGTATTACTAGCCCTGAAGAGTCGTGTGACTCAACCGCATACGACGAAACACGTGTCGGCGTTTGTATCACTTCCAAGTCTGGAGAAAATTAAACATCTTGCAGAGACAAGAAGAATCACATCAAAGAACCTGCTTCTGCGTTTCCTTTTTGAACTTTTGGTCATTGAACCTTGTTTTATGAACATAATTGTAGTTGCGAGAGCCTAGCTATGTACGCCTGCTCTCCTACACTCCTTGGAACTGAAGCAGGCAGACTATAGAGCTTGCGTGACTGATGCTGCTAAGGTAATGCGTGTGAATCAGCTGGGCCGTTTGTATGATGTAGGTGACAAGGCTAGCAAGCTCCTGGGTGGCTGGATAAGGCTGAAAGAATGACTCGTGTTGTACCCGTCATTACCCGCGAGACTGGTGAAAGTGTGTCTGACCCCGGTGAGATTGTTGATTGTTTCATGGACCATTTTCGGAAGGTTTTCAGCCCGGTTAGTGACCGGGATGAGGCTGACTCCCGTTTACTGTTGCCTGATATTGCTCTTCCCTGTGTCTCGGAGGAGGACAGATTAGCCCTGGAAGCACCTTTTACGGTAGACGAGATCGCTCTTGCCATTAGATCCCTGCGATCGGGTAAAGCGATGGGGCCCAATGGCTTGCCTATTGAGCTCTATAAACTTCGACCAGACAAAATGGCCGCCCACTTGCGGACCATGTTTCTGGATGCATTTGAGGCTGGAGTCCTTCCATCTGAACAGCGCCTGGCTACCATAGTGGTCATTCATAAAGATGGCAAGCCTCGGGACCGCTGCACCTCCTATCGCCCCATCTCTTTACTAAATGCTGAGCCCAAAATTCTTGCCAAAGTCCTGGCTAATCGGTTGTTGTCTGTTATCTGCGACTTGATCCATCCGGATCAATCCGGTTTTATACCCCATCGGAACACAGCCCTTAATCTACGTAGACTCCACGGCGTTCTCGCGAGAGCCGGAACTCTCACTGGGCCTGCTGTGGTTGCCTCCCTAGACGCTACAATGGCTTTTGATACCATTGAATGGCCATATTTGTGGGCGGCCCTTTCCAAGTTCGGCTTCGGCCCTAGTTTCATTGCGTGGGTGAGGCTCCTATATGAGCGACTGTTGGCTCAAGTCGTAGTGAACGGCAGAAGCTCCGATTCGTTTCCATTGGGACGTGGCACCCGTCAGGGGTGCCCGCTTTCCCCACTTCTTTTTGCACTGGCGCTTGAGCCCCTTGCGGCGTGGCTTCGATGGGAGCCCTCGATTAAAGGGATCCGGTGGGCGCCGGATCTGGAGGATCGTGTCTCGCTCTACGCCGACGACATCCTTCTCTATTTCACCTCTCCCCAGAAGTCTTTGAACGTGCTCTTTGACGTTCTCACTTCCTTTGGTAAGAACTCCGGGCTGGTTATCAATTGGACCAAGTCATGTGTTTATGTCATAGAGGGGGTACTACCTCCGCAGCCCCATAGGTTTCCTATCCAGGTGGCGGAAGATGGTTTCAAATATCTGGGGGTCTTTGTCACCATGGATTCCTCGATGCGCTACGATCGGAACCTTTACGCTCCCCTCCGTCGCCTCACGCAGGATGTGCGGCGGTGGCGTGAACTGCCTTTGTCCCCATTGGGACGAGCGGCACTTTTTAAAATGATGTCGCTCCCCAGGTTCCTTTATGCCTTGCAGAATTTTTTCGAACCGGTCCCCGCTCGCTATTTCCGTGAAATTGAAAGCCTACAGAGGCAATTGATTTGGGATGGACGTGCCCGTATTGCATTATCTAAACTTACACTCCCCTGGTATGATGGCGGTATCGCTTTACCCAACATTAAACGGTACTATTGGGCCTCACATTTAAGTGCAATCAATCATGTGACATATTCCTCTGAACCCGCTCCCGCCTTTGCCCTGGATAAACTCCTGTTGCCAGGCGGCAACTTTAATAAAGCTCTGTACTCGAAGCCACCACTTCGTCTCCTGACTGGTCCTCCGAAATGTGCCGTGCGTGCCTGGAAGGATGCTACTGTGGCTACAGGTTGGAGTGGCAGATTGACGCGTATGACCCCGTTGTATGATTCTGAACGATTGGGCAGCCTGTGGCGGACGAAAGGGTTTGATAGATGGGATTGGGATATGATCGGGATTAGCAAGGTGGAGGATCTCTGGGCCAGGGGTACTGTGAAATCCTTTGAGGCCCTGAAGGTGGAATACCAACTGGATGATAGGGAGTATTTTCGATATCTTCAGGTACGGCATGCCCTATCCTCCGTTTTTCCCCCTGGGACTGACGTCCCCCAGTCATCCCCGTTGGAAGACCGCATTCTGGATGGACACGTCCCTGACAGTACAATTTCCTTAATTTATAAGAAACTTATTAACAATAGGGCTGACCTGCTGGAGAAGCTTCGTACCTCCTGGGTGGCGGATGGCCTCGAATTGGATGACGAGGACTGGCAAATGGCTATTTCTTCCCCTAAGGAGGTGGCTATTCCGGCTCGGCTTCGTTTTGTCCAATTAAAGATCCTCCACCGTGTGTATGTGACTGGTACGCGTCTGGTACGGATGGGGTTTGCGACGGATGGACTGTGTAGACGTGGCTGTGGTATGGATGGTACCTTTCTGCATGTGTTGTGGGAATGCCCGGTTATCTCCGCCTTTTGGTCTAGGGTCCATGATGTGATGGGACGTGTTACTGGAGTCCCCCTCCTTCCCGAGGCACGACGCTGTTTGCTCAATGTGTGGGAGCCTACAGACTGTACGGCTGCTCAAGCCTTCTGGATCACTCTGGGCAACATGGTCGCCAAGAGAGACATAGCTCAGCTCTGGGGCTCCAATAGACCGCCTAGGCTCAGTGCCTGGAAAGAAAACATGGACTGGTGCATGTTTCGGGAGAAGACGGTGTACGAGGCACGGGGTCGTCCTAGGAAGTGGAACAGGATCTGGGCGCAATGGAATGCTTACCGTGGTGATATTTGTACCCCTCCGCTTGATTATGCCGAGGCCATTCCCTCCTCCCTGTAACTTGCGTTCCTTTTATTAATTTTATTCTACATTCCCTTCATCAACCCCTCCCATAGTAGACTTGCTTCTATTCTTTTCTACTGATTCCCGATTCCCCCCCCCCCCCCTCCTGTGAGCCTTGCCATTAATTTACCATGTGTTTGTTTCCTTTTTTGTTTTTCATTTCAACAAAATTACAAAATTAAACCTTGGATATCCTTTTGATTGTTGTGTTATGTACTGCACCATAATAGACCGCAAGGCGGCCACCCCTGCTACATACTGTGTTCTACTTTTCGAATGTTTGTCATAGCGGCCGGCCCGATCGGGTTGTAGGCAGACGCTGTGTATTGTGCATTTGATAAATAAAGGTTTAAAAAAAAATAAAAATCTGTTTACAGATGAAAAAACTGTCATATTAATTTTGAATAATACATTCATGCATTATAATATCCAAATAAGAAATGTAGGAATCGAACTCCGATTTCAGAAGTTTCAGGATATGCAACACATATTTTGTGCTGCTGTCTTGGGGTATTGGTCTGTCTGCAAAGAATAATGAGTATGGTTGTAAAGCATGTTACGTACATTTATAAATGTGAAATTTACTCATAAGAACACATCATTTTTTTAATCTTCATGATTCTTCTTTTGATGATCATTTGAATGCTATACTCTTTTGGGTTTCTTATGGAAGGCGTTGTGCTAGCTTTAGACTTCTTTTTAAGCGTGCTGTGCTTGCTGAGTATTTTCAAACTGGGCAACACAGTAGCAGTCGGCAAGAACCAGCAAACAGGTAATTCAGACAGATAGATGGTATCTCGGTTTAGAAAAAGGGACACGTACAGTATGCAATTTGTGCCTGGGGGAACAGTGCTTTGGGACACTTCCAGGAGGTAAATTGAATGAGACACAGTTTTGGGGCATGGGGCTTCTGTGGAATGTGGAAGTGAAGTCAGTAGTCAGGTAATTATGCATCTGGGTAATTCACAGCAGTTCACTCTGCTGCCTGTGGATAAGCACATTTTTTCATACTATTTACACAGCAGAGTGGGTTTCACGCATAGATGCTTATTGGTCCCATGTCATGAGTAGCATCTTTAGCCACACTGACATTTTAGCTGCCTGTGAATAAACACACATTTTCATGCTATTCACCATGCAAAGTGGGTTTTAGGTATGGGTTCTTATTGGTCCCATGTCATGAGTGGCAACCAAGTCATCAGGGACCAGCACCAGAAGACCTGATACATGAGGACCAGACAAACGAGTACCAGAACTAAGACCAGGACTAGGTGACCAGTAGAGCAAGAAAGATTACGAACAGACAAACCATGGGAATAGATACACCATGGGATGGCAATTAGGGTGAGTGACATGAAAAGGTCCAGGACTAATTAAACAGGAGACACAGTATACAAAGGACGATCAAGGCCAGGATGATCAAGACCAGATTGAAGAGGAGTACGAAGATCAGAACATGGAGGGCAGTGGCCAGTAGAAATAGGAAACCAGGATAAGTAGGACAGGGACTTAGAAGACCAAGGAGACTTGTATCAAGGCTAGGGGCCATATGTATCATTCAAAATTGCGATCGCAATTAGGCTTAATGGTATGTATAAAAGAAAAACGGCCTCACAAAATAAGGAATCGCAAACTTTGTGATTCCTTATTTTGTGAATGCATTTAGGGAATCGCAGTTTGCCATGAGGGCCATGAGATCAGGACCTAGGGGCCTACGACAAGTGGGACAGTGCATGGGGACTTGCAGTGGTGGCCAGGAGAAACAGGATTAAAATGACCAGGCTTGGGAGGACCTGAACAAGGATAACCTAGATCAAGAGGGCCAGATTCAATGGCTGTAGTACCAGTAGGAATAAGAAACAAGGAACATATTAAGGAGAACCAGGGCAATTTAAACCAAGAGGAAAAGACTAGGAGGGCTAGGACACTTAAGATTAGATGGGCCAAGACCTACGGTACCAGGAAACGAAGATGATCAGGGCCAAGATAACCAGAAAGGAACCAAACCCAATGGACCATGACTGGGGGAGCCAAGAAGGGCCAGGATGACCAAAAGAAGGGGTTATGATATCAAGTGCAATGCGATAAGAAGGACCAGGATGACCAGGACCACAGATTCCTATGCTAGGATTTTTAATGAATCGTCTTCATTAGAACTAGGCCCAATAGAAATCAAACTATAAGTATCAGGACCACGAGGATCAGGCACAATTGGCACATAATCTCAAAAAGGAAATTGATTCTGGATAACAAGAATAGCATGCCCATAGCCAGGAGCGCCAGGGAGATAAGACCAGGGACATAGGCAATCAGAGCCTGAAGGATAAGTTATAAGAGGACCAGGAAATAAAGGATAAGGGGGACCGGAAAAATCAGGGCAGAGAGGGTCAGGACCATGAGTACCAGGACCAGGAGGACCATGGTGAGAAATAAAAGGAGGATTGGGACCAATCACATAAGGCCCTGAATGACCACACACTGGAGGTCTGGGCCACAGGGCTAGGAACAAGATGACCAGGAAGACCGGGAACAGGATGGCTAGGCCCAGAACAACCAGAGTAAGGAGGACCATGATCATTTGGTGACGAAACATGAGGGCAAATAGCAGGAGGATCAAGACCATTTCTTTAAAGCTTAGGATGATTAGGACTATGAGGTTTATGGCCAGTACAACCAGGGAGCCAGATTAACCACTTCCATGCTAATGACAAGGTCAACTCGTCATGGGCTTTACCTGCCCTGCGCTTATGACGAGTTGACCTTGTCACAAACAATGGGGTTCGTAAATGATCAGCGCCCAGCGGGAAAACCCTTAGCAGCCAAGGTGTTAAGGAAGGAATATGTGAGAGCCAGTACCAAGGATAACAGAAGGACCAGAGTCAGGAGGACCAGGACCAGAGCAAAGAGGATTAGAAGGTTCAGCAATAAGAAGACCAGCAAAAACAGGATTTAAGCGTCATAGACTAGGGCGAGGAAGATCAGGAGAATCAGAAAATCCAGAACCAGGAAGACTAGGGAGGCTGGACCTGGATGTCCAGGAGGGCCAGGAACAAAATAATGAGTTTCAACAGAACCCAGATAAGGAGAACCATGACCCTGGGGGCCCAGAAGACTTTATGCAGTGCCAGAAAGACCAAGAAGACAAGGTTTAGGGCCAGGTGGATCCAAACTAGGAATACAAAGACTAAGAGGGCAAGGCCTAAGAGAACCAGGACACAAGGGGCCAGGTGAACCAGTGGGGACCAGCGAGATCAGGAACTGATGTACTAGGAATCATGGGCCATATGTAGGTGGCCAAATACCGGTCGGTAACACCGAAAATGGGTCGATTTCGGCGTTACTGACCGGTATTTAGCCATGTGAAATGTACCTAATACCGAATTGAATCGATAATAACGAATCGGTAAACAAATACCGATTCCTTGTTTACCAATCTGAGAATACCAAAACAATGAATACCGAATCGGTAAAAACCCCTAAAACGCCATGTAGCAAACCTCGTTATTACCGCATATGACCAAAATCGGTAATAACGAATCGGTTGTTACCACTTTCCCAGAGCAGGTGGTAATCAGGTGCAGTGCATAAAAACAGGCCCAAAAAGCATCTGTGTGAACACAATGGCAGCCCTCTACCTCATAGCAAGGCTGCTACGCTTGAGAGCAGCAGGAGTGAGGATCTGGAGACGGGAAGAGCGGGTGTACAGACTACGCATCACATTGTTCCAATTGACTGAACCTGAAATCCATGAAAGGTACAGACTGCACCCAGATACCATCCTTGACCTAATACGGGACCTTAAACCCTATCTAGAGCATCAGACACCAAGGGCCCACGCAATCCCAACCCATGTCCAGGTACTCTGTTGCCTGCACCTCCTTGCATCAGGAAGTTTCCAGGGTGTGATAGCCACAGTGGGTGGTGTGTCACAGAGCTGTCTATCCCGTTTCTTCAACACCTTTCTGGATGCCATGATGGACAGAATGGAACATTACATTATCTTCCTCAGTACACAGGCGGAGCTGCAGAGGACCAAGCTGGAGTACTACCAACTTGTGCAGTTCCCACACGTAATTGGCTACATCGATGGGACACATATACCCATCTGCCCACCTGCAGCAAGCGAATACATCTACAGAAACCGCAAGTCCACCCACTCCATCAATGTGCAGGTGATATGTAATGCCAAGTACATTATAACTGACATTGTGGCCAAATTCCCCGGGAGTAGCCACGACTAGTACATCTTCCGGAACAGTGGCATCCATACACGTCTGCTTGCTGGTGAATTCGGAGACGGATACCTACTAGGTAAGTAAATGTGACACACCCTGATGTTCACCCTGGCTCAAGCTGCTGGTCACACAAATTCATGGCAATTACTTCTGTACATAGGTGACAGCGCATATGCCCTCCGGCCTTATCTTCTCACACCATATCTCAACCAAACCACCGCAAGGGAGAGGAGATACAATGTGGCACATAGGAGCACACGCAACGTGGTGGAGCGCACATTTGGATTGCTCAAAAGCAGATTCCGTTGCCTCCACAAAACTGGAGGTGCACATCTGTACAGCCCCATCAAATGTTGCAAGATAATTGCTACATGTGCAATGCTACACAATCTGGCCACAAAAAAAGGAACAGCAGTGGAACTAACTGACTCAGAGGACGAGGATGATGACAACCTTCAGCCAGAGCCCTGTGCAGCTGGTATTGCAAATGAACATGATGGGAGACAGAGACGGGCAGAGATTACGTCAAACTATTTCTGAGTGAGTAACGAGACAGAGCCAGTAACAGTTACATGTGAAGGTGTTTATTAAGTACACCTCCAGTATTGTGATCAATGTCCAATCGGACATGGGTTACATCACCCATCTCATGTATGGCAACATGCATAGGTCTCTACTTCCTGCGTCCACGCGCTGCACGTGCACGTTCAGTAGCTACACTGTCTGATGTGTTGGACTGTTCCTGTGCAGCCCCGTGACGTTCACTGCGCCTCCTGCACTAGGTGGGTGAGGGCGTAATGCTACCACGGCTGGTAGCCTCCTCACTGTCCCCCCCCTTCCATTGTGGCCGCCTTAGCATTCTGCAGGAGCTCTAAAGCTGAGGTCATAGACACCATCCCCCTGGCCACATCCCTGCTGCAATGCGCCACCTCCTCCTGCATGGCGATGGACCTGCGACACATCAGTGATGTACTAGTGGTCAGCCGGTTCACGGACTTGGTAAAGACCTGTAGCCTCTGCCTCTCCCTGCGACTGCCAAGACGGTCCTGCTCAAGCTGGCTGCAGAGGTTGTCCACAGAGGTTGCTACTCTCTCCATTCCCGCACACAAGTTGTCTCCCATAGCACTGATGCCCTTTTCCATCCTAGGCATGTGCTTATTGATGTGTTCCACCTCCCTGTGCATTGATTTCATCTCCCTCCATTGCAGGCGCTGGACCTTCAACATGTTGCCTTCCAGTCCAGGCAAAGACACTTTCACCCTGCTCGGATACTTCTGGACTGTCCGGCCTTGCCCTGTGGCGTCGGGATGAACTGTGGGCGCCCTCAGATGGAGTACCAGCCCTCTCCCTGTTGGATCCTTCATTCATTGGACTTTGTTCGCCCACTGTACCCTCCTCTGATGACTCCTCCATCTGCTGGAGGGTGGCCACGGCATGCCTCCTACCTGACTGTGGTGGTGTTGGTGATCGTCGCAGTGGGGACTGGGTGAGAGGGGATTGCGGCCTTCCCTGGCGCTGTGGTGATGGCTGTGGTGGAGGATTTGATGGCTGTGATGGCGCCGAGCTTGTGGTCCCTGCAGGCATGCTGTCATCCTCATGTTGCCTCCCCTCTGGCCTGGGTGACTTAGCTCTGCTGCCCTCTGCTGCACTGCGAGATGACTCGCCTGTAATGACACAAATGTAGATGTACTCACTGCTCCGTCTGCAATGGAATTACATTAAACATCATGCCTACAGAGCACAGTGATTGTCCTGAGGTAGCCTATTACTTTACCATGCTATTGTGTTTGCTAGCCTGACAGTCCTATACATAGGTTCCCTCTGACTACATCACCCATAATGCATTGCAGGTAATCAGTAAGACATGGAGTTGAGCCCCAATGCCACTATGGGGATTGGGGTTGGGGAGGGGGTAGCACAGCATGCTCGGTATGCTTCTTACCTTGTTTTCCTGCTGCTCTGGCGGAGCTGTCTGCGTCTCCCACGCCACTCACACTCTCAGGCAGGATGGTGGACTCCACCATCAGTTCCAGTGGTGTTGGTGCTGGGGCTCGGTTCTTTCCTTCACCTGTTTTGGCAGCCTGCCTCTGTCTCTCTGCCATCCTTTGTTTAGCTGTCTTCTTGAGGTCATACCACCTCTTCCTGATGTCCTCTATGGTGCGCTGGGTCACACCTATGGCATTGATTTTGTCCCGGATGCCACTCCAGATTTGCCTCTTCTGTGACTCGGGCACTTGGTGGGACTGGGCTCCAAACAGCTTGTGATGGTCTTGGCCGACATCCTGGATCAGTACCTCCAGCTCCTTGTCACTGAACTTCAGTTTTCTTTTCCTGTCACCTCCCTCCTTCTCCCTGTCCTGGCTTGACATTTCAATGCTTGTTTTCTTTTATTATTTTTCTTGCTTGTAGCTGTGAGGCTCTGTTGCTGCTGGCTCCTCAGCTCACCTGCCTGCCTGCCTCACAGTGAGCTCCAGGTCCTGTGCAGCTGCCTGGGTGTGGCCACTTCCAGTTTGGGAGGTAATTGGGTGATGCAGGATTGGTTGATTCAACAAATTGTGATTTTTTGAATTACCGAATCAGTATTTACCAAATTGGTAATGTATTCTGTAACTCCGATTCGGTATTCCTCTTTCTGTATTTTTTTTTTTACCGATTCGTTCGCATTCGGTATTTATTACCGAATTTTAACGAATCGGTAAACTTTACCGATTTTTTATCTACATCGCGTTTACCAAATTCTTAATACCGATTCGGTAAAATTCGGTATTAAGGATTCGGTATTCTTGATTTACCTACATATGGCCCCATATTAGATGGTGAGAAGGGTCAGAATGATCAGTCCAGGGGGACAAGGGTTAAGAGGATCTGGAAGGAAAAGGAAGAGCTAGAATAAGGGGGCCTAGAAGGACCAGGATGGCCAGAACCAAGAGGATTTGGCGTACAAAGACCCAACCCATGAGGATTAAAAACAACACAGACTGTGAGGAACAGGATTAGGAAGACCAGTGCTAGGCAAACCAGACAAAGTAAGGAAAACTATGAGAACAGGACCTGGAAAATCTGAACGGGATGGCCAGGCATCCAGAGCCAACAGGACAATAGCTCAGAGGCCCCCAGCGGCCCAGGAGTATCTGGGCCAGGCATACTAAGACAAGGAGGACAAGTATTAGGAGGAAAAGGAGGACTGGGGCAAAGAGGTTCAGGATGATAGGACCCAGGGAGACCAAGCCGGGTGGCTAGGAACAGGATAGCCTAAACAAGAAGAATCAAAACCAAGTGGACAAGTTAGTGCAGAATCAGGATGACAAGGAGCAGGAAGACCAGGGCCAAGAATATCATGACAAGTTGGAGGAGGACAAGGAAAACTAGTTGTGGCAGGAGCAGCGTGGACTAGCGTCATTAAGACCTGGGATCAGACTAGAGGATCTAACGAGGGAGGATTAGGTGGACTAGAAGGGTCAGGAAAAAGCAGGACCCGGGACAGGGCTAAGAGAACCAGATGGGCCTCAGCTAAAGGAACCAAGTGGAGCAGGAGGGTCAGGAACTAGGGTATCCGGACCAGGCTGGCAGGGATCAGGTACACCAGGACAACATGAGAAGCAAGGTCACTCAAAGAGGACCTCTTAGAAATGATGGTCTCTAGTTGGCAGAGGTAGGTACCTTTGTCCAAATAGGGACCCTTGCTTCTAGTCAGGGGAAGGGGATGCACACTTTAGATAACCCCTGCTCACCCACTTGGTAGCTTGGCATGAGTAGACAGGCTTATCCCAAAGGCAATGTGTAAAGTATTTGTACCAACACTCACAGTAACACAGTGAAAACACTTCAAAAGGGCACAGCACCAGTTTAGAAAAATAAGATACCTTTATCTAAACTGAACAAGACCAAAACAGAAATCCAACATACAAAGTTAAAAATGTGACTTTCAAAGGTTTCAAGAATTTGCACCATAGAAAACTATGGATGCGTGACTTTTTACCAAAATACAGATAGTTGCGTCAAAGTTCACCAAACCTAACAGCTGCAGCCTTGGAAAACAAAGAAATGCTACACTCCTGAGACCCTGAGGCGGCGATGCAACAGTCCTGCTGCACACAGAGGAAGGGCTTTGTCCATTCCAGTCTGTATGGGGAGTGATGCGTCAGTTCTTCGTGCTGGGTCCGCCCCGCAGGGGGTGAGTTGGGGAAGCATGCTGCACAGGTACGATGTGTGGATCTTTGGGATGCATCGGCGGTCGATGCAGCAGCGTTGGGCGCTGCTGCGTCGGTCCTCTTTATCCGCCATCCCATGATGCATCGATTCTTGCCACGATGAATGGCGCTGTGACGGTTTTCGCAGCGGCACAGCGATGCGTGGAAATTCTTCTCATGCTGCAGAGATGTGTCGAGAAAACAGTCGCAAGAAGAGCGAAGCGTCAATTTTTGCAGATCTTCACGTTTCTTCTTTCTTCCAGCTCCCAAACAGCAGCAACAACATCCAGAGCCCAAAACTGGCACAGGCACGTCAAGGCAGGTCTGAACTCACAAACAGCAGAGGTCAGGGGAGCGGAAGGTGACGTCTTTGTGTCCCTGAGGCTTCTGAACAGGAGGCCAGCTCACTTCAGGTCCTTTGAGATCTCCTTCAAGGAGAGTACACAGCACACAGCAAAGTCCTTCTCCTTTCCTTGACAGAAACAGCAACTGCAGGCCAATCGAAGACACACAGCATGAGAAGTACTTCTCCTCAGTCTCTCCAGTTCTTCTCCTTGGCAAAGGTTCCTCTTGAATTTCAGGAATGATCTCAAGTTCAGGGGTTATAGGTTTAATACTTATACCCCAAAATGTCTTTGTTCTCTTTGTGTAAGGGGCTTTGAGCCCAGTTCAAACCAGTTTTGAGGGGTACTCTGCAGGTGCACAACAATGCCCTTTGTCAGTGTGAGCCTTGGCTTCAGACACACCGTAGGTGGGTGGAGCCAGCATTGAGTAAGGCAGGCACAGCCCTATTCAGGTACAGGTGTGAGGTACAGGTGCTACTCCTCTCATCACTCCAAATGCACATCAGGCCTATTCAGACTAGTGCTGACTGATCCAGACTCATGCAGCCACTGCACCTCCCAGACCCTGTCATTCCAAAGCCAGACAGTCAATCCAAAAACAGGCAGAGGCACACAGGAAGGTCGAACAACACAATAGCCACTTTCTAAAATGGGTATTTTTATGCTTGTAAAATGTTAGAAAGCATTCCCCATTCTGTCCTATGGGCAAGATAGCTTTTCAATAGTAGTAGTAGTAGTAGTAATACTTTATTTGATATTGACATATCATAAAAGTACATACATTCATATTAAAAAAATTGGTTAAAAATATACATTTTCATATAGTAAAAGAATAAAAGAGTATTTACAATAAAAAGCTATTTGAAGGCAGAATTTAAAGTGCAGTGATAATGAGAAACATATATATATATTACTAGCAATATATATAAAGGCTACACTTTATTAGCATTTAAAAACCTAATTCGAGTGAGCCAAGCACTTGACAAATATTTTGCCACTCCGCAGACAATAAGGGAGGATGTTGTATCTGTTGTAAACATACGAAGGGCAACCCGGAAATCTCTAACCCCCAACTCCATACAGACTGGTTTCAACCACCTCAGTCTTGCCCTTTTAAAAGCTTTACAACTAAACAGAAAGTGTGGTAAAGATTCTGATTTACAGGGGCAGCATGGGCATGTGCCGTTTAGGGCCCTTGAACCTTTCCAGCGTTCCGTGAATTTATTAAGGGGTAAAGTCCCATACCTCATCTTTAAGAAAAGTGATCTATCTCTTGATATTCTGATGAGGTCTAGAAACTGTTCCAACTTCCTGGTTGGCTTATGTTCCAGGAACTGCGTGGTTAGGGGGCCCCAATTCAGATTCCTCCGTTCTTCTGCGTCTACCCATTCCCAGTAAATTTTCTTGACTACTTGCTTTGGGGGAGGGGACTGAGTAGTCCAGAATTCTGTCAACCCCAACTTCGTAACCAGTTGCCTTAGTTTATTTACCCACTGTATTTTACTCGCACTTTTAAAGGTGATTAGTTCATCCAACACCAAAGCATAGTTTGCTAGCTCCGGGGTCCTCCTCAGGCGCACCCAAAACAACAAGGGGCGAAGATGAACTATATCTTAAATAGAGCGTTTGCCCATGTCCGAGAAAAGGGGTTTCAGTGGAGTTGAGGTAGGGAGGGATACTAGATCTCTTATAAATTTGTTCTCCGCTCTGACTAAATCTTGAACATTTTCCCCACCCCAAAGTTCGGCACCATATGTTGCAGAGGGCAGCGCTCTTCCCTCATACACAGCAAGAGCTGTGGCAATAGGCCTGCTGACTGACAGTCGCTGGCTCCTTAAGATAGCACCTGAGACTCTCTTGAGATTTAAAAGCATATTGGCCACGTGGGAGTCCCACCTCATTTTGCTGTTTATTCTTATTCCCAGGTAGTCAAACTCCTCTACCACCTCAAGAGATGACCCATTAAGGAAGATATTAATTTTCTTTGCCTTCTTGGAGGGGGGTAACACCATCAACTTTGTTTTATTAGTATTGATAGTCAATCCACGTTTGTGACAGAACAGACTGAATCTGTCCAATAATTTTTGCAAACCAGAAGGGGTTTTGGCCAACAGGAGGGTGTCATCTACGAAGAGGAGTGTTGGTGTTTTCTCCCCTGCCAGGACTGGGGCATCAGCACTGTCCTCCCTCAAATGGTCCACCACCCCATTGACAAAGAGGGAGAACAGTGTCGGGCCATCACACAGCCCTGGCGCACCCCCCTGTTCAAAGACACCCTCCCTGTTAATTGGCCCTGGGTCCCCCATCTAATCCTGGCGTAGCTATCCTCATGGAGTTTAACTATCAATTCCAGAAGATAGCGTGGGAATCCCATATCCTGAAGCACCCTACAAATTTTAGCTTGGGGTACTAGATCAAAGGCACTTTTAAGGTCTATAAAGGGCAGATAAAGATTCCCCTTCATGACAGTTACTGTCTTCCAGTAGATTGTCCAAAACCTAAATACCTGATCCATAGTGCCCACGTTTTTACGAAAGCCTGCTTGGAAGTGGGAAAGTATATTCTCCTCCTCCAAACATCTATCCATCCGATTTACAATGACCCTGCCAACTACTTTCTGCATGGCATCAATTAAACTAATCGGCCTGTAGTTGGCAGGGTCCTCCCTGTCACCTTTTTTAAATATGGTAAGCACTTCTGCACCTTTCCAGGAGTCGGGCACAGGGTGGCCACCAAGGATCAAATTCATGAGGGTAGCGATGAAAACCGACCACACCTTGGGATCGTATAAATATAGATCACCCGGTAGCCCATCCGGGCCTGCTGCTTTTGAGGGAATTATATTCTTAATGGCAGCAAGAACTTCCTGGGGTGTGAAGAGCTCAATAGCTATGGATCCCTCGCTACCCGGGTCATTTTCCCCCCTGCAAAACGAGGCTACCTCATCTTCATCACAGTATAATTTTGAAAAATGCGAATGCCATTGCTGTTCGGTTATGTTGTGAAAAAAACGAAATTAGCAGTATTGCACTACCAGGACATGTTACATACACCAGTACATGCCACACCTTTCACATAGACTGCACTCTGCCCAGGGGGGTACCTTGGGCCTACCACAGGGGTGTCCTCTGTGCAAGGAAAGGGATGGGTAGGGTAGGACCTGCCAAGTGGGTGCACTTGCAGAGTCGACATGGCAGTTAATAAACACAGCCACTTGTGCCCCCCTTAATAAACTAACAAGATCAGTGTCCAGCCCAAAAAAAACTCTAGCTATATTCAAGCTCACTTGCGCCTTAAAAATGCCCTCCACGGCCTTCTCCACCATAGACCAGAAAGGACCCAGAATAGGGCAGTCATAGAAAACATCTATGTCATCTGCTTCGACTAATCCACATCTTGAACAAGATGGTGGGGGATTCACAACCTTCGCAATCTTTTTTGGCACCAAAGCAATAGGGTTAGGTAGAAAAAGACCCAGCAGATTTGTAGGATAAGGGTGGGGATCAATAGTTACAGGATAGGGGAGGAGCTACGACAGCAAGCAAGATGGCCGCATAGTCTCCCGGCTCCGCTGACCTCCGTCTTACGCTCCAAGATCCTGTCACTTATCCTGATTTCCTGCCCCGGATCGGTGTGTGTGAACTAATCCGCACTCCGATGGTGTGATCCCGGGGTTTTTCTGACATTGTGGAGCTGAGTAACGTCGAGGACCGATTTGTGGCCTAACCCAGTCTGGAAGCCGGGGTCTCGAGTGCTGGCTTAGCCGGGTCTGAGTTGAACAACAGCGGACTGTTGAGGGCAGCAGGGTCCGGTCTCTGGAACTTTCGAAATTTTTGGATTGCTTTGCTATCATCGGCAGCCTCGTGTTGTGTTGGAGGTGAGGAGACGAGTGACGCACGGTGCTGTGTCGCGGGGGTCCCTGACCCAGAGGCCCGGCATTTGCATCGCCGGCGCACCTTGGGTTTGAGTCTCGTCACGCACTAATGCATGCTGACGGTTGGTCCCTCACGGCTCAGTCCTGCTCCTGCTGATCTTACCCCGGAGAAGGCGCCTCTCCGTGGGGATCATTATGCCTGAGGAAATATGGAACCGGGCGGAGCAGGCCCAAAGGGGCCCGTCACTGCGGGAGGTGCTGGCGGCCCTGGAGGCACTTCAGGCGACTGTGGCAGCTCAGACCTGCGGCCTGTTGTCGGCGGCAGATGGACTTAAAGGACTGAGACCGGATCCTGACTTGATGCCCGAGACCCGGCAGCCAGCTTGCCTTTTGATCGACGCCCCAGTGGCGCAATCAGACCCGGTGCTGGAAGCTGTGCCTGCCCCTACAGAAGTGGATCAACTTGAATGGGCTGTGATCGGTGACTTAACAAATTTTTTGGAATCCCCGGTTTTGCAGCTGTCGGAACATTCAACTGCTGTCCCTATCCTGGAACCTTTTAACTGGTACTGTGAACTGCTTTGGATTGTGTCGAACCCCCTCCCCAGTTGGTATATCAAGATGGCGGATGTGATAAGGCCTGGCTTCGGAGACGGGGAGGGACATCGTCGGTACCAGCTGCTTACTTTGGGATCTACTGTTCTTTTTCCATCTACTGAACCATGTTCCGACCACTTCTGTGTATCTTTTGACATTTTGATGATGGGGCTTTATTCGTCTGAGGGACTCGGCGAATTCGATCGACGGGGCCAAGGCTGAGACTGTTGTTTGGGTTGTTCATTGTGGTCTTATCGGTAGCGGGACTGCTTCATTAGCTTAACGGAGTCCGGGGCAGGGTTGGTGGTTCCCTCCGGGATGTTTTCTCAGTTTGTACTATTCAGATGTGACAGTTTCGGGGGGACCCCTTTGTTAGGGCGGGGGGAGAGACCGGGAGCACGTAGAAGATAGCCCTCCTCCGTTACCCCTCTTTGGGTGGGGTTTAATTTCTTTCTGTCTTTCTCTGGGTCTTTCTATATTTCGGGTCTCAGTTCTTGGGCGACAGGCACGCTGCTGGGGGGGTAGGCCATAGTCATCTGCATGGGTGTAGGGTGGGGGGTTGGGGGATGGGTGTTTTGTTTTTCGTTTTATTTCTATGGCCTTTTTTCTTCTTCTCTTTCTTTGCCCTTATCTTTTCTTCCTTTCTGGGTCAGTGTAATGGGTTCATTTTTATGGCCATCTCTGCTGTTTCATATGCGCCTCAATTCTCGCGATGTTTCAGTGCTACTGGGCGGACATTCTGCTGGCGCGAACGGTATTTGTACGCTCGCTTATCATTAATAGTATGTTTTAACGCCGCTGACTTACACGAAGATGATTTAACTGTGGACATATGCTATTCCGCCCCCCCCCCCCCCCCTTTTTTCGCAACTTGAGATATTGTATGGCACCTAATCCTTCTATCTTATATTATAAAATGGAACCTTTTTATCCTGTTGTCAACTTGATATGATTTACAACCAGTACGTATATTGGACGTGGCGAATCTGCTCCCCGGGATGCTGAGTCCGGATTTTGATTGTTTAATTGTGTTGCAACTGCTTAGCGGCCGGCCCTGGGGGTTGTAGGCCCATGTTTGTACTCGGTTGAAATGTCAAATAAAGGTTTTCTAAAAAAAAAAAAAAAAAAAAAATAGTTACAGGATTTGGAGGCCCAGGAAGGACTAATACAAGGAAGGTCCAGGAGCTGGGCTCGGAAGACAAGGGTCAGGAAGGACTAGATTAAGGTAGACCAGATTCATGAAACCAGTATCAGGGTAACTAGGACTATTTGGGCCAGGGCCATGAGGAGCAGGAGGGCCAATGCAACACAGGAAAAACTGACTTGGAATAGGATGAGGAGGCGGCTCACCACTATAAGTAATTCCAAAATGTACTGATTTGCTGCTGGAAAAGAGATGTTATGGTAACATGGGGCCTCTTTATTCTTCTACCTGTCCCGGTTTCATTTCCATTGTTTGTGAGTAGGTGTGAGTTCATAGCTTTGGATACTCCTGCTTGGGGCTAGCACTATTGCTACTTCTGTGAGTCCTATCAATCAATCAATCATTTGTAAAGCACACTACAACCTGCGAGGGTCGCAAGGTGCTGGGGCGGGAGCGCTACTGATCGAACAGCCAGGTCTTGAGTATCCTCCTGAAGGTCAACATCTCTTGGGTGTGTCATAGGCTCAGTGGGAGGGTGTTCCATGTCTTGGCGGCGAGGTGGGAGAAGGATCTCCCACCGGTGGGTGGTCTTTGGGTGCGCGTGACGGTGGCGAGTGAGAGGTCGGCTGAGCGTAGCTGGCGGTTGGGGATGTAGAAGGAGAGCCGTCTGTTGTGGTAGGCTGAGCCAGTCTTGTGGAGTGCCTTGTGTGTGTGGGTGAGTAGCTTGAAGGATATCCTCTTGTTGACGGAGAACCAGTGCAGGTTTCTCAGGTGGGGGTGATGTGGCCGTGGCGTGGTACGTCGAGCATCAGTTGTGCCAAGGCGTTTTGGATGTGTTGTAGTTTCAGTTTCAAAAGCTGTATTCGAATTGTTTAAACAAATTCATAAAAGCGTACAAATTCAATCACATTTAAAAAACAGCAGTTAAAATCAATATAAATTCAGATCATTTTACATACACAGTTAAAAGAGGGTGAGATAAAACTGTTATAAAAAATTATTTAAAAAAATTGGTACTATTAAAAATCATTTAGTGTTTGCATATAATTCATCAAGTTTCAATTTGGATTGATTTCCTGTACCTCTCAATTGCTCTCAGGAAAGAGGATACAGTAGAAATGGTACAATCATCATCTAACATTCTTAATTTGTCATATGCCCCTCTACATATGACAAATCAGAATAAATCATTACTCAGTGTGGTTATCGTACCTCTCAGCATCCAACCTCAGCTCCGTGATATCCTACTCAGGATGATTGTTAGCGCTCTATAAATAAATTAAATACAAATACAAATACATGACCGTAGACCCCAGGAGACAAGGAGGGGTTTCAGCAATTTCCTCCTTGGGTGGGTATAAAAAGAGCAAAAAAGAATAAATGTATATTTGATTGTATGGACCATTGTCGCAGGGACAAGTTCTTTTTCCCTTGACCAGTCATTGCACTGTGGTAAACGTTTCCAGACGAAAATAGGTCAAAAGCATGCGGTGATATAACGGTTGCTCAATCACAAGGTAGAACTGGATACCCAGGTGAGCTGTGTTCGAATTGTGATCCATAACAGTTTTCTTAAGCCTTTCTTCCCGCCATCTTTTGTTTTCAAAGTGTTCGCGAAGGGACTTTTTTAGGGCAGTTCTTGAAATGGTGTCCATGCTATCTGGCTTAGAGAAAAATTCTGGGTATCCAATTTCATGCAGCAGATTTTTAACATAAGAAAACCATTTAATATTAGGGGCTCCATCACATGCCAGACAGTCTTCTATTATCTCTCTGTTGAGAGTCGTGCAAGGGTTAGTCCAAACATTATGCCACAGTAGAACCGGGGCAGATTTAATAATGTCCGATACATACTGGAGGGCCACTTCCGAGTGCATCACATATGTTGAAGTGGACTTTGGGACGGCCAATAAAAACCGTAAAAACAGGTTCTCAGTTTGTTGTATTAGTTCAACTGATTCAATCCCCCAGATACCCGCACCATAGGTTCCGGTCGAGACACATTTAGCCTTAAAGATTTGCTGCAGCTCCCTTATTGGTCTACCCCCCAGTTTTTTGGCAAAGATTGTCAGGGCGCCTGTGGCTCTGGTAAATGCCAAAGCCCTGGCGTTTACCGCTGGTTTCCATGAACCCGTTCCTTCAAAATGAACCCCCAGATAGCAAAAGGTGTCTGGAAGCTCCAACCGCCTATCATCCAGTGTAATCAAACAGGGTGTTCTGCGTTTCTTTGGGCCGCAGGACATGGTGAAAGTCTTTGAGACATTTACTCGGAGACCCCTTGATTACAAGAATTCCGAAAATTGTTGAACCGCTTTTTGTAAGCCCACTTTTGTCTGTGAAAGAATTGCCGCATCGTCGGCATAAAGGAGTATGGGGATAGGCTTCCGTTTTATTGTGGGGTAATCATAATAATGTTCAGTGAGGGTGAGTCCAACCGTGTTTATATATAGAGTAAAGAGCAGGGGTGCAAGTATGCACCCCTGCCTTACTCCTCTTTGGATACGAAACACTTCTGAGTATTCCCCCATCCTTCCGTATCTCACACGCGCACCCACCCCATTATACAATTCCTTAATAAAAACAAGGATCTGGTTGTCAAAGCCTATGTCCTTTAGGGTTTGCCAAAGTACGTTGTGGTCGACACAGTCAAATACCGAACTGAGGTCAATGAATGTTACATACAGATTTCTTTTTTTGGCATGTATGTATTTCAAAGTTATCAAGGCTAGGTTAAAGCCCTGCTCGACTGTGCCTCTACCCGTCCTGAACCCGTATTGGAGGTTGGAGAGTATCTCCTGTTCATCTAGCCAGTCCTGCATTCGGGCAAGAATGATCCTGCCTGCCAGCTTCATGAGGCCGTCAAGCAAAGAGATTGGCCGATAGCAGACATGATCATTCCTGTCCCCTTTTTTATAGATCGGGACAACCACTGCCTCTGACCAGGTGGCAATAAAGCCGATTTTATTTGAGGAATTCAAAACTTCAGTAAGTAGGGGTGCCCAGAGGTCAGGTAAGCTTTTAAAGATATCAATAGGGACACAGTCCGGCCCTGGGGCTTTACCCGCAGGGCTTTCTTCTAGTGCCTTAATAACTTCTTCTAGTTGAAACTGGATGCCCAGTGGAAAAGAAGTACATGGTTCCTCTGTGGTCTTTATTTTGATGCTAGATTGGGATGTTCCTGAGGGAGCTATTTCTCTGTAGAGACCCTGAAAGTGATTCACCCAGTCCTGTGCTGTGATGGCATTGTCTATCCGAGGGCCCTGGGTTGCTTGGAGAAATGGAGCATTGACGGCCTTCCAAAAGGACGTACTGTCCTTTAACTCGGAGGCAGCATGCAAAGCTGACCAGGCCTGTAGTTTTAGCTCTTTCTTCCTATTTGAGAGAGCTGTACGATATGTACGCCTCGCTAGCTGGATATTAGATCTAGATTGAGGGGAGGCATGCAAGGCTTTTTTAAGGACAGCAAGTGCCTTAGTGCAGGTGCCGTCGAACCATCCCTGAGACCCCTTAGGAGTATTACGGATAGTTCTAGTCAAGAGTTGTTTTATTGACGCACAGATTTTACTAAATGAGCCAAGAATGACATGGGGGTCCTCATCAGGGGACAGACAGCTATTAATTTCCGCGTGTACATTGGTAACCAGTTTTTGTAGGAATTTTGCAGGTATCACCTTTTCCCATTTAATGCAAAAACAATTTTTTCAGAAAGAATGGGATTTGGGTCATATTTGACTATGTTTTTGCGGCATGTGTCACCATTTTTAAAGTTGAGTGTTACAGAGATAGGAAAGTGATCACTCAATCCAGTAACGATAGTTTCCCATTTTGTCACCATATTCGCATAACGTGTCGGGAATAGAATAAAATCAATGACTGTGTTTGCCCCCCTCCCATTATAAGAAGGTCTAAATAATTTGGGGGGATGCACAGCTCATTTATAAAGGAAAGAGAAAACTCAGCCGGTATATTGTTTAGCAAATCCCCTAACTTAGTTTGGGAGAAATGAGTCGTAGGCCCATGATTGTGTTCCTCCATACCACACACTCCCTGTGCACTCCGCAGGCAGAGAGAACAATTGAAGTCCCCTACCCACATCAGGGCCATATCCCCTGGCAGGGTTTCTTCGATCTTGGACAAGGTTTTTAGGAGATTATTAATAACTTTCTCTCTCCGTAACATGGGAATATTGTTGTAAAAATTTAATAGGACAAAGTTTTTTAGATGACCCCACGATAAAATAAGAATTTGGTAGTAATTATTGTCGATGAGGCCTTTAACGATGGAGAGACCAGTGGAATTTGACAGGTACGTGCAGGGGTCTGCCTCTTATACCGGGGGATGCCGGAGTAAAAAAAGTTTTATAACCCAAGATGTGCAGTTCTTCAGTGGCCCATGTTTCCTGAAGACATATTATAACGTGGGTCTGAGTCAATGATTGCCAAGTTGCATTATTAATTTTTGAAGAGAGATCCGCCACATTCCAGGTTATGACACTTCCGGGGGTTACGGTTTGAAGCAAATTGTTTGATTCGTTTGTTTCTTTTGATACCAAAGAAAGTTCGACACACTCTGTTTGTAGAACAGGGGTTGGTGGCCACCATAGAGTCGTTTGCAGTTGGACAGTTAAACTGCAATTGAGCAGGTGACCCATCCCTACGATCTTGTGAAGGTAACTCCCGGCAAATTGGAAAGTCAGTCTACTGAATCTAGATCTGTAAAGGCATGAAATCTGTTTACCAGCGGGATTTGGATGTTAATGGGCTCTTGAGTTCTCTGAAAGGGGTGATTCGCTACACGTTGGGGAAGTAGTAGGGACCTGGGGTAAAAATAGCTAAGGTTACGAATCTGTATCCCAAGGGTTCAGCTCTCCTGATACCAATCATTTAAAAAGTTAGTGACTCTAGGATCTTTAAAGTTGATCATTACAGCATCACCTTTAGTATCCTTAGGCCTCTGTCCCACCCATTTCACTCTTCTCACGAACAGTATGTCTCCATTTATGTTTGGGGGGAGCGGTCTATTATTTCTAAGCCAGTGAATGACCTTATTTTTGATTCTCCTATACCCTTCGAACTGACCTATTGTTAATTCAGGGACCCGAGTCAAGATGGCAACATAAGGGGCTGAATCTGGGGGGAGGTCAATTTGAATATTTCCGCGGGTGCTTTTATCACCATCAGGGTGGGGTCTTAGATTGTTGTTGTGTGTTGTAAGTATGCCATTTTTTGCTCCTGCTCCTCCCCCTGTACATGGTAAGTTTGTTCTGTTAGTATCTAACTTTGCTACCACGGTCCTGGTTTCCTTTCTCTCAGGACCCTCTGTTCTTGTCGCTGTTGTGGTAGGAGTTAGAGGCTGAGTAATCTCCACTACTGATTGTATGTGGTCTGAATTAGTTTTTCCCTTAGTTATGCTCTTTTTTACACTCCCTGGATCAGTGTTACTAGCTTTAGTTGCAGCATTTTTAGATGCATCCCTTAATAGGCCTGAGTTTAGGTTAACGGCTGCCTCAATAGAATCTAGTTTCACAGCCAGCCTTCTCATTCTTTCAACAATTGGTAGAATTAAGGATTTTACCAGGGCTTCTATGCTTCCAGTGATCCGTTGTAATGAGGGAGGAGATGTCAACAGCTGACTTGAGGTTAAGTCTGTTATTGAAAGCTCCGGTACAGGGGTGTGGTGTTTGGAGAGATATGTATTTGTTTTAGCTGCTTTCCCCTGTCTACCCCCATGTCCTTTGGCACCCCTTTTTCTTTTTAATGAGTTACCTTTAGTACGGCTTTTGGGATGGGTTTTTTTGGTAACTATTGGACTTAAGCGTTCTTTGGTGGAAGGTTCATCAGATAGTGGTACTGGGGGATGCTCTATACTGGAACCTTTGCTACTATTTAGGCTGTATTATTCAGTTGTCTGCGTAAGATCTTTTAACTGCGGGGGAGTGGAAATATTACTGGGCAGAGAGCTCTTTGTATCTGAGACCCATACGGGAGTGGTGGCTAGCTGTAGGGGGCCTAAAGAAGAGCATTTGTTTTGCATCTCGGTAGAGATACGGCGCTCAGTAATAGTGATCTCACGTTCGAGTCTGGCTGCCGCTTTCTTGATAAAATGGTCGAGTGTACCCCTCCGGTAGCCCCCCACTAATGGTTTATCTCCCCATGTAGACATAATCAGCTGTGTGATGGAATGATACACATACTATTAGCCGTTGGATAAGTAAAGCTACATGCTAGCAGTACAGCAGTATTATGGTGCAGGGTAATATGTTCACGGTACCTATTTTCTTGAAAGTCAGGCTTGAGATGGAATAGGTGTAAGTGGTATGGCCCAGCCCAGCCTCCTTGTGCCTCTGAGGGCCGCAGAGGGCCCGCCCTTTGTTCGGGCTTAGCCCGGCGCCGCCCGCTCGCGTCCCGCGACGCGGGTACTACCACTCTAATTTATTTATTTATTTTTTATTTTTATTTTACAGATTTGTAGAGTGCATGGCTGCCCGTGAGCGTCCCAGCGCTAATGATAGAGCAGAAAGAAGGACAAAGGGTAGTTTAAGGAAAATGCCATGTCTTCAGAAGTTTGCGAAATAAAAGCAAATTAGGCTGGGCCCGGATGTGTAGTGGCAGTGCGTTCCACAATTTGGAGGCATTATATGAAAAGAGACGACCTCCAGATCGAACCCTCTTGATCCTGGGTTTAGACGTCAGGTGCAGGTGTGTGGAGCGAAGGGTTCTATTAGTTTTGTAGGGAATGACTAGACTCTTTAGAATGGGAGGTGCTTTCCCATGTAAGATTTGGTGAGTAGTACAAAGGGCCTTAAAATGCACTCTTTCTTGAATGGGTTGCCAATGAAGTGACTTAAGGGCTGGTTTGGCTGAGCACCGGCTGTTCGTGCCCGTAAGAAGTCGGGCAGCAGCATTTTGCACAACCTGGTGCTTTCCCATCACTTTATTAGGGGCCCCAAGGTATAGGGCATTGCCGTAATCCAAACAGGACAATACAAGTCCCTGAATCAGCAACTTTTGGGAATGGGTGGGAAGTAAAGGTAGGGTTTTTCGGGCGGTGCGTAAGAGGCCGTAGCAAATACCAGCGGTTTTTCTGGCTTGGGTGGTAAAGGTGAGGCCTTCATCTAGCCAAATCCCCAAACTTTTAATTTCATCCTTTGGACCCATGCAGGGAGGCCATAAGGTCTCTGGGCGAAAATGTGATTGATTGCCCAGGACCAGGACCTCCGTCTTGTCACTATTTAATTTCAGATGGGACCTATCCATCCATTTGGTTATGTCCTCAAGGCACGAATAGAGGTTGGTAGCCGAATGGTCCTGCTGACTTAAAGATACAACCAGCTGAGTGTCATCCGCGTAAGTTAGTAATTTGATACCAAATGTGATGACAATCTTCACAAGGGGGGACATGTAAACATTAAAAAGAGTTGGACTCAGGGACGAACCCTGAGGGACTCCACAGTGTATGGGTGTTATTTTAGAAGTAAAATTACCGTCTGCCACCTGAAAAGACCGGCCATTCAAGAAGGACTCCAGCCAGGACAGAGCAGATCCTGAAATGCCCAGACCCTCAAGTCTGTGGACCAGGGTGGAGTGGTTAACGGTGTCTAAGGCCGCACTCAGATCCAGGAGGATCACTGCCACTGATCCTCCTGAGTCTATGATCTTTCTGGCCTCCTCTATTACCGCAATTATTGAGGACTCCGTGCTCTGGCCCAGCCTGAATCCTGTCTGTGAAGGTTTAAGTAGACCGTTAACTTAAAGGTAGCTGGATAACTGGTGATTAATGAATTTTTCAGCAACTTTGCTGATGCTAGGCAGCAAGGAAATTGGCCGGTAATTATTCAGCTCAAAGTGGTCCAAATTGGGTTTTTTAATCAATGTTTTAATAATTGCCTTTTTCCAACTCGGAGGTACAGTCCCATGGCATAGCGAAATGTTAATCAATTTCGCCATATAGGGAAGGATGGTAGGGGTCACTAATTTTAAGATGTTTAGTGGTGCAGGGTCGATTGGAGATCCGCTTTTAATTGATTGCAGAACAGAGAACAAGAGTGTCTATTGTTATTGGCACAAATCGATCCAGTTTGATCTCCCGTGTCTGGGATACCAAAATAGGCAGGTCTTGCGAATCGATGGTATCAATGGTATGTGGGGGAAGAGAACTAATAATTTTTTTGATTTTAAAATAAAAAAACTCAGCTAGTTCATTACAGCGTCTGACCGATGGCTCTACAGGGGATGGTGGGTCAGGAATTTTTAAAAGAGTTTTTGCTATTTGAAAGGTTTCCCTTGAAGAATTGCTTGATAACCTGATTTTTTCTTCAAAGAAAGTAGACTGTGCAATTTTAAGGGCCTTTTTGTATTTAAGGATAATACGCTTGTATTGCAGCTTCTTAAGGGGATCCAAGTTCTTCCTCCATGCCCTTTCAGTTTTTTTGCAAAGTTTTTTTTAGTATTCGTACTTCCATGGTGAACCAGGGCGAGGTAGTTTTACCTCGGGGGTTGCAGGTGGGTTTTTTCAGTAATGCTGTGTCCAGTGCCTCTCCGATCCACGTTGAGAACTCAATATCTGCTGCTACAGGATCCGCATCGCACGATGGAGGCGAAAGCTCCAGGATATCCTTCCATTTTTCTGGGTCAAGTTTGGCCCAATTTATGCGCCTCCTGGCGCGCTTCTCTCGTGGGCGGCTCCCGGCCGCTAAGGCTGCTGGGAAACAAAGTTCTCCCCGTGATACACTCTCCTCCTCTCGGCGGCCGCTCTGGTGTAGCGAGAGTGCGGCGGCTGGGGGTGAGCGGACACGGAGCCACAGAGCAACAGGGCTGGCTGATTCCAGCAAATTCGCAGAAAGGATGTCCCCAAAATGCAGGTGAGTCACACGAGTTCAACAGGATACGCTCAAGGTACTTTACAATGTTGTAGTTGTTTGATGAGCTTGGTCGAGGCTCCCGCGTAGAGAGCCTTTCCGTAGTCAAGTCTGCTGCTGACAAGGGCCTGGGTGGCTGTCTTTCTTGTATCTGTCAGAATCCATCTGTACTGTAGATATATCGGAGCATGCAGAGGGTGTTGAAGCAGGGTGTTGAAGCAGGAGGAGGAGACGGCCTTGACTTCCTTGGTCATTGAGAGCGTTGAGTCAAGGATGATTCCCAGATTGCGTGCATGGTCGGTGGGTGTCGGGGCTGGCCCCAGTGCCGCCGGCCACCAGGAATCGCCCCAGGCTGAACGGTTGGAGTTTGGCTTTGGCGGTGATGGGGTCCTTGGTGAGGGAGAGGATCAGCTGAGTGTCGTCGGCGTAGGAGATTATGTTGAGGTTGTGCTGTCGGGCTACGTGTGCAAGCGGGGCCATGTAAATGTTGAACAGCGTCGGGCTGAGGGAGGATCCCTGGGGTACGCTGCAGATGATCTCGGAGGCTTTGGAACAGAATGGGGGAGGCGGACGCTCTGGGTTCTGCTGGAGAGGAAGGAGATGGTCCAAACCTGAGCCTTGTCTCCGATCCCTGCGGCGCAGAGGCGTGCGCGTAGTGTGCGGTGGCAGACGGTGTCGAAGGCGGCAGAGAGGTCTAGGAGGATGAGTGCTGCGGTCTCGCTGTTGTCCAGCAGGGTCCTGATGTCATCGGTGGCTGTTATGAGGGCAGACTCGGTGCTGTAGTTACTGCGGAACCCTGACTGGGAAGGGTCCAGAATTCTGTTTTCTTCGAGGTATCAGGTTAGCTGTCTGTTGACGGTTTTCTTGATGACCTTTGCCGGGAAGGGGAGCAGAGAGATGGGCCGGAAGTTCTTGAGGTCTCTTGGGTCTGCCTTAGGTTTTTTGAGTAGGGCTTTGATCTCAGCATGTTTACAGATCTCTGGGAAGGTCGCAGTCTTGAGGGAGAGATTGATAACGTTGCGCAGGTGGGGTACAATGGAGCTGTTTGCTCTATTGAAGACGTGGTGCCGAATGGGTCTGATGGAGAGCCAGAGTGGATTTTGTGTATGGTCTTGAAGGTGTCATTGATGCTCACGCTGGCCCAGGCTAGCAAGGGGTCATGGTCGATGGTGTGAGGAGGGTCTGTTGTGTTGCTGTCTGCTGGGGCTGTCTGCGTGTTGAAGCTGTCGTGGATGCCTGCTATCTTGCGGTGGAAGAAGGTGGCGAGGGAGTTGCACATGGAGATGGTGTGAGGAGGGTCTGTTGTGTTGCTGTCTGTTGGGGCTGTCTGCGTGTTGAAGCTGTCGTGGATGCCTGCTATCTTGCGGTGGAAGAATGGAGTTCTGGACTTTTTGGTTCCGTCCAGAGGTGTCAGGGATAACACCCGAAGACCCCGGAGTTCTACCTGTCTCGGTGCACAAATAAACAGAAACACGGGCTTCTCGATGGTGGCGTCAAAGACCAAAGGTTTATTACTGCAGGGACACAGAAGTCACAGAAACTACACACGGGCAGTGTCTAGGAGCCTGTTCCATTTGTACAAAGAAGGTTGCTCTTTATATACTAAAAATTGGGCTTGAGGCAAATTCTTTACATGTTAGTACATTCCCAAACCTTTGTGTCCTAAACAATAAATATTTGGCGTTGCACAGGAATCGTCGACAATATCTGATGTCAAAACATTACGAACGAGGGGTTCCCACTGTTCCATCATAATCCCATGTCAACTTTTCATTCAGGACCCGGACCGCCTCCTCGTAAATTTCGTTACCTCCCCCTAATAAAGGCCCAGAAGGAAAGGAGCAGAGCCAGGTGCAGAAGATAGAAAAGCAGGATAAGAGATGTTTGTGGGTCGTAAATGGGCAAGGCTACCAGCTTCGGCCGCCTAATCATGATCAGGCCAACGAACACGAGAACCAGTATAGCAGGACTAGCCTCGGGCAGAGGAGGCAGCTTCTGTCGAGTCATGCAGCCATGGCGTGTTCTGTTCTAAGGTGCACGTGTCACTAGAGAGGTGAATCTCCGGCTAAAGCCTACGTGTCCTTAATCGAAATGAGGTAATCAGAGGTCATTGCGTGTCCATTGTCTATGTGAGGGCAAGAAACACAAAATGGCTGCCATAATCTAAGATGGATGCCATGGGTAGATCAGAAATGTGTTTGTGACAGGAGTACTCTTGCTCGTAGCATAGCGAAAACACCAGGATATGCTAAATGGACCATTTGCGGTTCGTTGATACCAAAATTATGTATTTACGACAATGTTGAAAACACGGGTTCAAATCGTCACGGAACCTCAGGCCCTCCTTTTGCCCTTACATAGGCAATTACTCAGTCTATGTCAGAGTCTAATTCTATGCTCATCAGGTCAGTGACATGCTGTTGTATCATCATCCTCTCTCGCGCCTTTTCTCCAAACGCAGGTGGTTTTCTGAAACAGGTTGCAGCACAGAGACTACACAAAGCTGGACCACACTGGATAATCAGGCAGCATGAGAATAGGAATACTAAGATGACACCAATGACCATCAGAACCTTCCATCCCCACGCTGATATCAGAGTCCAAAACCACTCCATGAAGGACCAGTTTCCCTTGTCTACGTGTATAGAGTCGGAAATCTTGTGTAGCTTAGATATCGCCTCATAGACTGTTGGAGCGTTATTGGGAATAAAGACACAGCAGCTCGATTGGATCATTCTGCATACCACACCTCGATCTGCAAGTATTACGTCTAGAACCATACGGTTCTGCAACGTCATGAGTCGATCCGCCTGAAGCTCAGCTGTCAAGTTGCTAAGGGCACCCGCAGTTTCGGTAATAGTAGATTCAACTACCCGTGTTAGCTGACGTATATTTCAACTATTGGCCATAGGCCCCCAGAACGGAAGGAAACCTTTGAAGAAGTCTCCAGCTTCCTGACCAGCAGTATCTTCCTTACTGAAGACACCTCTTGCTACTCTGGTCTTGTGATAGTCTGAAGAAGCAGTGTACGTTGGAGGCAACAGTCGAGCAATATAACATGGACCTGAAAAGTCAGCAGGCAACCATGTATACGCTCTGTCTTGACAAATGAAGTAGGTACCCCTAGCAGTAAGAAAGGCAGGGGAAGAGTTAGACGGAAACACGTAAGTCTCAACGCACCTACTCCTCCCTAGCTGAGCTCTCTGATTTCTCCCATTTCCTTGCAAACAGACCTGACCTCGGTGAGGTACGACCCAGATTGGAGTGGAGCTTTTACGCTTGCTTTCTCCCAAACTAAGGCGATACTCTGTAGAATTCCAACTCAAATATACCCGTAATTCATCTCTAGGGTAAGATGGAGTATTATTGACGTCTTTAATCATGTCAATAATTCCCTGGACTAAAGCTTTGTTGGCAGAGTTGTATTTAGTGGAACGTGGTGGACGCGGAGGATAGGTCTCAAGGGCATAGGCAAAAATGGTCTGAAAGGCCTGAAATGATCCATTATAGCTAAAAGGCAAAACCAGATAGGGAATGCCTTTATCCATAGTGTGGGGTATCAAGCCACACACCCAGCAGTCTGTAGTGTTAACTACCAGTTGGTGTTGGTGCAAGAGTTGTACAAATGTGTTATTGATAAACTCTGAGCGTCGAGCTTGTTCGTGTTCAGGAAATGAGTGAAAAGAATGCATAGAAGAAACAGTAGAAGTAGCAGGATCAAGGGGAGGTACTGTAGTTACCGGCATAAAAATTAAATTCACACCAAAAACGATTCCACCCACCAACGTTATCAAAACAATTAAAAATGTAATGGCACATTGCATCAGAAAACATTTGCTATGAAGAATTCTGTAAAGTCTATTTCTGCGAACATAAATTACATTTTCTCGTTGCAGCTCAGGAAGCTCCATCTTCTACAATCCGCTCGCGACCACTGATGATGTGTACGTAGATGAAAATGCCTCTATCAGCCCTGGGAGTTCCCAGAACTAACAGAAAGATCGACCTTGTGTCTGACCCCCGCAGATTCAACTAGGCACACAGCCACGACCCTACGGCTACCCAGACGGCAAGGCAATTTTTAAAACAATAAAACAATAGCAAACTTCCTGGCTGGAGGCAAAGTGTCAAAATTTCAAATGTGTAAAATAGGCAGTTTCCTGCTTTATTTGTCCATATTGCGAGACCGTAAATTATATCTTAGTTTTGCAGGAGCTGTTTGATCTGGAAACAGTGTATTTTCAGCAGGTGTTGCAATGTTTAAGTTCGCAGATGGCAAAGTTTCTTCTGATGCAGAGGACAAATGTTCAGAATTCAAAGGAGCAATTTCAGGAGGAGAGCCAGAGTTCGTTGTGTCAGTTATTAGTTCGGCATCGCTGAAAGGGATAAACCTGGGTATTTGTTCAAACTCAGAGGCACCGATTCCCTTCTTCACCCAGTTATCGTAAGGAAGTGGCAGGGGCACACGTTTGACGTGCGTCGTGTGAATCCAGTTCTTCCGTCCGGCCACACAAATAGTAGTTCTCGTCGCTAGCAGCACCTGGTATGGGCCGACGAATCTGGGTTGAAGATTTTTCGTTCTTGCAAAGTTCCTGATGACAACGTGATCCCCTGGTTTCAGCTGGTGACCTGGACTCTCCGGTGGCTTCGGCAATGCATCGAAAACCTGTTGGTGAATAAGACTCAATTTAGCAGTCAAGTCGTAAAGGTAATCAATCAACATTGGATATTCCAGAGAACAGAATTCTTTTGGCCTTGGCACTCCCCAAACATTAGCGGGACGACCAAAAACTATTTCGTAAGGACTAAGCCCTACTCTAGAATGTACAGTCGCTCTCGTGGATAACAAAGCCAAGGGTAGTGCATCTGGCCAGGACAAACCCGTGGATGCCTGTATTTTAGCAAGTTTTAGTTTGAGGGTGCATTGTAACCCTCAACTAAACCAGCAGACTGGGGATGGTTCGCACTGTGGAACTTTTGCTTGATCCCTAGACCGGCACACACACTCTGCATAACTTTCCCTACGAACTCACTTCCGTTATCTGACCATACAATCCGTGGCATTCCATACCTAGGGAAGTATTCTTTGAGAAGAATTTTGGCAGTTGACAAGGCAGTGTTGTCCTTCAGTGGATATGCTTCGATCCATCTGGAGAAAGCACAAACTACCACTAGGACGTATTTTAGGTTGTTGCAACGATCCATGTGAATGAAGTCTAACTGGATCACTTCAAAGGGGCAAGAAGGAGGAGCGAAGTGACCAGCAGGTGTGGGGATTCCCTTGCCAGGATTATGCATCAGGCATACCATGCAATTTTTCACCACTCTCTCTGCACACTTACTAATCCCATCATTCTTCCAGACTGGAGCCAACATCTTACAGATCCCTTTAGAACTAATATGCGCTGCTCCATGTGCCATCTTCACTACTGCAAGCACATACGCATCAGGCAACATCCAACGCTGTTGTTCTGACAAATCAATCCAACACCCACTCGAGTCCAATTTACCCGTACTCTCTTTCCATGCAAGCTTTTCCTCCTCAGTCGCCGCCTTCTGAATTTCTTTCACGCTTTCCACCGTGTCCTCACACATTCCAGACTCAGAAATCCATCTTGTAGACGTAGCAACATACATTCTACTCATCATATTCCTAGCTGTCTGTTTAGCGGTTTCATCAGCAAAAGCATTCCCATGACCAACATCATCCGTGATTGCTTTATGAGCACTGCATTTCACAATCGCAACTTCAGTCGGCAAGGTTAGAGATTCCAACAAGTCGTTAACTAGTTGACCATGTTGGATCTTAGTCCCATGGGACGTAATGAAACCTCTCTCTTTCCACAAACGGCCAAAACTATGGGCCACGCCGAACGCGTACTGACTATCTGTGAACACATTCACTCTCTTTCCCTTTGCTAAAACACACGCTCTTGTTAGCGCAATTAATTCCGCAGCTTGGGCAGAATTCTGACTCACTCTTGCAGTCTCCACAATCGTACTCAAAGTCGTTACTGCATAGGCAGCAGTCACATCACCATTCTCCAATTTAAAGCAAGACCCATCAACAAACAACGTGCCATCTGGATCTGACAACGGAGTGTCTTTTAAATCAATTCGTCCTTTTGTCTCTTCCTCGGTTCTGAAACAACAATCATGGGGTTCAGAATCACTCGACTCCTGATTAGTCGGCAACAATGTTGCTGGATTCAATAAATTGCATCTTTTGATCTGTATATGACTCGCTAGCAGTGTCAGCTCGTAGCCAGATAATCTAGCACTGGTAAGGTGTTGCGTCTTAGTTCGATTCATGAGTGTGTCCACAGCATGAGGAACCATGACCACTAGCATGTTATTCATCACCAAACCAGCAGATTGTAGAATGGAAGCTGCAGCTGCTGCTGTAGCTCTCAAACAACTAGGCAACGCTCTAGCTACCGGATCTAATGTTGATGAAAAATATGCACAAGGGCGTTGTTTATCACCAAATCTCTGTGTCAGAACACTCAACGCGCAACCTTCTCTCTCGTGAACATAGAGCGTGAATGGCTTACTGTAATCGGGTGTACCCAATACAGGAGCTGAACATAGTGCATTTCGTAACTCAGAAAAACTCTCCTGACATTCAGCAGACCATGGCACCGGACTCGGAACATTTTTCCCAGTCAAAGCTACCAATGGTTTTGCTAAAAGAGAAAAATTTGGGATCCACTGCCTACAGTATGAGGTAATACCTAAAAAGGCACGTACTTCTCTCTGTGTGCGGGGAACATTCATCTGCGTAATTGCTTTTATTCTCTCTGGGGTCAACTTCCTTCCCTCCTTTGACAAGAGATGACCTAGGTAGGTTACTTCTTGGCAACAATATTGCATTTTCGAAGGTGACACCTTGTGATTCAAATTGGACAAATGATGCAATAAGGAAATTGTAGCTGCTTTGCAAGTTTTCTTGTCATCGGCAGCCACTAGAAGATCATCTACATACTGCACTAAAGCAGAACCAGGAGGAAGTACAAAGGAATCTAACTGACTTTTTAATGCCTGACTGTAAATGGATGGACTCTCACAATAGCCTTGTGGAGCACGTTTAAACCTGAAGCTTCGACCTCCTAAAGTGAAGCCGAAAATATCTCTGCTTTCCTCGGCTATCGAAATGCTGAAAAAGGCATTCTTCAAGTCGATAACTGAAAACCATGTGGCTGTTGCAGGAATCAACGTTAACAATGCAGTGATGTCTGGAACCACAGGAAACTGTGGAACCACAATCTTGTTAACCTCTCTAAGATCTATTACAAACCTATATACTGGAGGCTTTGAAGGATCAGTACGTTTCAAAATTGGTAATACAGGACTGTTACAGACATTTCCTCTAGTTTCCTCAACCACACCTTTCTTAATCAAATCTTGCACAACCAATAAAAGTGCACATTCACCTTCACTAGAGATTTTGTATTGAGGAATTCGTGGAAATTTGACATTTGCTTTCAAAGTGACTACATATGGTGGAATTTCTAAAAGGCCTACATCGTTAGGACCAGTCGCCCAAAGAGTATCAGGGAGTGAACGCAGCTCTGGCGGGAGTGCATCCATCGACAAGTACATCGGAGAGGTGATTCTTTTACCCAATGTAAGCTGTACTCCTTCCGGAGAACAGTACAATGTCGCATATAGTCGTTTTAACAAGTCTAAACCAAGCAGATTTTCATTACAACCTGTCGTCAAAATCAAGGGTGCTTTCAATTGACGGGGTCCAACAGAAATAGACAAAGGACCAGATACAGGGTTGTAAACAGGGGCGCCTGAGAAACCTACAGAAACATTTGTTAAGCCAGACAAAGGTGCGCCAGGGAGTTTCTCATGTATGATAGAACTTTTTGCTGCACCAGTATCCAACAGAAACGGTTCGACTACACCTGATGTTGCTACTGCGACATAAGGCCCACTCTGATCCACTGGAACTGATACTACTCCCTCTCTTTGTCCATGGCTGTCCTAGTACTCACTTTGCTGAAATCCCTCATCATTTTCACAATAGTCTTCAACATGATACTGCTGAGACCTATTTTGTTGAGCAGACTGTCCATTTCGCTGATCAAAGTGATTAGAAGGGCGACCATTCGTCTGTGGAGGTATAGCACCTCGTCCTCGACCCCTAGAATTTTGTACAAAACCACCACGACCTCTCTGAGCTGCTGCAGCGTTATTCTGCGCTAAGACAGGACACTCATTCTTATAATGACCTTCTTTCTTACAATACGCACATTGATTCCACTGGTATTGCGGTCTCTGAGAACCATAATCTGTCCTTTGATATGACCCTTGCTGCGTATTAGTCTGGTTCGTGCGAGGCGGATATGCTTGCTGTAAAATAACTTTAGTTTTTAAATCTTTCGTCTTTTTCTCTGACTTTTCCTTCTCCTCTTTATCCCTATTTTCATAGTACTGGGCAGTCGCAAGAATTTGCGCAGTCGTAGAGACAGCCCACGCACTCTCGGAATCTTTTAATTTATTACTAAGTTCTGGCAACAAATTGTGTACAAATTTATCAACGAATAGTCTCTGTCCTCCTTCTGTGCTCATATCCTGACCACTGTGATCTACAAAAGTCTCTTCGAACCTTGTGAAAAAGTCGGAGACACTTTCGTCTTTCTTTTGCCTGCATGCGGACAACTTGTCCCAGTTAACGCGCAATGCGGGCATCAGAGTCTTCATTAAGTCAATTATTCTACCTGGTAAATTAGCAATTAGAGGTTCGGGTTTGGAACCACCTATTTGCTGACCATCTGCCGCAATTATAGCTGCCCAATCACCACCTAGAGCAACTGGATGATTTTCTTTACGAATTTTAGCCCAAATTGGTTGCGGAACTACATTCCCAAATAGCATGTCAATGTCCGCTAGATTCATCACGCAAGCCTCAACTGTCTGTGCTAACTCCTTATAATATCCGGCTGGCTTTTTACGGGGATCAGGCAAGGCCTGTTTCACTGCTAACACTTCGGCTCGCTTCCACGGAATGTGTATCCACACTCTTTGGAATTGGGCCGGAGCGGCAACAATACCATTGACAGCATCAGCTTGTACAGCTTCGCGCCAAATTGGAGGAACCTCCCTCATTGGATATTGGCGATTCTGCTTAGTACTACTCTTCTCTAACTCCCTTGGTGAACGAAGTGATGGATCATTCCTATAACTTAAAATCAGTTCCATCGCTTCTTTTATATCCTGACCAACTATCATACCAGCAGCAAACTCTTTCTGAACACTAATTAATTCTTCTAAATTCGATTCAGAGTCATCTTCTTCTAATTCCTCACGTAAAAGGGAGCACATTTCGTCGAACACATATCTTTGTGTTGGTTCTTTCCATTGCATAAATGTATCTAATACATCTCTAGTACTATATCTCCTACTCTTCGAAATCCATCTAAGAGCTGTGGAATCTAATATTCCCCGTTCTTCAGTACTGGGAAGCTGACTGCGTCTCTGCACAGAGTCAGAAGTAGGAGTCTTAATCAGAGTTTTATAGAAGGGAGATAGAATATTCGAGACAGAGTCAGTGATTCTCCGACGAACAGAAAGTGGAGTCATAATGCTGGCAGAAGCAGAGAACACAGTAGCAGTTGGGACAGATAGAATAGGAACAGTTGAAGTAGCAGGCAGAGTAGCCTGTGAACTAGCAGGTGTAAGTGATACAGGTATAGGCAAAGAAGCTGGCAACCCTGGAAGAGGGGGTGCCGAAGGAACATTAACATTGACCACAGGAGGCACAGGAGCTTGATTCTGGGGAGCAGGAGCAGGAATACCAGGCTGTCCAGCAACCGGTAATTGAACATTCGGTAAAGGTGGAACCGTAGCACCCTGTGCATACGGTGGGGGTGACCGTAACAAGTAAGACAACAGACGATCATTTTCGGGGTCCTCTACTATCTTAGCTGTAGTCGATGGCAAGGCAGGATAGCACTTGTCTATCGCTGAATTACGCTCTCTATTGGCCACCTCCATTGCTTTCTCGGATTCGTTGACTTGCAGCTGCTTGGCAGACTGCTCTAAAGTCAACTCTTGCTCTTTCTGTTCTTTCTTCAACTTTTTAATTTCTCTCTGTTTAGATTCTTTTCGCCAATAACGAAGAGAATCAAACATTGCCGGCCGGGCTTTCTTCTTGAACAATTTCGTTTCTAAATTATCAATAACTTGGGGTTCAAAACTACGATGCAGTGGCCAACTAAGGACACCGTCTTTTTCAGTATATCGGACCCATACCTCATTATAAGATATAGGACCCACTCCAAACTTACAATATAGATCATAAAGAGGAGTTCCGATCGGAGGAACCAGACATGAGTCTTCCAACCGGGAATCACTGTTGCAACCAAAACACGACAACATACAATTTTTCCGACTTACCATTTTATAACCCGGAACACAGAACGAACAAACACAAACAAAAATGTGCACTCGAACCAAGAACTTAGGCCTACCAAAAGCGAACAAATGTATCGATACCCAAACTAAACCAATAGATTATCGTAACTAGAACAACCAGTGATAATCTTACGAAACCAAACCAAACCAAGAACTAAAAGGATTTTATCCAAACAAGAACAACCCTTACGAAGTAACCAACTAGCAACCACTTAATACTTAACTGAGGTACTGAAGACGTCACCAAGGAGAAACCCGTCACGTCTCGCCGTACTAAGGATTGCACCTCGGGTCCAAGACAGGGCGACGGTCAAGGCAACGGACCACTGCAGCCGTCCTGAACGGGAACCCTCGTGGAAGAGAACGTCGGGCCACTTTTGCGATATGCCGGGATCGATGAAGTGGGGCGCCTCCCTCAGGAATCTTCACACGAAGCTTCTCGAACTCTTCAGGCTTTTGGACCGGTACCGAATGACGTCGCCGCACGTTGGGCGCCAATTGGAGTTCTGGACTTTTTGGTTCCGTCCAGAGGTGTCAGGGATAACACCCGAAGACCCCGGAGTTCTACCTGTCTCGGTGCACAAATAAACAGAAACACGGGCTTCTCGATGGTGGCGTCAAAGACCAAAGGTTTATTACTGCAGGGACACAGAAGTCACAGAAACTACACACGGGCAGTGTCTAGGAGTCTGTTCCATTTGTACAAAGAGGGTTGCTCCTTATATACTAAAAATTGGGCTTGAGGCAAATTCTTTACATGTTAGTACATTCCCAAACCTTTGTGTCCTAAACAATAAATATTTGGCGTTGCACAGGAATCGTCGACAATATCTGATGTCAAAACATTACGAACGAGGGGTTCCCACTGTTCCATCATAATCCCATGTCAACTTTTCATTCAGGACCTGGACCGCCTCATCGTAAATTTCGTTACCTCCCCCTAATAAAGGCCCAGAAGGAAAGGAGCAGAGCCAGGTGCAGAAGATAGAAAAGCAGGATAAGAGATGTTTGTGGGTCGTAAATGGGCAAGGCTACCAGCTTCGGCCGCCTAATCATGATCAGGCCAACGAACACGAGACCCAGTATAGCAGGACTAGCCTCGGGCAGAGGAGGCAGCTTCTGTCGAGTCATGCAGCCATGGCGTGTTCTGTTCTAAGGTGCACGTGTCACTAGGGAGGTGAATCTCCGGCTAAAGCCTACGTGTCCTTAATCGAAATGAAGTAATCAGAGGTCATTGCGTGTCCATTGTCTATGTGAGGGCAAGAAACACAAAATGGCTGCCATAATCTAAGATGGATGCCATGGGTAGATCAGAAATGTGTTTGTGACAGGAGTACTCTTGCTCGTAGCATAGCGAAAACACCAGGATATGCTAAATGGACCATTTGCGGTTCGCTGATACCAAAATTATGTATTTACGACAATGTTGAAAACACGGGTTCAAATCGTCACGGAACCTCAAGAAGGTGGCGAGGGAGTTGCACATGGCTTGCGACGGCGGGATGTCGTTGGTGTTGGAGCTGGGGTTGGAGAGTTCCTTCACAATGTTGAAGAGGTCCTTGCTATTGTGTGCGTTGTTGAGGTGGTGGTGGTTGCGGATGGCGTCCTTGTATGCTGCGTGGCTGTCTGGAGTTTGTTCACTGTGCCATTTCTTCTCTAGTTTCCGGCAGGCTTGCTTGGAGGCTAGGAGTTCTGGGGTGAACCAGCTGGCCCTATTGCTGGTGTCTCTGTGGGGGGGGTTTCTTCAGCGGGGCGAGGGTGTTGGTGCAGTCCTCGATCCAGCGTCTGAGGCTGTAGGCAGCGTCGTCTGTGTTGGAGGGTTCGGTGGGTGGGCTGAGAGCGAGGTTTGCGTGTAGTTGGTCTTCGGTGATTTTGGTGCAGTAGTGGCGGGGGATCTGTTGGGTGCGGTAGTGTGTGGTGGGCTTCTGGAAGGTGAAGTGGATGCAGCGGTGGTCGGTCCAGAGGAGTTCGGTGGTGTAGCTGACGGACGCATGCGGGCTTGAGGAGAAGACGTGGTCGAGCGTGTGGCCAGCGGAGTGGGTGGGTGTTGTGAAAAGTTGCTTCAGTCCGAGGTTGGTGAGGTTATCGATCAGGGTTGTGGAGTTGTTGTCGTTGTTGTTCTCAAGATGAAAGTTCAGGTCTCCGAGGAGGATGTAGTCGGTGGAGGTCAGGGTGTGCGTGCTGATCATGTCGGCAATGGAGTCGCTGAACTGGGGGCAGGGTCCGGGGGGTTGGTAGATGAGGGTGCCTCTGAGGGTGGAGTTAGGGTCTGTGTGGATCTGGAAATGCAGGTGTTCGGCAGTGAAGAGCGTGTAGTCGGTGCTAGTCGAGACCCTGATGCTGTTCTTGTGGACGATGGCGATTCCACCTCCGACTCCGTTGGTGAAGTCTCAATTAGCACAAAGACGGTGTTTGAACAAAAGCCAAAAAAATTACATTTGAAAGAGAAGTACTCCAAATCAATTCTGAAACCTCACCATTGGATCCACATCACCTGTCTGGAAAATGAGTATGAAAAGTACAACTGAAATGATCAATCTGTAAGTCACACTCCAGGAGGTTACAAATGTCTCAGGTTATTCAGTGTCTTATTTCTTACTTCTTATAATATGTGTAATAATGTCAATGAATAACATATCTCTGTGAGTTTGTTTTCTTTTGTGACTTTGATGGCTGTCATGTCTTTTGTTGATTTACTGGGAATATTCATTCATATTCCAATGACATTATGAAATTCAGTACAATTTATTATAGTTCTATTTATTGCTTGTGGCTCCTCGGCAGAATACTTCCACTAGTAGCCTAACGGAGGAGGTGGTTATTGGAGGACAGACTTTACCCCATTCTCCCTATTTACGATAAGCTCTGGTTGAAAGTGACAGGAAAGAAAATGATGACCCCAAACCTCCTACCGTGTGAAGGCCATTAGGTTTTTGTTTCGAAAAATCTAACTCCCACTTTGGTTTTGAAAAGCTAAAATGTTTTTAAAGTTTGCCAACCGGCCATCATGTCTGATGGGATTTTCTGCCAAAAATGTTCTGCATAAAGTGGAATCACCATATTAGCAGCTCCTGTGAATGTACAAAGTTGTACATAGGGCCTGCGGACAACTCAATGTCATAGGTCCCTCAGGATGGCTGAGTTATTGTCCCCCAAACTATTATTCAGACCTTTAGTCATTCTTCCTTCCGTCATGAGATTGTAATGAGGTCTCTCAATTATGCTGTGCTGTCTTATGTAATTGTTTCATTTTTATAAGATCACCCTAAATATCAGATGACACTATGTCAATGAGATAAAACATTTCCAGTTTTGGCCTATGGTTTTACAAATCATTGTTTCTTGGTGTTTTCGCCTGATGTGTTTCATGGAACCAAACCAGAATAAGTAATTCCAAAATGTACTGATTTGCTGCTGGAAAAGAGATGTTATGGTAACATGGGGTCTTTTTTATTCCTCTACCTGTCTCTGTTTCATTTCCACGGTTTTGTGAGTAGGTGTGAGTTCATAGCTGTAGAAGGATAAATAGCTTCAATTAGTCTTACAAAGGTTATTAACATCTTCATCATACCCCTTCTCTGCAGGTAAGCGTAAAGGAGAAGGAGCATATGTGGAGCATGAGATAGCTACATAAATGTACTCCAAAGTTGCTCTTGGCCGATGATGTAATGGAGTGGCATTCTGTGTCATGTCTGCCAAAAGAACTTGGAAACATTCAATAATTTGAAACCTTTAGACCTATAAGTAGAGGTGGGCACAACTTGCGTAATCTGCTGCAGTGTAACTACACAGAATTACGTTAAATTATGTGTTTAACCCTGCATTTAGAGCTATTTTCTTAGTGCAAAATGCACCCTTGCATCCAAAATAGACCAGAGGATGCAATAGCATTAAATGCAACAGAACAAGAACAGCAGCAGCTGCTCAGACTTTCTACGGTTGTTGTTCCTGTGCAACTGTGGTAGGATTTTTGATTCAAATTACTCTTAGTTATGTTTTCGACTGCAATCATGAAATCTTTGGTAATATCGCAAGAGTTATGCACAGTTACCGAAATAACTTCAATTATTTCGGCATAATTAAAGTTTTGCCCAGACCTACATATTATTTAGTGCTTGCATAAAAGTCAGTTTTAGCACTAAGGTTGTTATGTTGCAAAATCGCATGGTTTGAGACCACACAAGTGCTTATTCTGCACAAAACCCTATTCAATCAATCAATTAATCAATCAGGGGGTTTAAATTCATGCTAGTCACTTGCGAGGGTCTCAAGGCGCAGGGGGGGTGTGGGGAGTGCAGCTCTGTGTCAGCCGAAAAGCCACGTCTTGAGGTTCTTCCTGAAGATGTGCAGAGTAGGGGAGCGGCTGATGTTGACCAGGAGCTAGTTCCAGGCTTTGGCTGCGGTGTAGGAGAAGACTTTTCTACCTGCTCTGGTTTTGCGGGTGCACAAGGTTTCTGCTAGGGCGAGGTCAGCAACGCAGAGGTTTCTTTTGGGTAAGTGGAAGGCAACTCTTTCGTTGAGGTATTTGGGTCTGGTGTTGTGGAGGGATTTGTAGGCGTGGGTGAGTAGCTTGAAGTTTACTCTCTACTCGACAGGGAGCCAGTGGAGATCTCACAGGTATTGGGTGATGTGTAATAGTTACTGAAGAGGTTCTGAATTGCAAATATGAGGGTTCATGAGAGGGGTTTCACCAACCCTTTTGCGATTTAAAAAGGAATTTATCGGGTATTTATGACTTCAATTGCTGTCACAAATCATTGATGAACTAAACTCCTGAGTTGGGTTGTGTGAGCAATTGAGTTATTTGTTGAGATGGGTGAAAGCCTGTTCAAGCAACCTTCACAATTCTTGTCAGGGTGAACCACAAAAAGTCACTAAATTAACCTGTGCTTAACCCTCTGGTAGATTGGCCCAAAAGCAGTCTAGCTTAACTTAGAAGCAATGCCTAAAGTATTTATGCATCACTTAAACAGTATCAAAGTGAAAACACAATACAAGAAAAATCCCACATTAATTCAGAAAAATAGAGTACATTTTATAAATGATTTGACACCGAATTCCAAGCAAGGAATGGGGACAACAAGTCACACAAGACTGGGGAAAAGTAGAAAGTTATGGCCGACTGTGATAGAGCGTGGTTTGTATACATGAAGTAGAAATATGTCTAAAGCACAAGTTACTTACCTTCGGTAACGATATATCTGTAAGAAACAGTAGTTAGTATTAGATTCCTTATCTTAGAATATCCCCAGGCGTCAGACTGGATCCGGAAACTTTTGCGTAGCAGTACCCTTGCGCGTCGGTAGGCGTCTTCTGCAGGCCCGCGTCCGTCGTCGGCGTCGTTGGCACCGGGATGACGTCGCCGGAGTACTTAGCCGCCACCCTCGCGCGCTGACGTCAGTTCTTATACACAGCTTTTCCGCTCCAGAAATGCAGAGCCATGATAAAAACCAACACTGGTGCCATGAAACTAGGGCCCTGAAAGTGGATGACCTTAACCCTAGATATCGGTTCACAGAACGGGGAGGATGGGTGGGGCGGTAAGGAATCTAATACTAACTACTGTTTCTTACAGATATATTGTTACCGAAGGTAAGTAACTTGTGCATCTGAAAGAAACAGGTTAGTATTAGATTCCTTACCTTAGAATAGATACCCCAGCAATACCAACCCCGGTGGTGGGTCTGCGAACCAATAATCACATAAGAAAGTCCTGGAGGACGGAACGGCCAAAGAAGCCATCCCTCCGGACTTGGCTGTCCAGGCAGTAGTGTCTTGAAAACGTGTGCAGCGAGGCCCACGTAGCTGCCTGACAGATGTCCTGCAAGGGGACCCCCCGGCCCAGGGTAGTATCAGCCGGCGTGGCCCGAGGGGAATGGGCCCTCAGCCCAACAAGAGGCTCCTTCTTAGCCAAAGAGTAGCATGCTTTGATACACAAGAAGACCCACCGAGAGATGGTCCCTTTGTGCACCGCCCGTCCCTTCTTAGCGCCCACGTAACCAACAAAGAGTTGGTCATCCACCCGGAACTGGTGTGTGCGATCCAAATAGAAAGAGCGCACGTTTTGGGTCCAGAAGGTGGAGCTGCTCTTCCTCTTTAGAGGGATGCGGAGGCGGAAAGAAGGTAGGCAAGGTGATGGACTGCCCAATGTGGAAGGCTGTGACTACCTTGGGCAGGAAAGAGGGTCTTGTCCGCAACACAACCTTGTCCGGATGGACAGAAAGGAAAGGAGGCTTGGATGAAAGAGCCTGGAGCTCACTCACTCTCATGGCAGAGGTGATGGCAACCAGGAAAGCAGTCTTAAGAGTAAGAAGACGGAGAGGACAGTTATGAAGTGGCTTGAAGGGAGCGCACATCAGATAAGCTAGTACAAGGTTCAAGTCCCACTGAGGCATCACGAAAGGAACAGGGGGGAACATATGAGTGATGCCCTTCAACAACCTATTTACAATTGGGGACTTGAACAAAGAAGGATGATCAGGTAGCCTTAAGAAGGAGGAAAGGGCAGAAAGGTAGCCCTTGATAGTGCCCAGAGTGGAGCCCTGCTGGACGAGAGAAAGGGGGAAGAGGAGAACCTCAGAAAGGGGGGCAGAGAGTGGGTCCACAGCCTTTGCTGTGCAACATGCCACAAAACTGTTCCACCTGCAGACGTATACCGACTTTGTGGAGGGACGCCTGGGTGCCAGAATCACATTACAAACTTCAGGAGGCAAGTCAAATGGCCTCAACTGTCACTGCTCAATCTCCAAGCATGGAGGTAGAGACTGGACAGGTTCGGATGGAGGACCGTCCCCTGCTGCTCCGACAGAAGGTCCTCCTGAAGAGGCAGACGAATCAGGGGAATCGACTGACCTGTTGAGTAGCTTGTGATACCAGTACCTTCGTGCCCAAACCTGAGCCACAAGGATGACTTGGGCCCAGTCGCGCTTGATCTTCTTCAGCACTCTGGGTAGAAGTGGTATAGGTGGAAAGGCGTACAACAGACTGCAACTCCACTCGCGATGAAAAGTGTCTCTGAGCGAGTGCCGCCTTGGAAATTCTAACGCGCAGAACTGATGACATTGCGCGTTCTCTTCGGAGGCAAATAGATCTAACCAAGGCTCTCCCCACTGCAGAAAGAGGCCGTGCGCCACGTCTGAGTTCAGACGCCATTCGTGATTCATCATGCACCGTCGTCTGAGTTCGTCCACCCTGGAGTTCAAAGAACCTGCCAGGTATTGAACCACCAGGGTCACGCCCTGATGTTCCAGCCACTGCCAGAGGTGCAGAGCCTTCTGGCAGAGGGTCCACGACCCCACCCCTCCCTGTTTGTTGGAGTACCACATGGCGGTGGTGTTGTCCGTGAATTCCTGCACTGCACTCCCCCGGACAGAGGGGAGGAATGCCTTCAGTGCAAGACGAATCGCCCACAGCTCCAGAAGGTTGATGTGGAGCCGGGACTCCGCCGGAGACCAGAGGCCTCTGATCTCTGCCTCTCCCATGTGGCCCCCCCAACCTTGGAGGGACGCGTCCGTCACAACTACGTGCTCCGGTTGGGGTAGGGAGAGGGATCTGCCACTGACCCAATCGCGGTCTGTGAGCCACCACTGCAGCTGTTTCGCAGTGCCCTCCGAGATCAGGACATGGTCGGTCAGGTTGCCCTGATGCTGGGCCCACTGCAACTTCAGGTCCCACTGCAGAGCCCGCATCCGCCACCAGGCATGATGCACCAGAAGGATGCAGGAGGCCATCAGCCCCAGAAGCCGCAGCGTCAACCTGACCGAGACCCGGGATGAAGGCTGAAAGATCGGAATCAGAGCCTGAATATCCCGAACCCGCTGTTCGAGAGGATAAACCCAAAACTGCACCGAGTCGAGAACCGCTCAGATGAAGAGGAGCTTCTGAGAGGGACCCAGGTGTGACTTTGGCACATTGATCGAAAACCCAAGCTGGGGCAGGAGGTCGGCCATAGTCTGGAGGTGGCTGACGACTGTCTGGGCGAGCCCGCCTTCAACAACCAGTCGTCGAGGTAGGGCAAGACTGAAACCCCTAACCTGCGCAGATGAGCTGCGACCACCGCCATCACCTTCGTGAACAACCGTGGGGGCTGGTAAGGCCGAAGGGGAGCACTGTAAACTGAAAGCGCTCGTGGCCTACCATGAACCGCAAGTAGCGCCGGTGGGCCGGCAGGACGGGGATGTGGAAATAAGCGTCCTGCAAGTCCAACGCTACCATCCAGTCTCCCTGGTCCAGGGCAGCTAAGACCTGAGCCAGTGTCAGCATCTTGAACTTCTCCTTCAGGAGGAATCCGTTGACGTTCCGCAGGTCCAAGATAGGGCGTAGGCCCCCTTTACCCTTCTTGGGTACCAGAAAGTAGTGGGAGTAACAACCACACCTTACTTCTGGCCCAGGAACACGCTCGATGTCCCCCTTGGACAAGAAGGCCGTAACTTCCTCTTCTAGAGGTTTCAAGTGATGCTCGGTGGTACTGCGGTGGCATGGCTGGAGGGGTCACCTCGAAGGGGAGTGAGTAGCCCCTTCGGACGAATTGCAGCACCCATTGTCCGATGTGACAGTGCGCCAGTGGAGGAGGTGATGGCGAACCCTGCCCCCCACTGGCATCACATGGGCCTGAAAGCTCAGACTAGGAGGGTTTTGAGGCGGATGCTGCAGGAGCAGGTGTGGACTGGCCTCGCCGTTGTCCCTGGGCCGCCGCCACGGCGGTTTCCACGTCCGCCACCGCACTGGATGGTAGTCTGAGGCCCATGGCTGGCAGGTCGTGTGGGGGCGCCCTTTCCTTGGCCACGAAAGGAGCGAAAGGCAGCCGTTTGCTGGTGCGGGGCCGAGAGGCCGAAGGACTTGGCCGTAGCCCTGGAGTCTTTAAAGCGCTGAAACGCATGGTCTGCCTTGTCGCCAAAGAGGCGACGGCCATTAAACGGCACGTCCATAGGGTGTTTTGGACATCAGCCAAAAAGTTGGCGGACCTCAACCAGGCGTGGCGACGAATCGCCACCGTCGTTGCCATCGCCCTGCCCAGTGAATCCGTGGTATCCAGCCCAAACCGGATGGAATACTGTGCAGTATCTCGACCCTCCGCAAGAGCTTGGGCGAGTTTAGTCCGGACCTCCTCCGGACATTGTGGCAGCACGTCCGCGACCGTGTCCCACAGAGAGTGGGTGTAACGGCCCAAGAGGCGCACGGTGTTGACTGACCGCAACCCCAAACTCAGGGAGGAGAATACCTTTTTTCCGTATTGCTCATACCTCTTGGATTCCCGATCGGGGGGAGCTGTCGGGAATGCAGTCTGGGAGTTAAGAGGCCTGGATGACCAGGCTCTCGGGGTGGGGTGGGTGGACAGGAAGCAAGGGTCGCTCGGAGCCGGGTGGTGGCGTCTGGCAACGTTCCTATCTACAGGCTGACCTGTAGCGTGCTTGGACCAAGTGCCCAGAAGAACGTCAGAAAAGGCCTCATTAAACGGCAGCAGAGGCTCAGCCGAGCTTTCCTGCAGTTTAAGGACCTCAGTGAGGAAGTTAGTCCTCGCGACTGCGACGGGGAGCACCAGGCCCAAGTCCTTGGCCGCCCGCGTCAGCACCACACTATAGGCAGCCCCCTCCTCCGTAGCCACGGTAGGAGGGGTGACAAAACCAGTGTCTGGCGAGGTGTCCAGACCTCTGGTCTCCCCTAGCTCACCTGTCCAGTCCTGATAAGACTGGCACTCCTGTGCCAGAGGGTCCTCAGGCCCCTCCCAATCCCCCTCGCCACACATCTCCTGAAACTCAGGGCCAAAGTATGGGGTCGGGTCTTAGAAGTAGAAATCTTCCATCAGCGTCGAATCGAGGTTGGAATCGGGGAAGGCGCCGCCCGGAGGCGGGAGGAGACTCCCTGGGGGTCGGTGTCGGCGAGGTCGTAAGGTCGACCGGCGAAGACCCAGATCCAGATCCAGCGGGGACCTTCGGCGCCGGGACGGAAGTCGCTGGCGGCGTCGGGACCAATGCACCCAACGGCGTCGGGGCCGAAGCACCCGACCCAAAGGCGCCGCGGAACCCGACGGAGGAGCTAGCTTCCTCAGGGCCATGAGGAAGGCCTCGATATCCTCCGGCGTCACGTTCTGCCCAGGGACCGGGGGGTATGAAGCAGGCGGCGGAGCCGTGTGGGCAAAGTCGCCCGAACCACCGGCCGCGTTGCGCGAGCGTCAGGGGGAGTCGGAAGAACGATGACGGCTCTTCGACTTCTTGTGCCCCTTACCTGTGGACTTCGAGCCCGAAGACCAGTGACGACTCCCAGAGCTATGATGGCTCTGACCCCACGACCGGTCCCTTGACCTCCATCCGGACCAGGACCTCGAGCGGCGCGGGGCCGACTGCCGGAGCTCGAGCCGCTTGTGGGACCGCTCCCGTCAAGCTTTGGACGTCAGGGTCTGGCAGTCGGAGCAGGCCTTGTCGTCGTGGTCAAGGCCCAAACAGTGAAGGCACCGGCGATGGGGGTCGGTAACCGACATCAGTCGGTCGCAGTTGGCGCAGAGTTTGAACCCGGGCATCCCTACCGGCACCGTCGGAGTCGATAGACTTCAAAAAAGGATGAAAAAATGGTCGAAAAAGTTTAGTTCAAAATTGACTAAGGGTACCACTTTGTCCGGATCAGCGCTTGCTGGCGCGGATAAAAAGAAGAAGAACTGACATCAGCGCGCGAGGGCGGCGTCTAAGTACTCTGGTGACGTCATCCCAGCGCCAACGGCGCCAACGACGCCGACGACGGATGCGAAGCCGCAGCCGACGCCTATCGACGCGCAAGGGTGCTGCTATGCAAAAGTTTCCGGATCTAGTTTGACGCCTGGGGATATTCTAAGGTAAGGAATCTAATACTTACCTGTTTCTTTCAGATAAGGTAAATTTCAACAGGTAAGACAGATGACGGTGTCTGAGGAGTCATCGTCATTGGGGAAATGCAGGATGAGGTTGCATTCGGACTAGGGGGCATATTTATGAGAGCTTTGCATCATGCTTGGAACCATGTAACATGGTACATGAGTGACGCAAACCCCTAAGTCATATTTTTGAAGCCACCCAAAGCCACTTTGCATAGCTTTGAATGTCTTCCAAAATATGGAGTAATGCCACACAGCGCAAATCTCTGCATTGCATTACTCTGTGCAAGTGATGGGTTCCATTGACTTTGCGTAGGAGGTTCCCACACAACTCCCATGGTTGCCAACACATTCCCAGATTTACAGGAAGATGACCCTTCTTGCACAAAAGCAAACCTACCTACAATACAAGCACCCTTGCACATGCATTGGTGCTAGGCTGCCAAAATGGCACTAGCACATGGAAAATGGACAGGAATGGTATTGGATAAATACGGTGCACTCTTGCCCTTTCCGTGTGATGCAGGGCAGTGCAGCAAGGTAACTTGCTACACTGCCCTGCACCACAACTCTAATAAATATGCCCCTAGTCTCTGTAGTATTGAAGTAGGCAGCACAACAGGATAGCTTGTAGTCTAGGTTTATTCAGCTTAGGAGAAGCACAGCGACAAGGGGCAGGAACAGCTATCAACTGCCAGAAGGCAACATTCTACCACAAAGCATAGAACATACAAGCACAGAGATTCTAACTACCGGTGCCTGGGAGGCACAACACAGTAAATACTACATTATCCTCTTTCCTGTAAAACAAAGGAAGAAACATTAGTAGAAAGAGAAGGAGGGAAGAAAGGAAAAGTAAAGGGAAGAAAAGAGGAGAAAGAAAGAAAGAAAACCAGAAAATGAGATTGGTAAGAAAAGGAAAGAGAAAACACAACAGGATATGAAGAGTAAAGACAGAAGCAAAAGTTTATCTGAACCTCGCAGGAATCTTACACACTCTACGACTCCTGCGAGGCCCTGGAACAAAATCAGCATCAACATTACCACCATTTCCGTTAACAACAGTACTAAAACGGTTGTCGTTTGAAACAGAGCTAGGATTGGACTGAGGAAAACAAGTGAAGGCATCATTACTACTAATCTTCACAATTTTACAGACGTTCCACCAATCCTTATTGTTCACACGTACAGCATTCCCGCAGACCTTATCAACTACAACTATTACTTGTATCACCGCTTTTAATCTACCAGGCACGTTCTAAAAAGCATCTATTTGTACTTTACAGCGCTGTTGATGCTGTCGCGCTACCATTACAAAAGCGGCCGCCATTGCACCTGGCGCGCTCGCCGACCACGCCCACTAGAGGCCACGCCCCCTTTTTCACCTTATATAAACGCTGACCTCTCAGCGCAACGTTCTCATCCCTGACCCAGTCCTGAGGCGGAAGCCGGGAGCTGGAGGTACGAATCAGACCTTGTCTGCATCAACTTTTAAACTGTGTGGTGTCACTTTATTACTTGTATCACCGCTTTTAATCTACCAGGCACGTTATAAAAAGCATCTATTTGTACTTTACAGCGCTGTTGACGCTGTCGCGCTACCATTACAAAAGCGGCCGCCATTGCACCTGGCGCGCTCGCCGACCACGCCCACTAGAGGCCACGCCCACTCCCCCTAGAAATGTGCCTGCATAGGAAGCGCAGCGGACGAGCGCAGCGGGAGCGCCGTTTGCGCGCCGAAGGCGCGCCTAAGGCAAGCCCGTCTGCGCCCGTCCGCGCTAAGACCGCGCCAGGCACAAGATCCCTTGCCCAAATTCCTACAATCCTTAGGTACACCTCTAGCGACCTCCACCGACTCCGAGGTAAGCCCGACTGCCCCTGCAAATTTGACTTATCTACGGTACTGATCTCCTCCAATTGCTTGAATTGCCACTGGACCCTCAACCTAGAAGCAGAACGGTCAACCCCCCCAATACCTCACGACCCTTCTTTACAGGGGCCTTAATAAATGCCAGGTCAATGTGTAAACACAGCCAAGACATCCATGATCTCATCATTGATCACGACCTGGACTGCCTAATGATCACCGAGACCTGGCTCACCGAAGACAGCAACCCTGACATCGCCACCGCCCTCCCCCCGGGCTTCGCCTTTCATAGACAAGATAGACAGAAGGGTAGAGGAGGTGGGGTCGCAGTTATTGTCAGGAACACCTTTAACTGTCACACCTTCAGCCTCGATCCCCTCACCGACGCAGAAGGCTTAGGATTCTGCATAAACCTTAGCAAAACGCTCTCCTTTACCGGTGGCCTCATCTATCGTCCACCTGGAAATGCCACTAAATTCCTAGACTCGCTAGACGACGCTCTTGGTAGTTTCCTCCTTCGCTATCCACACTTTACCCTCCTTGGAGACTTCAATATACATCTTGAATCCATAGCAGACCCGCACTCCAGAAATTTTCTACAGTCGTTGGACGTCTTTAACCTTCAACAAAGCGTCAAGCTTCCCACACATTCCCTAGGTCACACCTTGGACGGTATCTGTTCTAACCTCCCGTCCCTCTCCTCCCTATCCCCTATACCTCAAATCTGGACTGATCATTGTCTAATCCCCTTTCATATTTCTAGCGGCGTCATCCCTACTTGCAATAAACGTTTTCGCCAGCCCGCCCGTTCCATCAACTGGAATACTGTCCAGAAAAACCTCACTCTCCACCCCTTTTCCCCATCTAATGCCCCTTCTCCCTCTGGCGATATAGATAGAGACGCTATAGGTCTCAACAACTGGCTCACTCACGAATTTTCGACTCGCTGCCCTCCCCACAAACGGGACAAGGCCACGAAAACAGTTAAACTCATGGCCCCTTGGTACACGCCGGACCTAACCGCCGCCCATCTCCTTTGCAGAAAAGCTGAGAGGAGATGGCGTAGTACCTACGACAACAGCGATCGCAGGAACTACACCCTACAGAGGAAAACCTACCTTGCAGCTATCAAAACAGCAAAAAAAATCTACTACGTTAATGCTATTAATAACGCTAGCCAAAGGCAAAAAACCCTTTTCTCTATAGTTAAATCCTTTACCAAACCCAAAGCTCTTCAACCGGAAATCCCCCCATCCCAAGAATTCTGTGACAAAATTTCGGACTACTTTGATGACAAAATCACTCTCATCCACAAAAATTTCCCTCCCCCACCCCCAGCTCCCTTACCATGGGACCCTGACCATTTTAACCAGCCTACAAATAGTTTCAAAAGCTTTACTCCGGTTACCTTGTCCCAGACCAGAGACGCGATCCTTGCTTGCAAATCTGGCTCTCCCTCTGACCCCTGTCCACCTAGGATTCTCCACCTTATCATCGACAAAATTAACCCTTCCATCAACACCATAATCAATCAATCTCTCTCATCCGGCTTAGTACCATGCTCTTGGAAACAAGGGGTGGTCAAGCCGCTCTTGAAAAAGTCGAATAAACCCCCCTCCGACCTGACCAACCTTCGTCCGATCACCCTCCTACCTGCACTAGGTAAAATAACGGAACAGCTGGTCCACAAGGAGCTCAAAACCTTTCTAGACTCAAATAATTTACTTCACCCCCAACAATCCGGTTTCCGGCCGAAACATTCCACTGAGACGGCCCTGATCGAGCTGACCGACACAATCAAAACCCTTCAAGATCAAAGGAAGAAGGCTATCCTGATCCTTCTCGACCTCACGGCAGCTTTCGACACTATTTCTCATTCCATCCTGATCAAGAGACTCTCAGACATCGGCATTTCCAACACTGCCCTATCTTGGATCAGTTCTTTCCTCAGTGACAGGTTCCAGACCGTCTCACTTGGCCCCTATCAATCCAAGGAGAAAAAGGTGTTCTGCGGCGTCTCCCAAGGTTCAATCCTGAGTCCCCTCCTCTTCAATATCTATCTTATCCCTCTCCTTACCCTCATAGAATCGTTCGGCATAACTGTCACTTCTTATGCCGACGATACTCAGCTGATCATCCCCCTTGATGAAAATACCAACACGGCTGAGCTCAACCTGAAACACTGCCTTACAGCAGTCTTCCAGTGGATGGACACCAATCACTTGCGCTGCAACTCGAACAAAACCGAGATTCTCCCCATCGGAAAAAATGCATCCTTCTGCCCTGCCCTGTGGTGGCCGGACAACTCTGCCGCCCCTCCCCAAACTGTCTCATCAGCTAGGAACCTCGGTGTCCTCTTCGACTCCGAGCTATCCTTCGACCTCCACGCTTCGAACACGGCAGGTAAATGCTTCGGCATAATAAAATCATTAAGGAAATTCTTTGACTTCCTCCCGCTCGAAGCGAGAAAAACGGTAGCGGTAGCCCTCATTCTGTCCCGAGTTGACTACTGCAACGGACTCATGGCAGGGACCAAAAAATCGACCCTCGCCAAATTGCAAAGTGTCTTGCACACTGCCGCCCGGCTTGTCCTGAAACTTCCACGAAAATCCTCCATCTCCGCAGCCCTTAAGTCACTGCACTGGCTCCCCCTACACAAGAGAATTCTCTTTAAAATTCTCATTGTAGCTTTTCGAGCCTTCAACAAAACCGGCCCTTCCTACTTAACCAAACGTTTCCCCCATTACACTCCGTGCCGATCCCTAAGATCTTCACAAGACAACCTCATGACCTTGTCTAAATTCAACCTGAAATCCAAAGGCGGCAAAACTTTAAACAACTTAGCCATAAAAGCCTGGAATAGTATGCCAAGGCATCTCAGGCTTCAAACATCTGAGAAACCATTCCGCAAGCTGCTCAAAACCTGGATCTTCACGCTCCCTGACGATTGGTCCAAAGCCGCCATTTAGCCTCCCCCACTCCCCTCTATGACTGGAATCAGGACCTATAGCGCCATGATGCTCCTTCCGGAGCGACCGCTTGCGCTTTATAAATACCAATCCAAATTCCAAATTCCAAATTCCAAGTGGCTGAGAGAATTTGCTTCTACCCTTGGTGACATGAACAGGATTTTTAATACGAACCACATCACCAGTGCAAATATCAAGGGGAGCAGATCTCTTCCGTTCATCAAAATAAGTTTTTTGCTTCTTTTGAGCTTCAGATACGTTGTCTCTGACAAAATCATCGATACCATCCATTACATTCATCTTTACCCATTTTGACATCCAGCCCGGACAAATTTTAGTGGAAGGTTTCCTACCCCTCAGGAGTTCAAAGGGAGAAACCCCGGTAGAAGAATGAGCTGTTGTACGGTAAACCATAGCATGGAACGCACAGCATTCTCAACCACACACTTGCTGGCAATGGCCTATTGGACACAGTTGTTGAGAACACGGTTCATCCTCTCAACAAGGCCATTGGCCTGGGGGTGGTAAAGAGAACTTTTTTTATGAGTCACACCACCCTGTTTAAGGAAAGATTCAAATTCACAACTGACAAATTGGACACCATTGTCAGTCATGACAACTGTAGGAAAGCCCTCTCTCAAGAAGATGTCTTTCAAAAAGGAAATAACACTAGCAGAAGAGGGTTCACTGATAAAACGAATTTCCGGCCATTTGGAGTAATAATCAATGGCAACAATGGCAAAACGGGAACAAGGAGGTAAAAGATAGAAAGGACTAACTAGATCAACTCCAATCTTTTCCCACGCCCTTTCCGGAAATTGAACAGGTTCCAAAGGGGGCGACCTAACCTTGTGACTTTTGTCTGAGGACTTGCAAATGACACAATTGTCAACTAAAGTATCAACACAAACGTCCATCTGCGGCCACCAAAACACATCTCTCAATCTACATTTGGTGAAAGTCTTCCCTAAATGTCCTTCATGTGCACCATCCACCAGACGCTTCCGCAAGCTCTCAGGGGGAATAAGCCTACCACACCGCATGAGAATGCCATCTTCAACAGTGAGCTCATCAGCAACTTTGACAAAAGTTTGGAAAAGACCAGAAACATTCTTTTCTTTGGGCCACCCAGACTTTAGATAATTCACAACCTGAAGGAGTACCTCATCCTTTAATAACTCCTTCTTCCACTCAACTTCACTGATTGCACACATACCTTCAAGATCCAAAGCCGCAACAAAACAATCTTCAAGATCGTCTTCCTTTTCAGCCTCAGAATCACTATCAGCTAAAGGGAAACGAGAAAAATAGTCCGCTCTGACATTTTTCGAACCTGGCAGATAAACGACCTCAAAGTCATACTGAAGAAGCTTAGTGGACAATCTAGCAATCCTCGGGGTATGCTCCTTAATCTTTTCTCCGGACAAAATAGAAACTAGAGGACTATGATCCGTACGAATCGTGAAATGACTACCCCAAAGATAGGGATTAAACTTCCTGACCGCCCACCAGCAGGCTAAAAGCTCCTTCTCAATGACGGAGAAGTTAACCTCTGCCCCACGCAATACCCTTGAAGCATAAGCAATGGTATTATCAATTTGCCCACTCCTCTGAGTGAGAACAGCTCCAAGTCCAAACCCACTCGCATCCACAGTCACAACACATTCCTTGTTGGGATCGAAAGGTTTGAGGATACTGTCCCCAACTAACTGTAATTTGATCCACTTGAAAATTTCTTGGCAATTTTTATCCCAAACAAAAGGTACATTCTTTTTCAACATAATAGTCAAAGGTTGAACTTTTGACGCATAGTCTTTGATAAATCTTGAGTAAAATTCACTGAGACCAATGAAAGACTTTAAACCAGATTTGTCGACATGTGGCGAAGCATCAACAATGGCTTTCACCAAACCAGGACGTGGTTCCACACCTTCATGTGAAACTACGTGCCCCAGAAACTCCATTTTTTCTTTCAAGAAAACACACTTCTCTCTCTTTAACACAATCCCTTTTTCTTGCATGATTTCCAGAACCTGATTCAAAGAAAAGTCATGATCCCCCTTCTTCTCGCCAAAAATCAAAACATCATCCTGGAAAACAATTACTCCAGGAGTGTCTCTAAACATCTGACTCATCAACCTTTGGAAAACTGCAGCCGCTGACGCAAGGCCAAACGGCATTCTGCAGTATTGAAAACTTCCAAAGGGTGAGACAAACGCAGTCAGATGTCTAGAAGATTGGCTCAACACCACCTGGTGGTAAGCGGAGGCCAAGTCCAGCTTTGTGAACCACCTTGCTCCTCTGGTAAGGGACAGCAAATCTGTGATTTTTGGTAAGGGGTGTGAATCAATCCAGATGTTTTTATTGAGACTGCGCAAGTCCACACAGACGCGCAAATCCCCATTGCTTTTTCTGGCGACAACAAGAGGAGACAACCACAAGGACGACTCAATAGGTTCTATGACCCCTTTCCTGCATAACCCCATCAACTCCTTTTCCAAATCATCCCTCACGCTGAAAGGAACACTCCTCACCTTATGTTTTATGGGGATAGCACCATCTTTAACTCTAATCTCATGGTTGAAACCTTTAATGATTCCAAGACTATTCCCGAAGACAGTAGGGAATTTAGAAATTAATTTCTCAATATAGTCATTAGAAACAATGACAGCCAAACTCTCTACATTATCACAGGATTCCTCAATACTAATCTGTTCTTTAGAACCAGGTCTAAGGATCATCTTAAACAATCCTTGGTGGAACCACCCCAAAATGTTTAGGCCTTTCAATGAGACATATACTTTTCCAAAAATCCTCCTACCCCTGAACTGAATGATGTCTTCAAAAAACCCAAGAAGAGCTATCCTGCGCCCTTCATAAGAAACAGGAGGTGGTAGGAGGTTCCTTTCAGGCCAAGTCACATCAAACAATTCTTGTGTGATCATAGTTACTCTAGCCCCAGAGTCTACTAATAAGGTAATTATTTTGTCACCCACACCAAAATCCTCAAGAGGATCAACACAATCAGAAGGATCCCCAATAATGAGACCATTATCCCGTACTACCACAACCATGTCCCTAAGGTCGTCTTGGATGCAGTTCATGGAGTCAGAGTCATCACCAGTATTTCCATAGGATTCTGAGACATTCCCAATTGTGTTGACAGTACTCAGACTCTGGGATTTGTTACTGAAAGTAGAACTTCCTTGTCTTGAGACTTGGCAAATTTTTGCAAAATGACCAAACTTTCCACAGTTCCGACAGGTAGAGTTCCTGGCAGGGCAAAACTTGTTATTTTTGTTATGAGAAGGATTTCCACATCTGTAACAAATGTCACTTCTAGAAAAAGCATTTCTCTCAAAACGCTGTGAACCAGGAGCATTGTTCTTATCAAAACGTTGACTAAAAGCCACTTTGCTGTCCTTGTTCTCCTTGGTTCTAACTATGGAAACTCCCTCGTCACATTTCTTTTCAAGTTCCTTTACTTCTTTTTTTGACAGTTCTATACTCTTGGCCATGCGAATAGTTTCTTCAAGTGTAGGGTTTCCCAAAGTTAGTAGTTTCTGTTGAATAGACTTATCAGAGCACTTACAGACATATTGATCTCTGATTAATTGCTCTCTAAAACCCTCAAATTCGCATTCAGCACTTAGTTGTCTTAGACAAGAAACATACGTCTCAACATCCTCCCCCGGTAGTTGTTCTCTTTTGAAGAATTTGTGTCTTATTACGACAAGACTTGGCTTGACATCAAATCGCAACTCAAGCCTTAATCTTGTCTCAGTATATTCATCTACATCCTCTTCAGCGTTGTTTCTTACCAAGGGAGGTATATGCTTAAAGATTTCTCTTCCCTCAAAACCCAAAGAATGTAGTAAAAGACACTTCTTCCTTTCTGCGCGATATCTAGATGCGCCTATAGCCCCCAAATAAGTCTCGAAGGCGTCAAACCATTTTCTCCAGTTTATCGGAGGATTGCCTGGGGTCTCGAGAAAAGGAGGAGGAGGTGAAACAGATTGCATACTGACAGAAATGCAGTTTTTCCCCCTTGACTGACTCTGTCGCTGTGCAGAAGAAGTAAGTATGCAAGATACAGATTTCCTTTTACACTTTCCTTTCTAGATAAAGACCATGTAGCAGTTTTAGTCACCACTAGATGGCACCAACGTTTATGCCACCAAACACCTCGAAAAGTTTTCCTTTTCCCAGTACAATGTCCACGTTTCCGTAGGTAAATCTCTCTTTTCCTTTTGTTTAGTTCTTTTTTTTTTAATATGATAGAAGGCACCAGCATGTGAATAACCAGGACAAGGCTCAGTTCTCAAGATGCTTCTCGCATCGGAAAAGCCAAAGCGCGAACAGGCTCAGGAACGGCTCAGATGCAACGAGGCATTGTTGCTAGGGAGACGCGTCTGGCTTGGGAAGCGCGCGTCAGATGGTTGCGTTGGCAACGCTCGCGCTGGCACCAATGACGTGTGGCGGAGACAACTAGACGCTCGCGCGTCGGAAGGTTGCGTTGGCAACGCTCGCGCTGGCACCAATGACGAGTGGCGCAGGCAACTAGACGCTCGCGCTGGGAGTGACGTCACGTTAGGACGCTTCGTCGCAAACAAAAAGTAACTTTTGGAAAGGGGCGACCACTCGGTCCCCCCGAACGTATGGTGGAGTACCCCGATCCCCCCGGGAAGCCATTTTGGGCGGGAGGCGAGTATCGGCTGGTATGCCCGAAGCGGCGTAGCCGGGGCACGCCTTTTCCCGCCCAAGAGGGGGTTGTCCTAGACACCAACACCGCTAGCCACGCCCTGGAGGCGGATTGGAGGTGGGTACACGCCCGCCCGAAGAAGGATAAAAGGAGCGACAAGCCAAGGAAGCATCCTCTTGTTCCTGTGCTCTGAAGCTGCACCTCCCCGTTGCACGTGAGCTCGAGACGGAACGAAGAGCCATTTTTGAGAATTAATCGTGTGTTTTCTTCTTTCAGTGAGTTCGGGGCTTTCTGCTTAGGACCTTTGAGGAATATACGTGGACGATGCCTAGCAAGAAGGTCGGAAAGAGGATCGGGACTGATCAGATGCTCTGCATGCTGATGAAAGACATGGCGGATATGAAAAAGCAGATGGCAGTAATGAATGGTGTGGGGGGGCCTAAGAGAGTCATCGGACCAGCATTGCCGGGAGTAGTCCCTAGCGGGAGAGGCAGAAGGGCCAAGAAGGGAGCGTCGGGGGGGGGAAGCCCCGGTGCCCGAAGTACCCCCTGCGCACCCGGTCACCCCGATCGAGGCCCCGACTCCGGTCCCAGACGTGGGCCAACCGATCCCTGTGGTAGTCACTCCTGTGAACGGGGAGGATATGCCTCCTGAGCTGGCTGCTCAGTTGGCGGCATGGTTAGGCAAAGAAAGCGAGGGGGCCACGGCTGAGGAAGCCAGGGCAATAATGAAGCAGTTGCGGCAATCGAAAGATGCTGCGAAGGCACCGTCTCCTTTTGTTTCCCCGCAGGCTCCAGTGGAACAACCAGTGTCGGGCGTTGGTTCGGCAGGAACTACGGTCACAGTGGCCGGTTCAGGTAAGCAGCCATTGCCGATTGCGGGGGAGGGATCGGTACCTTCAAGGAGGGAAAAAGTTGTTCAGCATATCCCGATTGATGTAAAAGAAAGGATATGGGCGGATAAATATGTGAACATGTTTTTCTTGTTGACCGATCACTATGAGATTGAGCATGTAAAATATCAGAAAGAGTTTCTGCATCCTAGTGTATGGCGTGCCAAGATGGCCGCTTTCAGAGTGGATGAGTCGATCGACAATTGGGGCAGAGCGTTTGGAATGTTCATTGCAATTATGGGGGAACGTAGGCCCGAATTATTGGTGGGATTAGCCGTGTATCAGACACGTATCATGGAATTTTTTGGTACATATGGTGGCAATCAATGGTTGTATTACGATAGCATATTTCCTAAGTCCAAGGAGCACGACTCATCCCTGACGTGGGATTGTTTCGACTCCATTTCCTGGCAGAAAATGGAGAAGTCAGGCACGGCGAAGTCGCCATCTTTAGGGGGGGGTATGGTCGAGTTTTCCCGCCATTCGTCTGGGACGCCCTTTCGGGCAGGATCGAGCAACGATCAGCACGCAAGGAATAATGGCAACTCAGGTAAACAAGCATTTACAATGCAACGGTCTCGCCTTTGCAACCGTTAGAGCTATTGGCATTGTAAATTACAAAATTGTCATTTATGTGTTGGTTTTGAAAACAGAAAAATAAATGGCATTGTCATTTACAATGCCAATAGCTTAATCTCTTGCAGATGCCACACACAAACACACAGACCCACACCCACACACAGAGCTCCCCCACACACACAGAGCCACACACACACACACAGAGCCACACACACACAGAGCCACACAAACAGAGCCACACACACAGAGCCACACACACAGAGCCCCCCCACACACAGAGCCATTGCATTGAAAATGATTGTTGTGAAAATAATTGGTTTGAGCCAGTCCTTCCATCTGTAGAGCAGGGCAGGTGCATCTTATGTGCGTGAATTGCTTTCTTCTGACACGTTCTGCTGGTGGAAATCTTTAAGGCAACCATATGTTATTCTGTGCATGCATTGGCCTTAAAAAAGCACTAATGACCCAACAATGGCTGTTTACAAACACAAACGCACACATACAGACTCCTACTCAAAGACTTACACACTTAACCACGGGCAAACACAAGCATAGACGCGTACGCAGGCACAAATACACACAGACTCACAGGCACACAGACTCCTAGATCCAGACACACCATCCAACACACTGATCCACACGGCATGCACATACAATCACACACGCACATACACACAGACTCACAGATTCAGACAAACACAGACGCAGACACACTCACAGATCCAGACACGCCATCGAACAAACACATATAGACCAACAGATGCGCACACACCAATACAGATCCAGACACACAATCAGACAGGCCCACCCACACACATGTGCATACACGAACACGCGCACACATGTAATCACGCACACACTAAGTTGCCGAGAAGAGAGCCAGAATGAAGTGTGCAGATTGGAGGGGGATAGGCACAACCCATTCCCACCCTCTCCCAGTCCCTATAAATCATTCAAACATGGATCAACTCTCTGTGTCGAGACCACGGGTGATCCCATTAAAGGATCAGCAGGAGCATAGACGCGTACACAGGCCCAAATACTCACAGACTCATAGATCCAGACACACCATCCAACACACTGATCCACATGGCACGCCCATACAATCACACATGCACATACTCACAGATCCAGACATACAGACGCAGACACACTCACAGATACAGACACACGCCATCAAACAAACACACATAGACCCACACATGGGTACACACAAATACAGATTTAGACACACAATCAGACATGCCCACGGACGCACGCACACACAGTTTTTTGTTCATTTCCACCAATCTCTTCCAGTTTGACATCTCGGTGCAGACTGTGCGAGGCGCTATGCGTAGGAGGGGAGGGCGGTGAGGCGCTGTGCGGAGGAGGGGAGGGCTGCGAGGCACTGTGCCAAGGAGGGCTTCGAGGCGCTGTGCCAAGTAGGGCTACGATGCGCTATGCCAAGAACGGCTGTGAGGCGCTGTACCGAGGAGGGCTTCGAGGGCTGCAATGCGCTATGAGAAGAAGGGCTGTGAGGCGCTGTGTCAAGGAGGGATGCAAGGCGCTGTGCGGAGGAGGGGAGGGCTGCGAGGCGCTGTGTGGAGGAGGGGGGGTTGCGAGGCGCTATGCGGGATATATAAGCAGAGACGGCTACTTGTGCGGACTCCCCACCAGGGCTGCATGGGGGTGGGGAGGCGGCCCAATAGAGGTCTCAGCAGACACTTTCCAGCATCCGCTGCCTTTATCAAAGCCCCCAGGCAAAGCAAACGAGTCCTCGCTCCTGCCCAGTTAGTTAGCTCCCTCCCAAGCCACGGAGCGGCGAGCCGAGCCTCCCTGCTGTCCCCCTGTCCCGTCCCCTCGCGTGTACCAGCCCCTCTCCGCCGGCTCCTCAAATAAACACAGCTTTCACATCAGCCAGGCTGTCACGTGACCCGCAGAGTACCCTTCAGAAGGATGGGGAGGGGGGGAGGCACGGGAGCTGAAGGGGTGGGAACTCATAACGTTTAACGTTTTTCGTCTCGGCTCATATTCATAGCACACAGCGAGATTAGTCTATGAGGTCAGACATTTTACAATGCGAAATAAAAGACGGGAAGGCTGAGCATTTGAAGAAGACGATATATATCATAATCCCCAGGTACAGTCTGCAATAAATCTCTCCTGGTAGGCTGCTCTGAAAACCTGAACTCCAGCATCACGTTTCCTACAAGCTGTTTGGAAAACAAGCGTGCGCCACAACGCCAAGACATTCTCTTTTAGCCCCGTCCTTTTCAGAAGGGCTAGGCATGACTTCCTGCTGACTTAAAAGGTTCCTTATCTTTTTTATGGGGCCATCTGAACCCATAAAGAAGATAAGAAACCTTTTACTTCAGCAGTAAGTCTAGGAACCCAACCTGAAAAGGACGGGGCTTAAAGAGAAAAAAAGACGTCACTAGGACCTCTTCTCCAACGGCTGGCCACCATTTAGGAGGCCAGCCAATGAAGAAGTGGGGCAGGGCTTAACCTCGCTAGTGATATTCTCTCTATCTCATTAAATCTCACCAGAGAGACAGCACAAGCGCAGCCAACGCAGGCTGAGACCTAAAAACTATGATAAATAAAGATATTTCTCCTCATTCCCACTCCACTGGGGATGCGCAACATTTCAACACATTCCCAGGTCTACCAGTAATGGTAACTCTGGGTATGCGCCAAAACCCATGGGTGTTGTGTGAGAACTCCCACACACCACACACCGAATGCCTCTCTGGGGCAGAGTAACGCATTGCAGAGATTTTTGCTTTGTTGTGTTACTCTAGATTTATAAAGCCACTCAGGGCCACGTAATAATCTAACTTAGTATTTGCTTCGCCCTTGCGCCCCTCTGCGAAGTGCAAAGGCAACACAAATACATGCCTATTTTCACCAAGGCGCTAGAGAGCCTGCCCTGGCAAGAGAAAGCGTCAAGTGCACCACAGTGGAAGAGGCTGTGCCACCGCAGTTAAAGAGCTGAAGAGTGTAATACCTTAGTAGACCTGGCACTGTTCAGTTCTCTCCTGTTCATGCAACACAGCACATCGGCTCACTTCCTGCACAAAAACAATGCTGAAAGGCAATTTCCTCTAAGCATGTGTGCTACAGAATGAGGAGAAAAAAATCAACTTCTCCTTGATATGCCAGCCTCCTCAGGGAGGCTCAGGATATTGCTGCAAATCCATATCTGCAAGTCTTTAGATGGGTAGATATCAATTTGTGCCAAAATCCATGGATTGATAGACAAGAATGCTCATGCCACCCATTGAGTGTCTTCATGACACAAAGTAACGCGACGTTGCTTTTGATTACAAACTAAAGCAAATCGCCAGGCTTTTGTTTTCAATACCAACTTGAATTTTTCGTCGGGTCTCCGTTCAAAAAGTATCACAAATTCAAAGCAAAATCTTTCTAAATATGGGTCTAGACAGAGACTTACAACGTACCACTGTGATAGAAAAATACATAGACCATTCACTGACGAGTTCATGCTTGTTCTTTTAGATGCTACCACAGGGTGTCACTGTTTCACCAAGTGTGTGTTCGGTGACACAGTCTTCATCTTCAGCAGAAATTCGAAAAATGCATTCCTATTCCCACAATGAGATCCCGGTCTAAATTACCAACAGAAGCATGGTAGCAAAAAGATATAAAAGAACGACGTACTCATTTTTTCCAGGCTAAAAGGCTGAATCAATGTCTGTGACAAACCACTGCACTGTGATTAACATGAGTCACCGTGATGACCATATTAGCCAAGTGCACTATGGGATGCTGTTAGTTGACAATGGGCGGGTAGAAAGAGGCAACTGGAAAAAAGGATTGGAAAAAATCGAGATATATTGTATTGTTATGGCATTTATATAGTACTAACCCTGATAGACATTGAAGCGCTTTACGCCGCGCAGCATGCTGCTACGGGACCAAAGGTTGATGGTTAGTCCAGTGTTATTGGTTACTGCTTGTTATTTATTTTGATTAGTCCTGCACAATCAAAGCAAACCATTCCATGCAGTCATTCCAGTTTTTTATTGTGTACTTAAGTATTAATGGTTGGTTGCAATCATTAGTCGGAGGGGTGAAGTCAAACACATGGTTGGTGGGATTAATACAGGAGTTAGTGGAGATTAGATATGGTTAGGTTGCATATGTATAACTTTCAGCAGAGGGAGGAGAGATTGTGATCTTGTAAATCAGTTGTGGGAAATTTGCTGAAATGAAGAAAAGTCAATGGTGGATGTGTCAGAGTAGGTTGTGCTCAGACAGAGGAGGCATGCAGAGGATGGAAGGTAAGGAGAGGGACATTTGAAAGAGAGAAAAAAAAGGAGAGGTGATAAACCAAAGGTTTAATTAAAAGACAGTTTTTTAAATGCCAGATTTAAGAAACATATGTCCTACCTTCAGTTCTCAGGAACCTGGGCATCGTTCTAGATAGCCAGTGTGGCCACTAAGAATTCTGCCCAGAACCAAGCCAGCCCTTTACCATAGTGAATGCCCTTAGACAATCTAGCTTAACCTTTATGTACCTATCTCTATTACCAAAAGGGAAAGTGGTCTAAACTCTATCAACAGCAAAGACTAAGCTGATTGGTTAGGAGGGCAGACAGGTCGGTGGCCCATAAGGTAAGGGTTTCATTGGAGACCCTGTGACCAAAGTGTCCCAAATATTGATCTCTGGCAGCATTCAATAAAGAGTGAAAGGCAGGGCTTATACCTTTCCCATGAAATTAGTTGGCAAACATTACTTACTTATTAAGCTTCCTGCGAGCCTCACTTATGGACTATGAAAATGCTGCCTGGCACTTGTGGCTAATTCATGTGTACTCAGGTAAGAACAAACAATAGTCCTACTTTCTTAATGCAAATAAATAAACCCTCAAGGAAAACGCAAAGTCTTTTGAAGCCGAAAGATTTGTTTTTGTTACTCTCCGGAAAAGAATATTTTTAGCAAGATGGGATTCTGAGCGGAGAACAGCGCTCACGATGATGCCCGATTCAAGGCAGGAACAAAGGCCAAATAAAATTGGATAATTTGACATATGTGCAAGTGTGGCTAAATAAATCTAGGATTGGCAGTAAAGGGAGAAGCCATCATGCCTAGGACGTGTCAAGGACAGACATGAGCACACTAGTTAAGTTTGCCGGGGTCTGAATGAAAGTATACCTACCAAAATGTTGTCTAAACGCAAAATCAGGATTTTGGTCTTATTGCCATGAAACTTAACTAAAAACACAGCAACTTGCATTCAGAAATTTCAGTAGGTTAACATGTAGGCAGAATTAGAGTTTAAGCATTACAACGTTTGACACAAAAATCTATCAAGAGCAGAATGGCGTGCAGACTGCAAGGAACACTAAAAGGGCCAGTGATTGCTTCCTGAATACAGGCATAACTGTGGACAAATGAACAAGATGGCTCAGTGAGATAAGCTTGCAAAGCAGGTCATCAATAGAAATCCCAGCAGGGATGGTTTAGCTCCTTATCCTTCCGACAAGGTCAATAAATAAGGAAACATTAAATTGGGTAACAGCAGCTTCTATAAGTAACAGTGCTACTAAACAGCAAAAACGTTAATAGAAAACTAGCACATGTGAAATTTGGTATGCTGAGGTGACCACTGGCATAAAACTACAGTATATTTGACTTCTGGTTCTATTTCGATTGAACTGTCTTAGGGATCAAACCAAATTATTATTACATTGGGGTGCTAGAGCAACTTCAATACGACTCAAGAATTCTGCAGTTGAAGAAATATGCAATTAACTGTGTTTTTTAGCTTTTGAATATATAAATATTCCACAATCCAATGGAATAACCAGGAGCTTCAGCCACTCTGAACTAGTGCCAGAGAGGGCAGGGCTTTAAGTGGGTCGGGTCCTGCTAGTGCTCAGCACTGGCAGTTCTGAAAAGTAACTTAACTCTGCAGCAGCGCCACCATTCTCTGCCTTTGATGTAACTTCAAAGAGACTCTGTTATTCTTTCACACACTCATCATTTCAGAACTGAAGTATTTTCAAAATGATATACAAAAAAGCCGTTGTTTTTGCTAATTTATATTACGCAACTAATAACCATTGACAAAGCCAATAGCCTTGGCTTGATGTAGGTTTAATGTTACTTATATTATTTCTCTGGGTGCAATGACAGAAACAGCAAAATACCAGTAGGGGGCACACTATGGTCAGCAAAGAATTTTAGCTTAGGTGTCAAAAGGTCATGACCTTTAGACCCCCCCAGTTTTTTCATCCCACTCGTAGCCCTATGTGAATTATATATGTCAGAAATATTAAGAGCAAACAAGTTCAATAACTCATACAAGCAAAGTGGTAGGAGGGAGAATATATTGAAACAGTAGCCGGTTCGTTTTCCTGTACAGTGCTTAGTTACTAACTATATGAATGCAATTGGAATGGAGTGCTTCTATTTTCGGGGCAGTCCTGGATCATACTTACTTCTTTACTCAGAAAAAGGCTACGATTTGTGGGTGTAATATCTCCGATAACTGCGTCTTATTTTGCTTTAAAAACAACAAATCAATTAACTGACTATTTCAGAAGATGTGCTAAATACTGTCCTCCAAAATGCTTGCACTTTGTAACACGTACATAGCGTGAAGTCAAAGGGATGTAAAACTAAAAGTTATCCATAGAGGGCACTCTCTGAACAAGAAACAGCATCCATTCACACTCGAAGCAAGATACTTTCGCAATTTATCTGAAACCGCTGGGTGCTCAAAACGAAGACACACGTTTCTGTGATAGGTGAAATGGTTAAGGCGGGCTACGACGGAAGCTAGTTACAAGTTGCATCCATGAACTGCACCAGAGAACAAGAATGAAACGAACTGCTGCACGCGCACCAGCGCGAGACACCGCAAAAACGATCCCGTTCCCCAGGTTCAGGCGTGAGTAGTGCACGAGGTTGGAGAGCTCTTGACGACGCCGTGAGCGTGCACGTAAGCAGCGGAGGATCACCGGAGAAGACATGGAGCCTGATGCCGATGCCGAGACTGACCTGCTGCAGAGGGAGAGTGACACGCGGAAAGAGCCAGGTGAGTGGGGGTGTGTGGTATTGGTGGGGGAATGTGTGTGCGCATGTGTCTGAGTGTGCCGCTTAGTTGTGTGGGGTGGGGGGGGGGGGGGGGGGGGTTCTGTGCGCTCCTGTGTGTGTGTGTGTGTGTGCGCGTGATTGAGAGGCGAGAGGCTGCCTTGTTGTGCACAGTTGGAGCAAGAGATGTGCACGGCTGGGGGGGCGGGGCCAGGGGGCGCGTCCACGAGGTGTAATCGGCGCTCGTGGCCAGATCTAGGTCGCTTCACAAGGAACTCGGTGACAATAGGTCTAGCGAGACCTAAAAAGGGGTCTGCTGGAGTTTTAACAGAGGTAAATGTACTAGGCCGCAGGGATCTTGCAGGTTTAGGCATGAATGTACTGGGTGCGGGCAGTCCTCTCACCCCGAGACCATGTGCAGAGCCAAGAATGGTGATCCGGGAAGTAGGGGGGGGCGCCAAACAGGTCTGAAATAGTCTGAGGGGCGCCTCTCCCTACCCCGATTGATATCATGGCAATGATTCCTTGGTTGAACGAATATCCGGATCATATCTCCGCTGGGGTGTTGCGAGATGGTTTTTCATATGGTTTCCGCATCCCGGCGGGGGATTTTCAGGGTAAAGCGCAATGCAGGAACCAACTGTCGGTTCTGCAGAATACGGCGGTGGTTCAAGCTAAGATTGGGAAGGAGGTGACCCGAGGTCGGGTTGCCGGCCCATTTGAAATGCCGCCTGTTGCTAATTTTGTTTGTTCGCCTCTGGGAGTGGTCCCCAAAAAGGACCCAGGGGAATTCAGGTTGATACATAATTTGTCAGCCCCAAGGGGTCTTTCGGTGAACGACGCGATTGACCCGGGAGTTTGTTCGGTGCGGTACGCATCTTTTGATGAGGCTGTCGCCATGTTGAATCGCCTGGGGCCCGGAGCGCTGATGGCCAAGTCGGACATTGAGTCGGCGTTCCGGTTGCTCCCGGTACACCCAGATGATCAGCGTCTCCTTGGTTTCATGTTTCAGGGACGCTATTACGTGGATAAATGTATGCCAATGGGTTGCTCCATTTCTTGTGCGTATTTTGAAAAATTCAGTAGTTTTTTACAATGGGCGTTCACAAGAACAACAGGGTTTACACATGTTATGCATTATCTTGATGATTTTCTATTTCTGGGGGCAGCCGGGGACATGGAATGTGCACAGGTTTTGAATGAATTTTGTAATCTCATGACCCGCTTTGGCGTACCATTGGCACCAGGTAAGACAGTGGGCCCGGCTACTTCGCTCGAGTTTCTTGGAATAGAGCTCGACTCCGAAGAGGGGTGCTTCCGTTTGCCTAAGGAAAAGGTAACGAAGTTTAAGACATCACTTGAAACATGTATTGGTGAGACGAAGGTTAATTTGCATCAGTTGCAGCAAGCTGTGGGTTAGCTGAACTTTGCCCTTAGAGTAATACCGATGGCTCGCCCCTTTTCCCGCTCTATTGCTCAAGCCATGGTCGGCCTTAAAGAAGGACACCACCGCACAAGGCTCTTGGCAGAGGTCCGCCAGGACATGCGCATATGGTTGGCATTCCTGGCGGATTTCAACGGTCGTGTCGTGTGGACCAAACCAGCGGTCTCCTCCGTGGAGCTGGGGTTGTGGACGGACTCGGCAGGAAGCGCGGGTTTTGGCGCCATCCTGGGTAATCATTGATCGGCACGAACCTGGCCGCCATGGTGGCACGAGAATGGGCTGACGGGTAACATTGGGTTTCTCGAACTGTTCCCTATCCTGGTGGCCTTGAAAACATGGCCTGAGGATTTTCGTGATCGCTCTGTGGTTTTCTGGTCTGATAATATGACCGTGGTTGAGTGTATCAATAGTCAGGCAGCACGCTGCAAATGGATCTTGAGACTGTTGAAGGAAATTGTCCTGCTGTGTATGAGACTAAACGTCCACTTTAGGGCGAGACATGTGCCAGGGGTGTTAAATCAGGCAGCTGATGCACTTTCTCGTTCCCGTATGCAGGCCTTCTGGGGTTTTCTGCCCTCAGCAGACCCGGTGGCGGCACCATTTCCCGAAGCTCTCTGGTCTCTCGGTGCCCCGGACTACAAGACCTCGTGGGAGAGAGTTTAGCACCCAGGACAAGGAAGGCTTATGAAGGGGCGTTCCGTTCTTATTTGTCCTTTTTGGGTTCAGCTAGGGGGGAGCTGTGGGGCCAAGAAGAGTATGTCCTGAACTTTCTGTTATCATTACATCAGGCAGGCAAATCAGTGGCTACGGCCAATAGGCACCGGGCCGCCATTTCTTTCATGGCACGGGCCCATGGCATACAGGATCCCACGGCGTCTTTCTTGGTGCAGAAGGCGCTGCGTGGGTGGCAACGCCGTGAGGGTTGCAGAGTGGATGAAAGACATCCGATAGGTCTTGAAAGGTTGGCCCTGTTACTGTCCGTACTCCCTGCGACATGTTCGTCTCAATCAGAGACAGTGCTATTCCGGGCCGCTTTTGCATTAGCATTCCATGGGGCTATGCGGGTAAGCGAGCTGGTAGCGAGGAACAAGCAGGATACGGGGGTGAGGTCTGTGCCGTGAGCACATCCAAATTAAGGGGGAGACAATGGTAGTCTCATTTGTCAGGTCCAAGACCGATCAGAAAGCGATCGGGGACAGTGTAGTGGTTCAGCGGATTCCGGGATCTCCCATGTGCCCGGTAGCATGCGTTGAGGAGTATTTGGCGCAGAGGGCGGCATCATGGGAGGGAAGCTTGCTGAGGCACGCCGATGGCACCCCGCTGACTAGGTTTCAGTTTCAGCGGGTGCTAACGATGGCGATCGCAGCGGCGGGCTTGAACCCGTGCGAGTTTGGGACCCATTCCTTCAGGATAGGGGCTGCTACAGAGGCTACAGCCAGGGGTCTGAGTGTGGAAAAAGTGAAACAGTTGGGGCGTTGGTCCTCGAATTGTTATAAAAGGTATGTGCGGTTGCACATGTTGTGAAGCCTATGTCTTGTACTCACGCTTCTTGTTTCTGTTTGGTTTACAGTGTTGCGAGCTTACGAAGCGGGGCGGACTGTGCAGTCGACCCGACACCTGGGAACCAGCGGTCAAAGATCACCGGCTGAGGAAAGAGTGGTGTTGGTCGTGGGCCACTCATACGTGAGGCGTGCCGCAGACGTATTCAAAGCAGGTGACATGATTCACATGGCTGGGGAATACGGGTACAGGGTGACCTTCTACGGAAGGGGCGGGCTCTGTATTGACCAGTTTCAAAGTTTTATCGAGGGTTTGTTAGGGCGGACAAGGTCACCGCCATCTATAATCATAGTGCATCTTGGGGGCAATGATTTGGTGACCACTGGTAGACGACTACTTCTCGAGTTGATACTATCCACAGTGAGTTGGTTGGCGAGAAGGGTTCCAGGGTGCACGATTGCATGGTCCCATATGATTCCACGAAAAGTGTGGCGGGGGGCTATTTCGGTGGCTGCTGTAAATCATTCAGTGAAGAAGGTGAATAACAAGCTTGGTAGATTGTTCCGTACTAGTACATTGCATTCTATTCCGCATGGGTGTATCAGGGGGGACCAAATGTATCTAGAGGATGGAGTTCATCTGTCCCGGGTGGGGAATTCTTTACTCATAGGAGACTTCGTAGCTTGGTTAAAGAGTTTGCAGCCATGACCTTTAAGTAGGAGTTTTTGTGGGGGGTCCGGATAGCCGGTCAACTATCCGGCCTGTGGCGGTAAGGTCATGATCGGTGAGCAGGAATTAGAAGATCCCTAGAGGTAGGGTGTCACCCATTATGGATGGGAGCGCCCGGGGGGAGGCGGCCATTGGCCCCTCAAACGGGGAGGCGGTCCCCTCTAAGGATGGGGACGCAGAAAGGGAAGGCGGCCATAGGCCCCACCCTGGGGAGGAGGGGCTAGGGCCCCTCCTGGGAATTTCCCGGGGCCAGGACATCTGCGACGGCAGATGTGGTAAGTTGTGTGGGGTGGGAGGGGGGTCTACACTACCTTCTAGGCACCTCACACGAGTCCTCGGACGACCACTAAAGATGGCGTCGAGTTATCAAGGGGCCCCCGCTAAGACAAGGGAAATTGGAAGTTGGCACAGAGGTACAGTCCTCTGTGCGACCGCCCCTCACAAGTGAGGGGGGGAGTTCTGGTAGTGGGGATCTGACACCGGTTACGACCTTGCCGTTGGCCCGTAAATGTTAGGATGTACAATTTCAAAGTTTGAGTAATGCATTTGCAGGATGTTTAGTATCGGCTAGGAGAACCTTTGTATTAGAGATGTGTTAAGGTCAGCCAAGAACATCGTAATGTGTAAATGAAATTGTACATGATATGAAACTGTTATTTTTAACGTTTTAATTTTGTTTCATATTTTAATCAATACGGCCGGAAGGGTAACTCCCTCCCTCCTTCCACAAGTTCAGAACTGTTTCCGTCTTCCCATCCTTGGGGATTGTGTTGAGAGGGGGTGGCGGGTATCTCAGCCACATGGAAAGGGGCGACCACTCGGTCCCCCCGAACGTATGATGGAGTACCCCGATCCCCCCGGGAAGCCATTTTGGGCGGGAGGCGAGTCTCGGCTGGTATGCCCGAAGCGGCGTAGCCGGGGCGCGCCTTTTCCCGCCCAAGAGGGGGTTGTCCTAGACACCAACACCGCTAGCCACGCCCTGGAGGCGGATTGGAGGTGGGTACACGCCCGCCCGAAGAAGGATAAAAGGAGCGACAAGCCAAGGAAGCATCCTCTTGTTCCTGTGCTCTGAAGCTGCACCTCCCCGTTGCACGTGAGCTCGAGACGGAACGAAGAGCCATTTTTGACCCACCCACCAGCCCCTGATGACAGCGATTTCTGGAAAACAGTCGAGTGTCATGATATTGTTTTTTCTTACAGGTTGTTTTGAATAAAGTTGGTAATTTGGGTGTAATAAAGTCGATAATTTTTCCTTTTCAGCATGTTTTATTCAACAAAATAGTTGCACCGGATGCTCGGTAGAGATTATACTTCGATTCGCTTAAGTATAAATTGTTTTTCTCCATTTTAGTCTTAGATTGTCGTATTTATTTTTTGGTCGGGCGGTAAGGTCATGATCGGTGAGCAGGAATTAGAAGATCCCTAGAGGTAGGGCGTCACCCGTTATGGATGGGAGCGCCCGGGGGGAGGCGGCCATTGGCCCCTCAAACGGGGAGGCGGTCCCCTCTAAGGATGGGGACGCCGAAAGGGAAGGCGGCCAAAGGCCCCACCCTGGGGAGGAGGGGCTAGGGACCCTCCTGGGAATTTCCCGGGGCCAGGACATCTGCGACGGCAGATGTGGTAAGTTGTGTGGGGTGGGAGGGGGGTCTACGCTACCTTCTAGGCACCTCACACGAGTCCTCGGACGACCACTAAAGATGGCGTCGAGTTATCAAGGGGCCCCCGCTAAGACAAGGGAAATTGGAAGTTGGCACAGAGGTACAGTCCTCTGTGCGACCGCCCCTCACAAGTGAGGGGGGGAGTTCTGGTAGTGGGGATCTGACACCGGTTACGACCTTGCCGTTGGCCCGTAAATGTTAGGATGTACAATTTCAAAGTTTGAGTAATGCATTTGCAGGATGTTTAGTATCGGCTAGGAGAACCTTTGTATTAGAGATGTGTTAAGGTCAGCCAAGAACATCGTAATGTGTAAATGAAATTGTACATGATATGAAACTGTTATTTTTAACGTTTTAATTTTGTTTCATATTTTAATAAATACGGCCGGGAGGGTAACTCCCTCCCGCCTTCCACAAGTTCAGAACTGTTTCCGTCTTCCCATCCTTGGGGATTGTGTTGAGAGGGGGTGGCGGGTATCTCAGCCATAAGAGCCTTGAAATGATTAAGAACGCGCAGAAAGAAAAGCGGAAGACTTATCTCGCCATTGGTCTTGTCTGTTATTCGAGAAGGGTTATGAATCAGCTGGTCTTCGTGTACACTCGATCCACGGTACACTTTCTTCAGGAATACGAGGAGAAACGAGATAAGGCAGGTTCTTTTACCTTCTCCTAAGCAGCATCGTCGCCAACAAATTTGTAGTATTGAAGTAGGCAGCACAACAGGATAGCTTAAAGTCTAGGTTTATTCAGCTTAGGAGAAGCACAGCGACAAGGGGCAGGAACAGCTATCAACTGCCAGAAGGCAACATTCTACCACAAAGCATAGAACATACAAGCACAGAGATTCTAACTACAGGTGCCTGGGAGGCACAACACAGTAAATACTACATTCTCTTTTTGAGAAATGCTCTAAGTTCCAAGTTTTGGATTTAGGCTATCTGGGCACATTTAACACTGTTTCCAAGAGTCTAGGCCTGGAGAAGCACCGCTAGATGGTCAGGACTCATTTAGGCTGCCTATTTAGTCAGCGACCGGGTAAATAATAAAATTTGCCAGCTATTTACACACCCACTAGTCATATAGGGATAATCTCTTCTATTTAGCTAGCAGCAGTTGAAATAGCAGCTGATTAAGAACTTCTAACAGAGATTTGCAGAACTTACCTGGCAAACTAACTTGCCTGATGCAGACTAGGCGTGGGCGGAAAATCCGTTCCGCTCGCGGATTTTGCGGATTTTCGGGAAATCCGCAATCCGCGAGATTTGCGAATTTCCCGCAAAATCCGCAAATCCGCGAGCAGCGGATTTTGCTCGCACTGCTCGCACTGTTCGCGTGAGTTCGCGCCCCGCGAATAAGTGCAAAATTGCAGAAATACGATTTTAGCAAAACTGAAAGTAACTACTTACCAGGTTCAAAAGTTCAGGCTCATCATTAGTAGCCATTTCCTGGAGTGCTTCCTGAGGGGCCCCTCCAGAGTTCAGTTGCCAGTTGAAACTAGTATGTGACCCTGCTCTGAACCTCAGAATAGTTACACATATGCCACAAAGGTCCTGAATTACAGCTAAGGGAGACAAGCAGGAGCCAGGCTGGAAGTTAAAATCCATTAATCAGCCCCTAATTCATTATTGTCAGTTGGGGCAGGGCAGGTGTTGTAACTAATTTTGCAACAATGAAAGCACTTAGCAAGTGCAAAAGATCACTAATCAGGGCGCACTAAGGAAGCAGGTGCCAGCTAAAAAAATATTCTGTGACACATGAATCAGCCCCAAATTAATTCAGGTCACTTGAGGCAGGGAAGGTGTGCTTTGCTTTGCCGAAAATAATGTACACTGGACAACCAGAGGGTGTGGTGATGAAACAGAGGGTGGCATGGGTGGGCCAGAGGGTGGCATGAGTAGTCAGAGAGTGGCAGTGGTGACAGAGAGTGGCAGTGATGAAGAAGAGTGTCCCAAACAGGCTGGACACGTAGAAACAACAAGTTCGCGAAACTTGCGACCCGACAGGTAAGTTCGCAATTTGCGAAAGTGTACAAAACCCTCGCGAACTGGCAGAAACACGGGCGAACACAAAAAAAAAAAAAATCCGCAAATTCGCGGGAATTCGCGGATTTTGCGGATTGCGAATCCGCAAATCCGCAAAATTCGCGAACGCGAGATCCGCAAAATTCGCTCATGCTTAATGCAGACTCATCTGGCTTCTTTCCCGAAATGAGGAAATGCTTTATGTGCTTAGTGGTCTCTTCCTTCGGGGACTACTCGAACTGGCAAATTCATGTCCCTTCAGAACTCTTGAGCTTTTGATACATATTTCACCTTTATTATTCTGTCTTATTTACTAATGCAATCTATTGATGCACTGATCTTTCTACATTTTGAGAAACTAAAAAAATGTACTAATGTTACTCAATTGTCATGATTTAGACTTGCATAAGTGAATGTGCATTTCCAATTTGGGTTACTAATGACTAGAGGAGATCATATTAGAGAGATCTCTGCGGACCAAGGGGCATATTACCAAGCAATAGCGATAATTATCGCTATTGCTTGTTTAGAGACAAAAAATTACCGCTGAGCTGCGGCGATTTTTATCGCAAATAAACCTTGATATTACCAAGGTTTATCGCAAATGCGATAAAAATCGCCCGCAATGCATGAATATCGCTGAAAAGTCCACGATATTCATGTATTACCGAGCTAATGCTCTTAGCCATGTTATCCACCTCCCATTGGATAACATGGCTAAGAACTGCTCAGGGCAGGTGTTAGCTTTCGGAGATATTCGCCCTTAGCGCGAATATCTCCAAAAGTTGGTAATAGGAGATAGCGATGTTAGCAACTGTTTCCAGTCGCTAACATCTTGGCACGCCCACTTTGCATGTCATTAGTGATAAATATCACTGACATGCAAAGTGGGGCCCAAGACGGTCGCTATCTCCTACTAGCTGTCGCTAACTGGTGTTAGCGACAGCTAGGTAATAGGCAGATAATTGTATCTCCGCTTTCTTGGCTTTTAAAGCCAAAAAATCGGAGATAAACCCCCTTGATAATATGCCCCCAAATTCTAATGTTATAATTCTGTATAATTTGTTTTTAATCTCAAATTGTTTTAATTACATTTTCAAGAAAAAAACAAAGGAATTATAAACACAGCGTAATAATAATATTGATCACAGAAATACTGACAAAAAATAAAAAACAAGGAGAATTACAAAAGAAGAAGAGAAGGCAGCAAGTTAGCCAAGTGTGTTGCAGTAGGAGTTGCAGTTATGTTTGAAAGCTATACAGGTGGTCTATAAATATCACAATCTACATTCGTACTATACTATATATAAGTTGCAGGCGTACAATAGAGGACATAGCAGTTTATAAACGATACATTATAAGAGGTCGAGATATACGAAACAATTCTTTAGTGGAAAGGGACAGGTGGGATGCCTGAATTCTTGGTGTGTATGATTTTGGCTCGTCTACATTTCTTCAGGAGATTTGGGCTTGCACCTATAATCCTGTTGCTTTTTTTGTACTGTCTTGAGAGTAAGCTACATGAGCTTTATATCAAATGTGTACTTAAGTTATCCATTTCTTGGTCTTTTTGGATGACTGTTGGGACCCTTTATATCCAACCCCTCTTGCCACACAACAACCGCCGTCCAGGGACCAAGAGAGTGGTAGGTTCACTTTTTTTTTCTATCCGTAGTTTTATGCCCTGTAAACATTACACCAGACCCAAGGGTGAATGTGTGCTTATACATGTACACATTATGTTACATAATGTTATCTGGAACACCTTTTGATATTATGGTCTATTGACTTACAAATGATAATCATAACATTTATTGCTAAAGGTTATCTATGAGAGTGCTCCTGGGAATCACTGCTAGCCATTTGAATGCATAGGTGTTCTGGAATTCTTTAAATTATTCTCAATTCCATAAAAGTCACAAACAGCATCACTAGTCAGGACCAACCAACTAATCAACCAACCAACTAACTACCAACCAACCAACCAATCAACCAACCAACTAAGCAGTGTTTCTTTTGGCACACTGCTCCAGAGACCTCAGATGCGATCCCAGGATGTGTCATTTTTGTGATGATAGATGAGAACGAGAAAAGAGCATGTATCTGCAATCCTTGAGTTCAAACCATGTGCCTCCTTAGTGTTCCAAATATTACCATGGTTTGCCTCAGCTTCTAATGAAAAAACATTTCCAGGTATGTTTCATGGTAATTAAAATCAATACCCTTAGTCTAGGTTACACGTCCATTCATCTGTGTTTTATCCCACAAAAACACTGCAAAATATCATTCAGTAAACACAAAGTATCATCATAGAATATTTGCATTCATTTTAAATGTTGCTTTCTCTGTAGGAGAGGCAGAACCTGACAAGTGAATTTACCATGAAGAACTTAGTGGCTACCACAGCGAACATTTTTGTTGCGGGAACTGAAACAGTCAGCACAACCCTCAGATATGGGCTCATGATATTGCTGAAGAATCCAGATGTAGAAGGTAAGACTGAAGACTGTCATGGCTCTAAAACCCTTTGTATGGAAATGCCTCTTTTTGCAAGATCACCCCCAAATGTTTTGGAATAATGCTGCTGTTTTTTTGACTCATAAAGTGCACTGAGGCCTGCTAACCAAACCGCAGTGCCAGTGCTCTGACCCTTAAAAGTATATGTTTGATTAGGTTATACCAAATCAATACAACTTTACTTATAAATCGCTAGTGTATGGTACCAGGGGTACCTAGGGCCTGTAAGTTAACGTAACCCACCAGGTCTGCAGCACTATCGTGCCAATCTGGATTTGACAATGTGAAAACATGTCTCCCAGCATGCCACTGCAAATTGGCAGAACAGTTTTAAACTGACTTTGCCATTTAAACTAATGGCAAACGCCCAAGTCCCTATTTTTAATATATATATATATATATATATATTACCCCCACAGGAGGCGTATCAAGCCCTAAGACAAGGTGCTGTGTATTAAAATGTATGACATGTATTTTAAAATGTTCTAACAGTAAAAAAACGAAATGGTTGTTTTTACTGTGGGAAAGCAAGTAGCCTCATTGGGGAGCAAAGGGTTGCATGCTGGCAACTCAGCAGTGCTCGCTTATGAATAATGAATAATACTGCTACAGTAGGTACTTCAAGCTATCAAAATAAACGTTATATTAAACCCGACTCGATGCTCAAATCACATTTATTGAACCTTTTATAAAATGCTACTTTTAGCAAGTTGCCACAAGTGTTTTAGTGGCCATTTACAGATAAAGGCCACAAGACAGCGTTCTGTCCTCCTGAGGAGAAGTGTGAATGACTCCTAGGTGTGTGAACAATAGAGGTCTGCGGTTGGAAGAGGAGTTGCCTTTGCCTGGATGGAAGCTACACAGGATGTGACTCCAAAAGGCGAGCTTCAAAGGGGAAGACGCTTTTAAGGGCAAATATTGGACAGGTTGGCATTGGAGACCAGTTGCCAAACCGGTTTATCAGTGGGCCATTGCTCCTCAGGTAGCCACACCACTATGGTGGGCTACCAAGCTCCACACACTGTGAGAGGGGTTTAAAAATATTGGGAGTGGGCAGAATAGTGCACTCTAGAATAGCTAGATGTCACACATTGCAGGAAGTGATCATCAGGTACAATAAGTAATAGTAGCCCATTGACTAGTAACTTATGCATCCCACAAGGACACTTTCTGGGCATAAATATGGCGCCTCTGGCACCCAGACCTCAGAATACATCTGCTCTGGATAGAGGACTGCCCTGCTGGTCGCTGGACATGGCAAGAGAGGCTGCATCAACTATTGGACAAAACCTACTATTGGACTGCACCTGCTGATCTTTGGGCAAGCAAAGTGAGGACTGTAACTGGGGTACCTGACTCATGAAAAAGTATCTCCTGAGCCCCAGACAGAAGAGGTGAACTCCAACAGTCAGGTGGTTATCAATCAATCAATCAATCAATCAATCAATCAGGGTTTTTTAAAGCGAGCTACTCACCCAGAGGTTCTCATGGCACTGGTTCCTATTATAGCACCATGGCCACAATAGCTGAGGAAGCCCGTTATAGCTAGTAAGTAGACACAATCGCTTGATCAGCACTAGCTACTGACGTGCACCAAGTGAGACCAAGTCCTAGTGCTCAAATGTTGCACCCAAGTTTGCTAGTCCAGGAAGAGCCATCAGAGTACAGTTTGGTCACCCAAGATAGACACTAGCCTCTCTTTAAAGGGACCGCTGGTTTTTCTGTGACTGGAGACCAGTAGTTCAGTGGCAACTGGACTTTTGGAGGGCACAAGAGGACTTTGATGGACATCAACGGTGTGGCCAAAGTCACCTCACATGGACTGTGGATCAAGGAAAAGCCCCAGGAAGCCCCCCATTGACGGAACAGCATCCTCAGCATCTTTAGCATCCTGTATCCCTTACATGAGGACCACTCCATTGAAGTCTATGGAGGTTTGCCCATGAAGCTTGGAATTAGGCTTGAGACTGCTTTGGCAACAAGATAACTGTCCTCTTACTCCTTGCTGGCCTTGACCTCCGCACTGCCACAGTTAATTGTCCAAAGCAGGCCAGAATAGCCAAATACAACTTTATAAACGTTTTACAAAGTTTCCAAACTTTCTGCTTACCAATGCTTGTTGGGATTTTGCAGGCAAAGCAGTGATTGACAATTTACTTACAAATCTATATGTACGAAATGCTCTGGTCAATTTTTTTCATTTTGGTGTCTAAAAGTTCATAAAAATGACATCTATTTTTATAAATTGTTAGATTTCTCTTGTGTTGTGTGACCTTCATATTACGTTGTTGGGCACTTCTAAATGCTGTACACTTGTTCCTTTGCTTAAGCATGACTGCTTAAAGCCACAGCTACCCATGGTGAGCTAAGGTTTAACAAACAAGTCTGATGGGACCCAAATTGGTATTGCATGTGCATTACACGGAGAGGTCACACAACCACACCACATAATACACCACTTTCTACAAACCCTTTAACTCTGATACCAGGTGAGATAGGTACCAAGAAGTTACCAAGCTTCAAACCTGAGTCCGACATGTGTAGCTGAGCGAATATTAACAATAACCCATGTGGAAGGGCATGTCTGTTTAACACTTACTTAATTTACAGAAAATAAATAATATGTCTAAGACCTAGCATTGCCTTAAAGTTGTTTACTAACTGGATGGCAAACACTATAATGGTCAACAGGAAATAGATATCACACTAATACCACATTATATGCCTTTAATGAATACATGGCAGAGAGAAATAGAGTGAGGTAAAGACAGAAAGGAGGATAGGGAGAGAGACAGAGGGCCTGATTTAGATCTTGGCGGTATTTCCGCTGTCTTGTGGCGGTGGTGGGTCCAAGTGCTCTGTCGAGCTGACTGCCTTCCTCCCGTCATATTTAGATGCATATGCGAACACTGAAGACTGCTGCTGTGGTGGTTTCTATGCTGGTGAACCACCTGCCATCTGGACAGCGCGGTACCGCTGGGCAGATTTAGATATTCCTGTTGGGCTGGCGGTATCCTGTTAGCAGAGTACTGATGGGGGCTACAGTGGTGGCAGGGAGACAGTTAAGTGGGATTTTTTTAAATGTAAAATACATATATATGCACCCACACACCTCAAACACCTACCTTCAGGTCCGTCAAAACGGGGTGCTGGTCTTTCGCGGTGAAGGTTCTGCAGGTGAGGGTGGATCTGGGTGAAGGAGAAGAGGAGGGAATTGCAGTAAGTACCTTGAGAAAAGGTGACTTTACACCCCTTTTCTTACCATTCTGCATATCCAAAGTAGAGGGATTCCCGCAAGAATTCCATTCGAAACAGGACACATCTAAATCTGGAGGGCAGGAATCCTGGCTGGAATACCGCCACTGTCTGCTTCAGCCCATCTTGCCATAGATGCGGGGAGCGAAGTCTTGGCAGAGTCGGTGGGACCGCTGCGGTCTTTTCTCACATTATCAGCCAATATCTAAATAGGGTGGGCGGACCACCAGGTTGGTGGGTGGGAAGACCACCAAAAAGGCCACTCTGTTGCAGTCCCACCAATATCTAAATCAGGCCCAGAGAGAGGAAAAAGAAAGAGGGAGGATGAAAGAGAAAGTGCTACAGCAGAAACAGAAAGAGAGATAAAGAGAGAGGGTGAATGAGAGAGTGAGAAAGAAAGAGATTGGATGACAGAGTGAGAGAGCACAATAGACCGAGACCGAGACAGAGAGAGAATTGGGCTGTCATTGAGGGCTAGAGAGTTATCCCCTCATCTGTTGTGATTTGCTCAATATTTGATCTGTAACAATCCACTGACTCCCTCTCTCCCACTCCCCCTTCACCCTGATATCCTCCCTACTATATCTTCAGCCAGGAACTCTTGGATGCATTTCAACCCCTCAATAAACCTGGAAACCGTTAATAAATAACAAAACCACAGCAGTAGAAATTCATACAAAACAGTAATGCAACACAACCTAAAAACGAATATCTTTACTAGTATTTTACAAACTGGACTGTTATGCTTGTCGTCTAGCAGGCTTCCCTCATAATATTTTATACCACAAGACAAGGTGCTGCATTTTGCTTCAAGAGCCGTTTACAGTCTTCCCAGACACACTTAAATTCAGCATATGAATGGAAGTATGATATATTCATTATTTGTCATCTTATTGAGCATCAACCTTCTTCTTTCTAACACTAACCTGCTCTATGAATCCAGTCAAAACCGCTAATGTCTTATGTACTGTGAAGTTGATGTAATTTACAGCATTTCTCACAGAAATCGTTTGTTGCTATGAAACAAACATTAATGAAAAATAACAACATAATTATAGCCTCTTATTAAACATATTCAACTGGCTCATTTGGGGAATTTTTTGTTATTTAAGCAAGATCGAACATTTCTGCCACCCTTCTCTAGATGAGTCCTATTGAAGTTTATAATGATGCCTTCTCGGACTTTCCAGTTGCTATCACGAATACCAAGAAATACAGATAGTAATTGCATATAAAAAATGTAGTGAACATCTAGCCTGGTCAGTTCCATACATGCTTGTTTTTGACATATACTCGGAAATCTGCCATCTGCTTACAATTCCTGTTAGAGTTTGTGTGTCCACAAATAATTAATATTCTTTACAAATAATAAACAGATCTCCAATCCTATAATTTATTATTTTTATTTAATTAGGTCCTCTTTCTGTCTAACTATGGCTTTTGTCAAATTTAAGAAGGTTTTGAAACAGGTATAGAACCTGTAATGCCACTGCAATAAAGCAAATTTAATAGAGAAGAAACAAAATAAAAAGCTGGCATGTCATTTCAGAGTTGTATGCATGTTTAAACGTCACTATACTACAGGTACATTCTTCGTAGTGCCAGTGAAATGAAAGATTCCCTTACGCCTTTCCACCAATGTACAGTTAAAGACCAGGCTATGTTGTTACTTTGCTTAGGGAATGACCTTCTTTCCCTGTGCTGGCAAATAAATAAAGTATTTCATAATAGTCACACAACCTTGATTTCTTCTCAGTCTAAGCCATAGACAGTGACGGCCTGCGCATGTAAGAGTGGTGAGTCGGTGCTGCAGGGCTGGGGCGTGGTGGGAAGTCAACCGACACAGGTATAGGTAAAATGACATAAAACTGCTTACCTTGGGCTCGCCACATTGCAGAGTTGGCAATGTGGTGGTCACAAGGTAAGTGGCTTTAATAATTATTTATTTAATTTTACCTATCCCATCCTTTATCGACTTCCTCACCCCTGCCGCTCTTACCTGTGTCAGCCGCCACTTGCCATAGAAGAGTCCTCTTATGTTACAATCAGAACCTGCATTGATAGTAGAAAGATAAATATGGTGCTGGTCACAAGGTAAGTGGTTTTATTTATTTTTTAAATGTAATTTTACTTATTTCATTGTCTGTCGACCTCCCCCCCCCCCCCCCCCCCCCGGCCCACTACTCTTATCTGTGCTAGCCACCACTGATCATAGAAGAGTCCTCCTTTGTTACAATCAGATCCTCCATTGATAGTAGAAAGATAAATATGGTGCTAGATCAAAAGGTAAGTGGTTTTATTTATTTTTTAAATGCAATTTTACTTAGTCCATTGTCTGTCGACTTCCCCCCACCCTGCCCTGCCTCACCGCTCTTATCTGTGCTGGCCATAGAGGAGTTCTGCATTGATAGTAGAAAGATAAATATGGTGCTAGATCACACAGTATGTCATGGTTACTTCTCAGGCCTTACAATGGGGGTCATTACATTTCAGGCCTTATATTGGCAGTCATTACATCACAGTTAAGTTTGACCTTTTCTTCGAAGTCTTCTACTTGGCATAAAGAGTTAACATTCAGATGATGTTTCCTTTGGCAAGGCATTTTCGATTTCTATACCATTTGACGCTGTGAAAATAATGTGCACAAAACTTTGAAATCTACTTACTCTGAAAGAAATGTTTTAGCATGTCGAGTTTCAGGAAGATGTGCCCATGGGAAAAAAGTGAAAGGGCATGCAGAAACAAGTGATTATCCATTTTTGCTTCCATAAGATAATTGTGCTCACATCTACAGCCCTAAAGGCTGAACAGATTTACACCACATTTGGCATGAAAATAGAACTTTACTCAGATAGCAAACTTATTTTGGCTTTGTGTAAATCTATTCAGTGATTTTTGTGATAAGAGCATATAAAAAGTCATGGAGCAGGCTTGAAAGGGTTAACACTTGTGTGTATTTCTGCCATTTTAAAATGCAAGCCATGACTTGCAATCCTCATAATCACATTTCAATTTTTAATCAGCTGAATATTTTTTCTCACCATTTTCAAACTCACTAGTCAGCTTTGGCTCATGAGTTTTAAACTTCGGCTCATGAGTTTTAAATTGTTCAGTCATGGAGACCCAACTGCACAGGTGGCCACCCTCATGGCAGTGGTCAGGGATACTCAGATGCATGGCAAATATAAAGCAGAGAAAGAAGACCAAACTCACCAAAAACAGCCCTCTGTTGTAAGCTTGCTGCCCTGTCCCAGCACTCCGTGATCAGCTTACTGCCCCAGTCACTCACGTCTACTTTTAATTGTCAGCTTGCTTCCCCAGACTGTCCCGCACTCCACAACAACAAAAAATACTGAAATTCACCAGTTTTTATTATTTATTTTTAACAACTTTCCCTGAGAAAACCTAGAAGCATTACTCTGGAATCTTTGTTATTTGGCCCCATTGGGATAGGATAAAAAAGGGGAGTGGGATGACCTGAATTCCTGTATTTGATTCTTGCCTGAGCTGACTGCGAATCATAGCCCTTGTGTGCGACGGGTATGTCAAATTAACCACGATACAATCACCCCACCTGTCATTTTTCGTGGCTTGTCCCACCCATCTCACTATTCTGGCCATGATGACATGGGGGCTATTAAATACTCATTTACCAATGATCTGTCCAAGCAAAGGGTCACCTTGTGTACCAGATCTGTTGCTGTCTCCTTGGAGCTCCGCTTTACTGGTGGCACACCAGCCAAAACAACCACTAAAGGAACTGACTCAGGGGTAGATTTAAAACATCGGTTCTTTCTTCCAACTGTAGAGGGAGGTTAGAGGATTTTAAACCCTGTAAATCAGTCCCCTAGTTTACCCGGGGGTCTGATAGGTCAGCCGCTAGTGATCTTTGCAAGGCTACACCTATACCATCTCCCTGTTATTTTTTTGGGACCTTAGACACCCTTGTTATCTTAAACTACCTAAGGCTTGTTTGTTATGCCCTGTGCCTGGCTGTAACCTCCCCCTGAGTACTAATTGTGGGGCACTGCTGACTTGCGGACCATTACTGGTTGAGGGAACTGCAGGTCCAAATCTACCCTACTAATAAGTATGCTTTGGCCCTTCCTTGATCCCCACAAGCCCTGTCCCCTGGCCACTAGTTATAAGGCAGGAGTGAAGCTCATTAGACTGACCAAGCAAGCTTCCATCTTTTCCAACTTTAAGATACTAGGGGATAGACAGTGTAAACAAAGTCTGGTTCAGGGGCACATCGCCTAGATCAAGGGTGACTGGCTTTTTTGCAGACTGCCGGGCTCTTACCCCCCACCTCTTTTCTTTTTAACTGGGGGTTCCAGCACAAACGTACCATCCACTTGGTTGCCCTCCGCTCCCTCTAATGAATCAGTAGCTGCTGCCAGAATGGGTGCAATCTCGCCTTGCACATATGTTGACAAGGTGCCATTGAGGGCTACTGGGCTCTGTGGAAGATAAATTAATTCCAGTGAAAGTCTCCTTTCAGTCAAGGCGATTTCATTCCACAAGACATTTGCCGCCCTAGAAAAAAATCTACCAAGAGTCGTTACGGCAGTCCATCCACCTGACACAGGCATAGTTTGCTTTCTCTTACCTATCGTCTTTCACCAGCCGTACAATGAAGGGGTCTGCAGAACAGCGCACAAGGGAGTCCTTTTCAATATTAAATCCTTGGGGCGCAGGGGTTAGAGGGTCGGCACAGCCCAGCCTCTTCCTTGCTCTAACGGGCGTAGACGGGCCCTTCCTTGGCCTGTGCACTGCTTAGGTGTGGCCCTGGCATGCCCCTGTGCTTCCCTTGCTGCAGGAGATCCAGGGCTGAAATATGCACCTCCTGGCGTGGTTGCATTACCCGTGTTGGCGGCTGTGCTCTGGCCGCAATGTTCGATGGGGTATGGAATCCCCTTCTCGTCCATCACACTGGCTGGATTACGATTTCCCACGCTGCGGAAGACCCGGAGCCGAGATATGCGCCTCCCGGCGCTGTTGCATCACCCGCGTTGTAATTAGCAACGGTGCACTGGCCTCAATGTTTGATGGGGGATGGAGTCCCCTTTTCATCCCTCTCACCATCTGGATTATGGTCTCCCACGCGGCGGGAGACCCGGGGCTGAGATGTGCGCCTCATGGTACTTTTGCTTCACCCGCGTTGGTGGTGGTGCTTTGGCAGCAATGTTTGATGGGGATGGAGTCCCATTCTCGTCCCTCTCACCAGATGGATTACTTACTATCTCCCACTCTACGAGGGACCCGAGGATGAACTATGAGCTATGCGCCTCCTGGCGCTGTTGCATCACCCGTGTTGGTGTTGGCGGTGGTGGTCTGGCCACAGTGTTCAATAGGCGATGGAGTCCCCTTCTTGGCCCTCTCACTGGCTGGATTACGGTTTTACAGTTATAGAGCTAACTATACTGAGCGCCACAACCATGCACTGCCTATGGCTTCACACATTACATCACTCATAACATGTTAAATGACATCGATAACATCGCCAATGAAATCACTGAAAACATCATTTTCATATAAATCATAGAGTTACTGAGCATACAAATGTGGGTCCATAGAATGGATGTAGGACAAGTCTTTGAGGCAAGTGTGATTGTGCATGTTAAAATTTATATTGTGCACCATTTACAAATCAGTACAGTTTGGGGTGCAAGTGTTACTCTGTTTTAAACATAGATATGTTTAGAAGCTGGTTTTGGCGAAAGCCTGTCCTAAAAGAAATCTGTGAGAAAGGCCAAAGCTTCTGTTGACAGTAGAATATCCACCAGTGGATCTCTGGGCATGTACCAATGTCAAATATTTTTAATGCAGTGCGAGAGACAAGTTCTATATAACGAGGGCATTTATAAGGTGGGGATATTTATTTACAGAACTTTACTGGAGCTTTTGTGGTATGGTTGATTGTTGAAAATTGTAAGATATAGGGTGTACCAATTAGATGTGGTTTATCTCACATTGCTGTTGTAAGGATGGCTCTACGGTTGTATACCATTAGCCCAGTAGCATAACGAAACTTGAGGGGGGCCCCCCTGCAAAGTACATGGAGGGAGCTCCCCATTCTCTGCCCCAGTCAAGAGTTCTCAGGCCAGTGACCCACAATACTGCATGGGCTCACCTCAGCCATAAAAAAGGATGCTGGCTCCTCCATTGGTCACATCCCCCCCACTTATCGGGCAATTTACATACATCAGTAAATACTGCTGCTGCCTCTTCCAGCAAAGTTACATAACTCTGCCTCTAGCCGGCCCACCAAAAACATCCTCCAACTTCATGACCCACCCCCAAGAGAAGCCTGCTCAGTTAACCACCTCCAAACACAGACCACTGCCATCATGCCTGCTACTAACACATCCATTACACTCTACTCTCACCCCTCCAAAACCCGCAGTTGTGCTTTTCAGCCCACCATTTAAACCACCCCTTTTATATCACAGCGATCCCGTGACCGGCGCCCACTGCTCCCCTGTCTACCACCGACAGAAAGACTGATGGCCGGTCCCCATCTAACCACTGCCTACCAGTACAGACAGAGCCTTTCAACTGCTGCCCTACCCAATGCCCCTGTGGAAGTTTAAAACATGTTAAGCAATCTCTTCAACTGACCACCCCAAAATAGTTCTTCCTGGTAGCCTCTACAGCACCAAAACCGTTCCTGCTACTTTTCCTCCTGTGCATGATGCACACAATAATATTAAATGTACAAAGAGTTCGATATTTGGGAATCCAGATAGTTGAAAATATTGATAAAATTATGCAAGTTAATTTTGATAGAGTAACAAAAGAAGTAAGCGCCCAATTACAATCCTGGGGGGTTCTGTGTCTCTCCATTCTTTGCAAATCTAATTTAATAAAAATGTCTCCTTTGCCAAAATATACCTTCTTGTTTAATAATATCCCATTGGAGTTTCCAAAACTCTGGTTCAGGAAAGTCCAGGAGCTCTTCTCAAGTTTTATATGGGGGAACAAATGTCCGCTGATCTCTGAAAAGAAACTTAGAAAAAAAAGGAATATGGAGGGATCGAAAGTCCGGACTTATATCTGTATATGTGTGCATTTCAATTAAAGAATTTCCGTCAATTGATGTTGGAGGACTCTAAATTCTCTCCCGTTTTCAAAGCCCTTTCTAGAGCTATTACTCAACAAGCTGGGCGCTATCTTCTAAAATTTGGTCACACCAAATTAAAAAAATAAATACAATTGAAGATTTTGATATCAGCAGAAAAGATTTGGTCCCAAGTGAGTCAAATTTTAAAATTTCCATACTATAATGACATTACCCCAGTTTGGAACTCCCCCGGTCTGTCATTAAGTGTGACAGATGTTTTGGCGACCCACTTGAGAAGATGCAGGATTAATACTTGGGGACAACTTATAGTTGGTGCAGAACTCATCTCATGGCCACATTTATCAGCTATTACCGGAAATCAAGTCTCAACGTTTAAATAATACCAGTTGCTAAGCTGGACAAAAGCAAAAGAAAAAGAACTGAAAGGGAACTCGAACTTGGCATTAAAAATCTGTTCACACGTTAATAAAAAAAAAAGAAGTGGCATAGTGGTACTGGATACTTACTCAGAGTGGAGAATAGGAGCAGGTTTTGTTTATGGAAATATGGAAGAAGGACCTGCCGGATGAAGATTTGGAAAAAACCGGGCAAGTATCTATGTCGCTCCTTTAGTCAAGTGTAAATGCTGCTTCTTTAAAAAAAATCACCTTTTTACAGTTCACAAGACCTATTGGACTCCCCAAAAGCTATTGAAAATGGGAAACCAAGTGACCAAGAGATGCCCTAAATGTGGAGGAGATGAAGCCAATGAGGTTAATATGTTTCGGAGCTGTCCGGTAATAGCTCAATATTGAAATAAAGTGGGTAAGACCATTTCTGATATTATGGGGCTGGAAGTGAAATTAACAACTTTAACGGTAATTTTTGGGGTGCCCCCGAGGGAAGTTGATGAACGAGCATTAACAGAAAATCACAAAGCCTTATATGGCCGGGATGCCTGTCACCCCCTCCCAACACGATCCCCAAGGATGGGAAGACGGACACAGTTCTTGAACTTTTGGAAGGCGGGAGGGAGTTACCCTCCCGGCCGTATTTATTAAAATATGAAGCAAAATTAAAACATTAAAATAACAGTTTCATATCATGTACAATTTTTCATTTATGACATTACGATGCAGACACGCGTATTGGCTAACCTTAACAAATCTCTAATACAAAGGTTCTCCTAGCCGAGTCTAGACATCCTGTAAATGCATACTTTCTAAATAAAAATTGTACATCCTAACATTACGGGCCAACGGCAAGGTCGTAACCGGTGTCAGATTCCTACTCCAGAACTCCCCCCTCACTTGTGAGGGGCGGGCGCACAGAGGACTGTACCTCTGTGCCAACTTCCAATTTCCCTTGTCTTAGCGGGGGCCCCTTATTTAACTCGACGCCATCTTAATGGTCGTCCGAGGACTCGTGTGAGGTGTCTAGAAGGTAGCGTAGACCCCCCTCCCACCCCACACTGCTTACCACATCCGCCGTCGCGGATGTCCTGGCCCCGGGAAATTCGTAGGAGGGGCACGTATCCGCCTCCTCCCCTGGGAGGGGCCTATGACCGCCTTCCCTTTAGGCGGCCCCATACTTCTTGGGTGCCGCCTCCCTGTGTGAGGGGCCAATGGCCGCCTCCCCCCGGGCGCTCCCATCCATAATGGGTGGCGCCCCACCTCTAGGGATCTTGAAATTACTGCTCACCGATCATGACCTTACCGCCCGACCAAAATAAATACGACGTTTTGAACCTAATGAAGAGCGGAAAAGCAGTTAAACTGGACATTTGTGATATAACCTTTATCTACACGTGTAATACATCTTTAAACTAGACTGTGATACTCCGCTTAATTAGAGTGAGAAAACATGCTATGAAGCAAATCATTTTATTGCATCAAAAAAACAATCCAAACTTTATTACACATAAAAACCTGGAAAAAAGAGACATTATCACCGCAAATCAACTGAATTGCAATACTAATCGTTGCCATAAGGGGTTGGTGGGTGGGTCAAAATTGGCTCCTTGTTCCGTCGAGGCTCACGTGCAACGAGGAGGTGCAGCTTCCAAGCACAGGAACAAGAGGATGCTTCCTTGGATTGTTGCTCCTTTTATCCTTCTTCGGGAGGGCGTGTACCCTCCTCCGGTCTGCCTACAGGGCGTGGCCAACGGTGTAGGTGTCTAGGACAACCCCTCTTGGGCGGGAAAAAGGCGCGCCCCGGCTACGCCGCTTCAGGCATATCAGCCGAGACACGCCTCCCGCCCAAAATGGTTTCCCGGGGGGATCCGGGCCCCCTACCATACGTTCGGGGGGACCGAGTGGTCGCCCCTTTCCATTATTCACCTTGATTTTATTAGCTCGTAGGGAGCTTTGTATTAAATGGATATTATCATGCTCCCCTACGGAAGAAGAATTGATTCATTCCATTCAGAGGGTAGCGCTTTTGGACCAAGCTAGTAATTGCTTGAAAAGGACTACATTTTGTGAAATTTGGGACTATTGGGTTGAGAGAGGGGTGAGACATATATAGAACCGCCTGTTTGAGTAATGGGCCGCAAATTTTGTTCTCTTTTTCTCTCTTTCATCGTTTACTAGGTTTTGGCTTTTTATACATGATTTCCAAGTCCTATGATTAAATAATATGCAACAGACAACTGTCCAGGGGACTGGTCTGTTTGGCCACCATCCGTAGTAGGGGGTTAACTGGCCGATAAATGTTCAAGACAAAGGTCGAAACCCAGACATGTAGACGAAGGTGCGGATCTGGAGATACAAGGTATCCTTTCTCCTCTGTGGGGGTGTAACCAGATCGGTAATTTAAAAGTGTATCCTTCAGACACTTGGAAGGGTTAGAAATACCATCTCTTGAATTACTGAGAATATTACATTTAAATGAGAACAATAAAAAAATATATATATAGTATTTTCTTATGCAAATAGCGTATCAGGGACTTGCTGCCCACATTCCCCACCAGATCCACATGTATCAATATTCTGCTATCGCACCATCCTGTCAACCCTACTATTATCTAGATATATTTTTTTATCCCTTCCTTGAACTGGGAAAAGCAATACTTGCACAAAAACAAGTCCCTTAAACCCTTTGCTACTTATACAGGCTGACAAAGCACTTACTTGTTTTACTAACTGTCATTATAAGGCAAACAGGTAATTCATTCTATGATTAGAATTACTGCTCAGAAGTGTGGAAGGTAATACTGAGACCTAGGATGATATTTTGCATGTCTGCCAGACACTCGTTCTTTCCTGTATGCGCACACAATGAAACAATACAATTTAGCTTAAATTGTTCAGAAATTTACCAGAAGGTAAAGAAACAGCCCATATTATTTTTACAAAGAAAAATAGACAATCGTCAACTTTATACCCCATGATATAAAAGCCTTGGCGTGCACAGCTTGCCCAAATCCACGCCACCTAATTCTACCACACACAGCACATTTGAACATCTCATAATTCCATGCCCCACAATTAAACTATAAATAACTTAACTCTACAGCATTCCATACCACAATTACAATCCTAAAAATTAAAAAAACACATATTTCCACTTCACTCCAAACCACATAATACCAAATCACATAACATTCCACTCAACTTAATACCACTCCAAACCACATAATTACACTCCACACAACATATTTACACTAGACTCCAAAACACATAATTACCCTCCACAAAATACAACTTTGCAACATGCTGCATAATGCCACTCCGCACAATTATACAACAAACCATGCCACATAATTCCACACATCACACAATTCCACAATTCATCCCACACAATTCATCACACAATATAATTACACTCCACATAATACCACTTAGCACCACATAATTAACCTCCACATAATTAAGTTCTACTCCATACTGCATAAATACACTCCACATAAATCCAGTCTATGCCACGTAGCAACACTCCACGTAACTACACTTCACACCATGCCTTATAATACCACTCAAAATAATTTTCACTCACCACTGCACACTTCCACGTCACATTTCAATTCTACAAATTTCTATTTCACACCACATAATTTAACAAACTACATTATTCAAACCAACACATACAATCTACCCCACAAAATTCCACATCATGCTACAATATTTAGCAGCACACCCCATAAGTCAACTCCACTACATACCACTCCAAAACACAAAATACCATTCCAGTGAATCCCACCCCAAGACACACAATCACACTCCATGACACTCAATCCCACTCCACATCATTCCCGTACACTAAATACCACATAATGTCACTGTACACATGCCACATTATTTCACTACACAGATCCAATCCACACAACACAATTCCACAACTAACAATTCTAATCCAAACCACATATGTCCACTTGACACCACACACATTCACTCCATTCCAAACAGAAAACGCATAGGTAAAATACATTGTCCTTTACAACGTCAATAGCAATAACTCTTACAAATGCGAGACCAATTGCATTGCAAATGCTTGTTTACCTTCCAATGTGTCCCAGCAGATCCTGTGCTGCCTCGTCGGAGGCGCAGCATCCCATAACACAATACAAGACAATACTCTCCAAAAACATGCAAATAGGGTTGGTTCCTTCTACTGTTTAATATCCTCAGATCGCAAACTATCTTGAAAAGACTCCTCCCTCTATATTCCTAAAAGCCTGCATCAACAACTGACCTTGAGTTAAAGTTATTGTTACCTCTCCTTACTGTCCACCCTCATCTTCCCTTAAGGTTCGTTTCTGCCGGACACATTTTTACTACTCTATCTATGCCAACTGTCACACCTCATTTCACAACTCACACTCGTTCTTTGAAATCATATCCCTGCAACCTAATAATACTTAATCTCCTCTAACCTATCTATACTCATCACAAAGCGTTTCTATGCCTCGTTCAGGGGTAGTAAGTGCAATTTAAATGTAAATATAAAAATACAGTACCATCATACATATATAACAGTCCAACTGCTTCAGGATGTACACTTCCAACAAACCTTCCGTATCTGACTGGAATTCATCGTGCATGGCGAACAGATGTTTTACAACTTTCAGTTGGAAAACAAAGGAGGCTTGACTTTCTTTTTACAGAGCTGGCGACAAAAATCATCACCCAGATAAGACCAATGACTTTTTATATTATGTATGCTCCATCTCTTGGAGAACTTTATCTCAGTGGCATGTTTCTTTTTCCAGAGATAAGTAAGTGAACTCACTCTCCTCAAAATTGAAATGCTTCAGTTCTCAGCGCTGTGTTTTCAAATCATTGATAGTGCAAAGTTACAACAAATGGGGTTGTCCCACTGCTCCTACTTTCGGCGACCACTACGAAAACCGTATTATGCAAGTCAAGACAAAACAGAGAAAACCATGTTTTGCGTGAGCTTTGTACTGTGTGCAATTACAATGACTAAGCTTTTATAAGGAAGAGATGGAAAAGTTTGGATCTCATAACAGATTGCATAACAAACAAACCTGGTTTCCATCCAGATTTGAATGAACGCCCTCAGGAAATGTGTCACGCCTTTTGTGTCATTCACATGGTAGGCAAGTTTCAAAAGGTTAAACTGGGGGAGTATGATGTGTACAGCAACTTTAACTGGGTAGACAGATTTTCCGAAAACGGGACATACTTGCGTGTGGTCGGTCATTCATTAGCCATCCGAATTACACCTGAGGCGATACAATACCTCAACACCACTGTTAACTATACAAAGCTGACCAGGTATGAGTGAGAGGTAAAAAAGAACGAATATAATAGAATTATTTATTTTGCTATGCAACACACTGCACTGACCGCTACTGTGAGCTTTAACACCACAGAAATTAACACATATGAAGAACCAGAGTAATTAATACCAGAGCTCTTTTCAAACCAACTGGTAAAGACTGGAGAGGCTACTAACCGAGGAGCTCTTTTCACAGTTGCTACTAAGGCATGGCACCCTTCACCATGTTGGAGCGTCACACTGGGCTCTGGGTCAGCGCCAGGTTCTCGTGGAACCTGGAGCCCAAACAAGTCAAGTTTTCACATGGTTCTGTCTGCCACGTTCGCTCTACCATAGCTCACAACGTTTAAAACAAAGTATTAACAGTTGTGGTAAAAAGAACAATAATACCCCTTTAGTGGTTGGCTTGTACAAATTGAAACCAGAAAGGTCTGGATACCCCCTCCTATCCTGTGAGTCCGTCCACTGTACTGCACATGAAACCATCTGGTGGGTCCTTAGTCATGATCCCCTGACCTCACAAGAGCTCCGCAGTTCTCACAAAAGCTAAACACCTCGTGGGAGCAGTATGTGTCAGTTCACCGCTGCTGACTGAGAGGACAAGGGCAAAGCGTGTTTCCATTCACTCACCAAAAGAACAGCTTGGAGCAGAAGTTGGACATCTATAGGGGGTTGGGTTTCTCGTCCCTGGCCTTGGCTTCCATGCTCCTTTAGCAAGGGCAGGCAGCCCGGTCTGCTGTAGTGTACCAAGCAGCGAGGGAACAGGAAAGTGTTTACTTTACACACAACTAGCCAGGGAAAACGCACAGGGACAGCCACCAGTTCCTGTCTCAATGCTCTGAGATATTAACATCCGTTCGCAGAGGAGCAGAGCCATGTGGGGAATGCTCTCTCTGGGGCCCCCACCCCCATCCTTTTTCCACACTGGCTCTAACTGAAGAGAAACACTGTAAATTGCTACTTTGTTTCTCGTCAGTTCCGGGTCAGCACCAGCGTGAGGAGCAGGCTGCACACTGCAGCTAAAGCCTGTCTCTCATAGCTCTCTACCGAAGAGCTGAGGGGGCCGCCCTTCACCGACTGAAGACTGGGGCCCCCCCGCACAGCGGGGGTGTTTGTTATGCCCCTGCATTGGCCCATTTTAGGAATGCATGAAGTGTATTTTACTAAACTACTGAGATTATCCGTAGGGCCTGGCAGACGGTCATTTACTATTTGATGAGTGCTGTGATATGTGAGGACATAATCAGAGCATGGTGGCGGCACACTTTCAGCAGCAGCCTTCCCACTGCCAAAGTAGCGTGACAGGCCAGAGCTGGGTAGGGGGAGGTTGTGAGTGGACAAAATTATAATAATCAAGAAAAACTTTACCTGATTATTCTCGCCGCCCACTGCATTGGGCTCCTACAGGCTTCTTCTGGGCACAGGCTCCCAGAATGCAGTGGGGCTAGTCCTGAAGTTGCATGAAGGCAGCATCAGGATTGACCTGAGTGTTGGGACTTTGCGCTCCCAGGCAGACTGAGAGCCTTTGCCTGCTCTCTCCAGCCCCAGCAACGTAGCTGGGGCTGAAGAGAGCTTCATTGCACATGACGGTTTGGACAACCTGAGATGGCCGGCCAAACTGTCACTTACATGGAAGGGAGTGCACTTCCATTCCCCTACCACAGTGTCATCCACCTGGACGTGCACCCATGACTCTTGGAGTCTTGGGGGTGGGTCAAAGGGGCTTAAAATAAAACGATAATAAAATAGGCATAAAAAATGTTTTATTATCATTTTATTTGAGGGTGGTGTTAGGGGGTCGGTGCTCCTCCGCTCTAATGGAGGGGCCATGGCTGCACACTTTATAGTTAGCTTAGTAAATTATAACTGGTGAATTTCAGTGTTTTTTTGTCTGTACATTTTTTGTTTTTATTTTATTTAACACATAACTATAACATCACTTTAAACTTTGTCTTTTTGTTTGATTTTCTAAGGTCTTTACATTGTAAACTAAGCTCTTATTATCATCATACCTAACTATTACGTTACTTTAACCTTTGGTGTTTTTCAATGAATTTCTGTATTTTATAAAAAATAAGATAAGATCTTATTACCATACCCAACTATAACAATTTTCAGTGAATTTGTGTTTTTTCTGGTCATATTCAGCCAAGTCACCTGCTGCACATGGCCTTTGGCCATGTCTAGCCTGCTATCCCCCCATCACGTTTGCCCTTTAGCCATGCGCATCAGGGTTTGGATGCAGTACTGCAGGATTGAGGCAGTATCTCACAGGAGACCCATGCTAGGTCCTGCTGTAATAACTTTGTACCAATTGCACAATTTTTTTCTATTTTCTTGCCTCTAATGGGGTCCTTATGATCACGCTGAAGAAGTGTCATGGGTTCTCTACCATGCTCCCTTGTACTAGCTTTAAAAATCTTTTCAGGGCAGAGTGACCCAGTTTTGAGTCCTCTAATGGTGGCCACAACATTTTCTTCAGAGGTGCCCCCAGTCAATCAGATTTCTTGGTACTGACGGGCCAGTCCCATGGTTCTAAAATAGTTGACCAAAGAAATCTCCCTTGACCAATCAGAGGATCCTATTTTTACAGTTTTGGTACATAAGAACTCCTGTGACCTGATATACCTAACTTTTTAACCCCTTCATACCAGCTCAAAGCATGTTTAATGCTAATTTCTCAAAAACAAACTTAACACATTTACACCAAATCACAAATACACACTTTCTGCGTACAAGTTAGAGTTTTTTCCAAATCTAGTGTAATTCCATTCTTCTGTTTTTTTCTGTATCAGAGAGCAGAGTTTCCTATGGGAATTCCAAAGGGAAATCAGTTCAGTTCAAATAGCTTTATTCAACAGCATGTATCATAAAAGCATTATTTGACATTTGTACAATAAAATAACTGTTTTAAAACCCTCCCTTTATGTTGGCCGCACATGACATATCAGCACAAAACTTCCATTGTGGAGCAGAGGTTAATGAACTTTTTTGGGAAAGTTTCATGCTGATTCATCAAATGATAAAAAAACAACAAGAGAGAGAGAGCAAGGAGCCACTCTTAGTCCCCCTAGACTATAACTATCAAACTACAAAAGAGTGTATCCAAAAGAAATAGTGGAAAAAGTCACTTTACTTGGATAAAAGAACACTCACTCACCAACCTGGTTGGTGACATGCTTCATCATCGTCTCTGGTGTGCTATGACGCCTGATTACAGTGGAACGGGATGTTTTTTGTGTGCCTACAAGAAAGATTGTCAAGTACAGAAGGTGAGGTTAAAAAGTGCCAAAGTTTTATTAAAAAAAATGTTATGGCAGAAACCAGGCACTGGATAAAAGCAGGGTGAATTGGATGTCCCTCACTGGTTTAAATTGACCAGATGCATCCTAATCAATCAAGGTCAACATGTTTCAGCTTCTGGGCGTATTACTTGAAGCTTTCTTCAGGACCAACTGCACCACGGCGGCATAAGCATGCTAAGGCTTACCCTAACCTGTGGTGGAATACCGAAACGACTCACGGTTTTGTAGCAGCCTTCAAGCATTTATCGAAAGACATGAATGTCTGTAAAAACAAGAACAAAAAAGCATGTGTTTGCATAACATCTATTGTACTTGTGTATATACATCCAAAAATCTTAAAATAATTAAAGTGATTAATCCGTGGCTAGTGCTGTACTCGAAACAGCGGTCAAAGCAAGCAAGACTTACTTGTAATTAGTGTGACAATAATGTCAATTGACACCCGATTATTGCTCATCAATATCCAACTAGAGAAAAGCATATATAATTCAAAACACTCACTCGTTGGTGTCCAATGACGAGTGTATTAACTCATAATACCAGCATAAATCATGCTAGCAATAAAATGATTCACTAAACATGACAAATCAGCCAACATCATAAATGCTGGTCGATACAGCAGACCGAAGTGAATATTAAACAAATACGAATCATAAAGAACACAGGGCGTTCAAAAAAGAGTAACACCGCTCCTTAGGTTCTGCTGGGTGGCGGGACTCTAAATCATATTCTGTAGCAGAAGGCAAAGAAAGTTAACTTAAAAAGCCTCCGTACATCTATCTCATTATAGCTTGTCAGCCAGCAAGATGGTACTCACTCAGCAAGAATCGACCGCCGGTTGGAAACCTAATCTGTCCCAACAGACCTGGAGATGCCTGTGGCTCCATTACCGACCGATAAACAGTGAGTGGTTTGGCTGGGAATGGCGTTTTTGGCGTCCTGCCTGTACTATCGTAGACACGGTCTAGTGTCTAATTCTTATGTATCCACACTAAACACCCACCCACCACCAGGCGTCATTGGTCAGATGACCCTGGCCAATAAAAGGGGCTGAGCGCACGTGCTCAGGGCCGATTATCTAACCCATATCACTGTGTCTGCGTCTCAGTCCCATCACCACAATGAGGGCCTAGCGCCCATCATCACATTGGCGACGAGGTCGGAGCTGTGCCCAGTGTGCCACAGCTGAATATTCGGTGGAAAAGGGGAGAGAAGTGCAAGGCGACGTCGCGCCCCCCTCCCCCGCAGGATTGGCGCCAGCTGCCGAGAGGCCCGCGGGGCGTGTGCCAAGCCCCGGGCCCGGATGTCAACGAGAAGGTTACCGGGAGCTCACCCCGCACCTCTCAAGCCTGCCGGACAAAGAGCGGACCGACCAGAGCCCACCCGCGTCGGCCGCGATGGAGCGAGCCCTGGCGTATGAGCGAAATCCATGCGGAGCCCACCCACGTGGATGAAGAGGACCGCCGGTATGAGAAGTGCCCTGAGGAAAGTGCGGACCGACCAGAGCCCACCTGTGCCGGCCGCAACTGAGCCCCACCGAGAGGGGACCAACGCGGAGCCCACCTGCAGGGAGAAATGAGGCCCGCCGGTCAGAGGTGAGTCTGTGCGTACGCAGCGGCCCCAAGTGGAGCAAGGCCAGCGGAGCCCACCCGTGGCTTGCCAGCGTGACCCGAGGTGACCGGGAGCCCACCCGGCACCTGATAAGCTGACCGAGACTGGTCGAAGCCTGCTGGGGACAGAAAGAAGCACAGAGAGTGCCCCCGTCTGTCGACGCCCCACAGGGTTAACAGGAACTGCAGCGGTGCCCACCCGCGTTGCGGGACAGGCCAACGGCAACGAGTGCAAATGCCCACCTCGCAGTGAGAGAAGCAGCGGCGCTAATCCCCCCTGCCCTGGGCAGCGCGTGAATGAAGAAGCTGCTGAGGGGAGAGGGACAGTAAGTCCAAGAGGGAGCAGGCAGGGCCCAGCAGTAGCGCAAACCCTCCCCCGCCTCGCGCAGCGTGTGATGTGGAAGGCTGCCGCCGGCGGGGAGAGCAGCAGGAGACTGTGTGAGCAAGGGACAGTGAGGCCAGTGTGCGGCCCGCAGCTGACCAGGACACCCCCCCTTCCCCACAGCCCGCAAACTGAAAGGGCCTGCTGCGAGGGGCGGCGGACTAGGAAAAGGACTGCATGCGGCCAGTGCCGCCTAGAAGTATGCTACAAAGACCCCCCCAAGCAAACAAAAGGTGCATGCTCGCGTGGGCCCTGATGAGCGGCCTGCAGGCGTCCGGAGCAGCAGCCACTGGAAAAGGAGCCCCATCCATGGAGCAGGAGAGGTCCCAGAGGCATCCACGAGGCCTGAAGCACTATGGAACCCAGCGAGGTTCAGGTTCCAGAAGAAACTGAAATCTGAGCGAAAGCAGGCCAGGAATCGAACAGCACTGCCATCTAGTGGCCGAGCTGCAGTTGGACGCCCACAGTACAGGATCACACCAAGAGACAGTCTGCAAGAAACAGTGCACATCAGGGAGTGCACTAAAAGGCGGGGGCTAGGAAGTAGCAGGCAACACTGTGCCAAGGAAGTGAGCAATGCAACTCAGGACATTGTGACACGGTGTACACTGCACCCTGCAGCATGAAGGAGCTGTACAACGGCAGCACTAGGATAAAAAGACTAAGAGAGGCAGCCAAGCCCCACTCGAGACCACGCGCATGAGAGCACCAGGAATGCACGAAGGAGAGCGTAGCGACCAGCGCCCACACAGTGACCAGGAGCAGGTCAACGGAGCGGAGGCGCAGTCCAACTGAAGCCACGCCGAAAGAGAGCACAGTGACACCTAGTGGCCACAGGTTGTCACTGCTGCCGGAAGGAAGAGAAAGAAGCACCACCACGCGAAGATACAGTGGTCCCAAGACTACCCACCCGGCAAGTGCAACGCAGTAAGGAAGCTTAACAACAGCCGACACTGCTCCAGCGTCCCAGAATGAACGCCAGCACACCCCGTGAGGTAACGGGGAGCGACCTGAACACAAAGAAGCAAGAAGGAGTGGCGACATAACCCTCCGCCCCCAACGAAGAACAGGAAGATCGCGGACAGAAACGCATCAACGCTAAAGTACTGCAACAGAGTGAAGAGCAAGCACAAGGAAGACTGCGAAGCATGAAGACTCACACAGAAGGTGAAGTCAACCACCCAGTCTGGTCGCAAGGGAGAAGGTGAAGCCGACCAACCAGACGGTCGCACGAAGAACCTGTATGGTCACACAACATGAGGCATCCAAGAAGCCGGCCAGCCAGATGGCCGCACCCAGAAGCTGACCCACCAGGGAGTAGCGAAAGGAGGTGACCCAAGCAAGGGTCAACAAACATTGACATGGCAAGAGGTCCAGCAGGAGGACCAAGGATGGCCTGCCAGCATCGGCAGAGTGGACGGGCAAGAGGTCCAAGAAGTTCGACCACCAAGACGCAGTCCACGAACATAGACCAGCGAACTTCGACAACCACAGTTTAACATTCAGAGTTAAGAGAGAAGATCGCAAAGACTGGTCCAGTCACAGACTAGAAGGAGACAGTGTCAGAGAACCAGGACAAGACCAGGGGGAAACAGGCAGAGTGCACGCTGCCTGGAGAAGTCTGGTCAGGAAGACAAAGGCAGGATGATGACCAAACCGCGTTGCGAGAAGGAGTGGCACATATGCCACCACCAAAGAAAAGAAAGGAGAAGAGGTCCGAGTGGCACGTATGCCACCACTGAAGATAAGAAAGGAGCAGAGGTCTGAGTGGCACGTTTGCCACCACCAAAGAAAAGAAAGTAGAAGAGGTCTGAGCAGCACGACAACAGGAAGACAAGAGAAAGGAGCAGAGTAAAGACGAGTGTGGAACAAGACACTACAACACACCAGAAGGGGAAACACCAAGGAGAACGTGAGAGGTGCATGACAGTCCACACGCACGACCGAGACACATGTAACACCACTGGAAGCAAGCATCCAGGTGCAAACCCGACTGTCACCCAGGAATGACAGAAGTGAGCAGGCCGGTCTGTTGGCAACAACCACCTCTGGGATGGAACGTACACAGGTCCGTGGAAATCCAGGGGCAGAGGCCTCAGGGACACTGGTGGCAGCGGATCCCACGACGAGAGAAGGACTGTTGAAGCTTGCGCTGAAGATCCTGGAAGACCGAAGGTCGCACACAACGGAACCAGTGCCAACAACACCCTTTCAGGTGGAGCTTCGGACACGGAGAGAGGACCCGTAGCGACGTCCTTCAACACGTTGGAGCGGCAAGGCGGCATGTCCTCCGGTCCAGTGGGAGCCTGGCAGAAAAGGGCCTCCGGATCGTCTAGTGAGAGGGGACACCCACGAGAGAGGGGTATCCGTGAGAGGGATAACCTGCAGCTGAAGATCCCGTCAGGAACAGACACCAGTTTAAACCAAACACCTTGACCAGGACGGTCCAGCGGAAAGCAACACACTTGGGACCTGCTATTCTTACCTCTACACATTCACAGGATGTGAAACAGAGTGAGAGAGACTGTACAGCCCCCCTACAAGCTGCAAGTCTGCCAAGGTAAGAAAAGAAACCATTGCCAGTATTTGACGTGACCAGCAGTGGAGAAGACTACGTGGGAGTCGTCGTGATTGAGTTATGGGCTTTGTGTGAACTATATTCTTTCCCACAGGTTGGACTTTAGTTAGTTTAATTTTCTTAACTAAGGTGGGGAGGGATGTACTATCGTAGACACGGTCTAGTGAATAATTCTGCTGTATCCACACTAAACACCCACCCACCACCAGGCGTCATTGGTCAGATGACCCTGGCCAATAAAAGGGGCTAAGCGCACATGCTCAGGGCCCATTATCTAACCCATATCACTGTGTCTGCGTCTCATTCCCATCACCACAATGAGGGCCTAGCGCCCATCATCACACTGCTGTGTCTCAGTGTCACATGACCTACCATGGTCACTTGAATCACGTTTAAAGCGGAAGTGTGGAAGTAAAACCAACAGGCTAGACTGCTAACCACACTTTCGATCGCAATGACAAAAACTTTATTGAAAAAACGTTTTTACCTTGCAATAGCGCAGACTCTGGCTGACCAGCACAAATTCAAATTCCCTACTCATTAGGTCAAGACAATTGGGGAATCCGAAATAATGTATATAAATATACTAATGGGAACAGAGTTCATGAAATTGCCATCAGCAGGTACCCTACATAAATAATAGGATTCTGCGTGATAATGTAGAACGTGTAAATGATGCCAAATAGGAAAAATTGCACCGCACATTAGCAGATCTCTATCACCCCTAGCATCTAGATGTTTACATGTAAACAGAGTAACTTCCGGCTTGTCGGCAATTATCAAACCAGCATATGAATTATGCTGTACTCAAAAAGAAGTGTGTTACACATTCATGGGTCCCCTTGATGTCTAGCCAGTAGATGTCTGTCTGATCCCTAATGTGAAAGCCCTATTAGTATTAATCTAATACATAAAGCATGAAACAGAATTCAATATTTAAAGAATAAGGACCTATATGGCTTATTTCTTGAAAGAAGTTATTGTGTAAAATCAGTGTTCATACATTTCACAGCTCGCATAATACCCCACTAGATATCGCTGGTAATATGGAAAACAAGTTTACTTAGTAGAAGTCTGTAGTGTTCTGTGTTTTGGTTCATGGATGCTCAGGCACCTGTGGATATAACCTCCTGTATTAAGTGTTCCAGATTTTCCTTTAGAATCTGGAAAGTTCAGATATTGAAAGTTGATTCTTGACTTTGTACCCTCCTGGCTGTTGCTGTTTATCTCTTGAGAACTAATGAAGAAGAAGTTAACAAAACGAATCTGAGGTACTAACTACATAGTCATATTAAAATATGCTACCTCTAGTTGTTAACGTCTCATCACTGTTCCCCAAGAGATATTATCATTACGCCCATGAATATGCGTGGACAATCGATAAATCCATTGTTGCTCTTTCTCAAACAGCAAACTTGATGATTTATTCCCAGGTTTTATTTGCTCAATAAGAGTCCACTGCAAATCATTGGGAGTGTGATTATGCTTTAAAAAATGGTCTGTCATCTTGGTAGTATTCCTCTTACAACGGATATTACTCCGATGCTCACAGACTCGCTGTTTGATTTTGCGGGAGGTCATCCCCACATTTTGTTAAATCACAGGGGCAAGTAATTAAATAAACAACGTTCAATGTATAACAGTTAGTATGTGAACGTTGTGTCCATGTTTTAACAGTCTCCAAGTCTAGTGTCGTAGTAGATGTATTTAAATGACACACCCTGCATGAACCACATGGAACGTGCCCTGTGGTCAGAGGTAGACCCCAAGCGTTTAGGATAGAAGAGTCTTCATGACTGATTACGTTCCTAGGTCTTGTATGTACCAGGGCATCCCTGATACTTCTTGCCTTTCTTAACGAAAACAAGGGTTTCTCCTATTTGATGTTATTACTTTCAAGAATTCTCCAGTGTTTCCGGATGGAATTCGAAATTGCATTGGATGCAACACTGTACGTGGTAATGCAAGTGAGCGGAATCTCAGTAATTTGCTTATGTACATCTTCCAAGAGTGCCTCTCTCGGTTGGTTTCTAGCTCTCTTAAAGCTATTTTTCAAGTTTCTCTCCGGGTAACCTCTGTTTCGCAATTTCTGAGTCAAATCACTAGACTGTGCATGAAAGTCCTCTACCTTACTGCAATTGTGTCGTATACGCAAATATTGCCCGTAAGGGAGGTTCTCCCGTAAAGGTCTTGGGTGAAAACTAGAGAAGGTTACCAAATTGGTTTTAGTTGGTAAACGCCCAAAATATAGAATTCAAAATATCGACAGGCCATATTATCGACTCCAAAATATAGATAGGCCAGAATATTGAATCACCAAAATATAGTTAGTCAGAATATCGAAATTGGGGTAGGAAATATCGATTTCCATAAAATGTAATTTAAAATATCGATTTCCATATTATCGTATTTTTTTAGTGCTATGTATGGTAATATATATGTTTTACAATTATATATTATTTTTGTAATGTATGTTTAATTTTTTTAAAGTAATGAATGGTATGTAATTTAATTTTTGCGTAATTTAATTCTGTAGCGGGTTGTGGGTTAATAGGGGAATAGGGTGGGAACTAATTTAACTATAGTAAATGAAATATAAATTTTTATTTATATGTATTGATCATTAATTGATTGATAATTAATTAATATTTGGTAATTATTTTTTATGAATTGGTAATTAATTTTTAATAATTGATTAATTGATAATTATGTTAATTGCATTATTTATTATTTGGAGCGGGTTGTGGGTTTATAGGGGAATAGGGTGGGAAGTAATTTAATTGTAATAAAGTAAATATTTATTTTTATTTAGATGTATTCATAATTAATTGATTGATGATTAATTATTAATTGGTAATTAATTTTTATTATTTGGTAATTATTTTTTAATTAATTTTTGATTGGCATTGATAATCAATGTAATCTTATTTTAATATTAAATCGTTAATTTCCTACTGTTGCACTCTCTGGAGTGGGAATAGCAATTTTTACCCTTATGCTGTCCAACGCTTTCCCTACTGTTGCACTCACTGGAGTGGGAATTGTAATTTTTACCCCTACCCTATCCAACGCTTTCTCTACTCTTACCCTCTCTGGAGTGGGAATAGTAATTTTTACCCCTACGCTATCTAAAGCTTTCCTTACTGTTGCACTCACTGGAGTGGGAATAGTAATTTTACGCTCTCACTATCCAACACTTTCCCTACTGTTGCACTCTTTGGAGTGGGAATAGTAATTTTTACCCCTACGCTGTCCAACGCTTTCCCTACTGTTGCACTCATTGGAGTGGGAATAGTAATTTTTACCCTCCCGCTATCCAACGCTTTCCCTACTGTTGCACTCTCTGGAGTTGGAATAGTAATTTTTACCCCTACGCTATCCAATGCTTTCCCTACTGTTGCACTCATTGGAGTGGGAATAGTAATTTTTACCCCTACACTATCCAACACTTTCCCTACTGTTGCACTCTTTGGAGTGGGAATAGTAATTTTTACCCCTACACTATCCAACACTTTCCCTACTGTTGCACTCTTTGGAGTGGGAATAGTAATTTTTACCCCTACGCTATCCAAAACTTTCCCTACTGTTGCACTCTCAGGAGTGGGAATAGTAATTTTTACACCTGTGCTATCTAATACTTTCCCTACTGTTGCACTCATTGGAATGGGAATAGTAATTTTTACCCCTACGCTGTCCAACACTTTCCCTACTGCCAGTGTGCGGCCCGCAGCTGACCAGGACACCCCCCCTTCCCCACAGCCCGCAAACTGAAAGGGCCTGCTGCGAGGGGCGGCGGACTAGGAAAAGGACTGCATGCGGCCAGTGCCGCCTAGAAGTATGCTACAAAGACCCCCCCAAGCAAACAAAAGGTGCATGCTCGCGTGGGCCCTGATGAGCGGCCTGCAGGCGTCCGGAGCAGCAGCCACTGGAAAAGGAGCCCCATCCATGGAGCAGGAGAGGTCCCAGAGGCATCCACGAGGCCTGAAGCACTATGGAACCCAGCGAGGTTCAGGTTCCAGAAGAAACTGAAATCTGAGCGAAAGCAGGCCAGGAATCGAACAGCACTGCCATCTAGTGGCCGAGCTGCAGTTGGACGCCCACAGTACAGGATCACACCAAGAGACAGTCTGCAAGAAACAGTGCACATCAGGGAGTGCACTAAAAGGCGGGGGCTAGGAAGTAGCAGGCAACACTGTGCCAAGGAAGTGAGCAATGCAACTCAGGACATTGTGACACGGTGTACACTGCACCCTGCAGCATGAAGGAGCTGTACAACGGCAGCACTAGGATAAAAAGACTAAGAGAGGCAGCCAAGCCCCACTCGAGACCACGCGCATGAGAGCACCAGGAATGCACGAAGGAGAGCGTAGCGACCAGCGCCCACACAGTGACCAGGAGCAGGTCAACGGAGCGGAGGCGCAGTCCAACTGAAGCCACGCCGAAAGAGAGCACAGTGACACCTAGTGGCCACAGGTTGTCACTGCTGCCGGAAGGAAGAGAAAGAAGCACCACCACGCGAAGATACAGTGGTCCCAAGACTACCCACCCGGCAAGTGCAACGCAGTAAGGAAGCTTAACAACAGCCGACACTGCTCCAGCGTCCCAGAATGAACGCCAGCACACCCCGTGAGGTAACGGGGAGCGACCTGAACACAAAGAAGCAAGAAGGAGTGGCGACATAACCCTCCGCCCCCAACGAAGAACAGGAAGATCGCGGACAGAAACGCATCAACGCTAAAGTACTGCAACAGAGTGAAGAGCAAGCACAAGGAAGACTGCGAAGCATGAAGACTCACACAGAAGGTGAAGTCAACCACCCAGTCTGGTCGCAAGGGAGAAGGTGAAGCCGACCAACCAGACGGTCGCACGAAGAACCTGTATGGTCACACAACATGAGGCATCCAAGAAGCCGGCCAGCCAGATGGCCGCACCCAGAAGCTGACCCACCAGGGAGTAGCGAAAGGAGGTGACCCAAGCAAGGGTCAACAAACATTGACATGGCAAGAGGTCCAGCAGGAGGACCAAGGATGGCCTGCCAGCATCGGCAGAGTGGACGGGCAAGAGGTCCAAGAAGTTCGACCACCAAGACGCAGTCCACGAACATAGACCAGCGAACTTCGACAACCACAGTTTAACATTCAGAGTTAAGAGAGAAGATCGCAAAGACTGGTCCAGTCACAGACTAGAAGGAGACAGTGTCAGAGAACCAGGACAAGACCAGGGGGAAACAGGCAGAGTGCACGCTGCCTGGAGAAGTCTGGTCAGGAAGACAAAGGCAGGATGATGACCAAACCGCGTTGCGAGAAGGAGTGGCACATATGCCACCACCAAAGAAAAGAAAGGAGAAGAGGTCCGAGTGGCACGTATGCCACCACTGAAGATAAGAAAGGAGCAGAGGTCTGAGTGGCACGTTTGCCACCACCAAAGAAAAGAAAGTAGAAGAGGTCTGAGCAGCACGACAACAGGAAGACAAGAGAAAGGAGCAGAGTAAAGACGAGTGTGGAACAAGACACTACAACACACCAGAAGGGGAAACACCAAGGAGAACGTGAGAGGTGCATGACAGTCCACACGCACGACCGAGACACATGTAACACCACTGGAAGCAAGCATCCAGGTGCAAACCCGACTGTCACCCAGGAATGACAGAAGTGAGCAGGCCGGTCTGTTGGCAACAACCACCTCTGGGATGGAACGTACACAGGTCCGTGGAAATCCAGGGGCAGAGGCCTCAGGGACACTGGTGGCAGCGGATCCCACGACGAGAGAAGGACTGTTGAAGCTTGCGCTGAAGATCCTGGAAGACCGAAGGTCGCACACAACGGAACCAGTGCCAACAACACCCTTTCAGGTGGAGCTTCGGACACGGAGAGAGGACCCGTAGCGACGTCCTTCAACACGTTGGAGCGGCAAGGCGGCATGTCCTCCGGTCCAGTGGGAGCCTGGCAGAAAAGGGCCTCCGGATCGTCTAGTGAGAGGGGACACCCACGAGAGAGGGGTATCCGTGAGAGGGATAACCTGCAGCTGAAGATCCCGTCAGGAACAGACACCAGTTTAAACCAAACACCTTGACCAGGACGGTCCAGCGGAAAGCAACACACTTGGGACCTGCTATTCTTACCTCTACACATTCACAGGATGTGAAACAGAGTGAGAGAGACTGTACAGCCCCCCTACAAGCTGCAAGTCTGCCAAGGTAAGAAAAGAAACCATTGCCAGTATTTGACGTGACCAGCAGTGGAGAAGACTACGTGGGAGTCGTCGTGATTGAGTTATGGGCTTTGTGTGAACTATATTCTTTCCCACAGGTTGGACTTTAGTTAGTTTAATTTTCTTAACTAAGGTGGGGAGGGATGTACTATCGTAGACACGGTCTAGTGAATAATTCTGCTGTATCCACACTAAACACCCACCCACCACCAGGCGTCATTGGTCAGATGACCCTGGCCAATAAAAGGGGCTAAGCGCACATGCTCAGGGCCCATTATCTAACCCATATCACTGTGTCTGCGTCTCATTCCCATCACCACAATGAGGGCCTAGCGCCCATCATCACACTGCTGTGTCTCAGTGTCACATGACCTACCATGGTCACTTGAATCACGTTTAAAGCGGAAGTGTGGAAGTAAAACCAACAGGCTAGACTGCTAACCACACTTTCGATCGCAATGACAAAAACTTTATTGAAAAAACGTTTTTACCTTGCAATAGCGCAGACTCTGGCTGACCAGCACAAATTCAAATTCCCTACTCATTAGGTCAAGACAATTGGGGAATCCGAAATAATGTATATAAATATACTAATGGGAACAGAGTTCATGAAATTGCCATCAGCAGGTACCCTACATAAATAATAGGATTCTGCGTGATAATGTAGAACGTGTAAATGATGCCAAATAGGAAAAATTGCACCGCACATTAGCAGATCTCTATCACCCCTAGCATCTAGATGTTTACATGTAAACAGAGTAACTTCCGGCTTGTCGGCAATTATCAAACCAGCATATGAATTATGCTGTACTCAAAAAGAAGTGTGTTACACATTCATGGGTCCCCTTGATGTCTAGCCAGTAGATGTCTGTCTGATCCCTAATGTGAAAGCCCTATTAGTATTAATCTAATACATAAAGCATGAAACAGAATTCAATATTTAAAGAATAAGGACCTATATGGCTTATTTCTTGAAAAAAGTTATTGTGTAAAATCAGTGTTCATACATTTCACAGCTCGCATAATACCCCACTAGATATCGCTGGTAATATGGAAAACAAGTTTACTTAGTAGAAGTCTGTAGTGTTCTGTGTTTTGGTTCATGGATGCTCAGGCACCTGTGGATATAACCTCCTGTATTAAGTGTTCCAGATTTTCCTTTAGAATCTGGAAAGTTCAGATATTGAAAGTTGATTCTTGACTTTGTACCCTCCTGGCTGTTGCTGTTTATCTCTTGAGAACTAATGAAGAAGAAGTTAACAAAACGAATCTGAGGTACTAACTACATAGTCATATTAAAATATGCTACCTCTAGTTGTTAACGTCTCATCACTGTTCCCCAAGAGATATTATCATTACGCCCATGAATATGCGTGGACAATCGATAAATCCATTGTTGCTCTTTCTCAAACAGCAAACTTGATGATTTATTCCCAGGTTTTATTTGCTCAATAAGAGTCCACTGCAAATCATTGGGAGTGTGATTATGCTTTAAAAAATGGTCTGTCATCTTGGTAGTATTCCTCTTACAACGGATATTACTCCGATGCTCACAGACTCGCTGTTTGATTTTGCGGGAGGTCATCCCCACATTTTGTTAAATCACAGGGGCAAGTAATTAAATAAACAACGTTCAATGTATAACAGTTAGTATGTGAACGTTGTGTCCATGTTTTAACAGTCTCCAAGTCTAGTGTCGTAGTAGATGTATTTAAATGACACACCCTGCATGAACCACATGGAACGTGCCCTGTGGTCAGAGGTAGACCCCAAGCGTTTAGGATAGAAGAGTCTTCATGACTGATTACGTTCCTAGGTCTTGTATGTACCAGGGCATCCCTGATACTTCTTGCCTTTCTTAACGAAAACAAGGGTTTCTCCTATTTGATGTTATTACTTTCAAGAATTCTCCAGTGTTTCCGGATGGAATTCGAAATTGCATTGGATGCAACACTGTACGTGGTAATGCAAGTGAGCGGAATCTCAGTAATTTGCTTATGTACATCTTCCAAGAGTGCCTCTCTCGGTTGGTTTCTAGCTCTCTTAAAGCTATTTTTCAAGTTTCTCTCCGGGTAACCTCTGTTTCGCAATTTCTGAGTCAAATCACTAGACTGTGCATGAAAGTCCTCTACCTTACTGCAATTGTGTCGTATACGCAAATATTGCCCGTAAGGGAGGTTCTCCCGTAAAGGTCTTGGGTGAAAACTAGAGAAGGTTACCAAATTGGTTTTAGTTGGTAAACGCCCAAAATATAGAATTCAAAATATCGACAGGCCATATTATCGACTCCAAAATATAGATAGGCCAGAATATTGAATCACCAAAATATAGTTAGTCAGAATATCGAAATTGGGGTAGGAAATATCGATTTCCATAAAATGTAATTTAAAATATCGATTTCCATATTATCGTATTTTTTTAGTGCTATGTATGGTAATATATATGTTTTACAATTATATATTATTTTTGTAATGTATGTTTAATTTTTTTAAAGTAATGAATGGTATGTAATTTAATTTTTGCGTAATTTAATTCTGTAGCGGGTTGTGGGTTAATAGGGGAATAGGGTGGGAACTAATTTAACTATAGTAAATGAAATATAAATTTTTATTTATATGTATTGATCATTAATTGATTGATAATTAATTAATATTTGGTAATTATTTTTTATGAATTGGTAATTAATTTTTAATAATTGATTAATTGATAATTATGTTAATTGCATTATTTATTATTTGGAGCGGGTTGTGGGTTTATAGGGGAATAGGGTGGGAAGTAATTTAATTGTAATAAAGTAAATATTTATTTTTATTTAGATGTATTCATAATTAATTGATTGATGATTAATTATTAATTGGTAATTAATTTTTATTATTTGGTAATTATTTTTTAATTAATTTTTGATTGGCATTGATAATCAATGTAATCTTATTTTAATATTAAATCGTTAATTTCCTACTGTTGCACTCTCTGGAGTGGGAATAGCAATTTTTACCCTTATGCTGTCCAACGCTTTCCCTACTGTTGCACTCACTGGAGTGGGAATTGTAATTTTTACCCCTACCCTATCCAACGCTTTCTCTACTCTTACCCTCTCTGGAGTGGGAATAGTAATTTTTACCCCTACGCTATCTAAAGCTTTCCTTACTGTTGCACTCACTGGAGTGGGAATAGTAATTTTACGCTCTCACTATCCAACACTTTCCCTACTGTTGCACTCTTTGGAGTGGGAATAGTAATTTTTACCCCTACGCTGTCCAACGCTTTCCCTACTGTTGCACTCATTGGAGTGGGAATAGTAATTTTTACCCTCCCGCTATCCAACGCTTTCCCTACTGTTGCACTCTCTGGAGTTGGAATAGTAATTTTTACCCCTACGCTATCCAATGCTTTCCCTACTGTTGCACTCATTGGAGTGGGAATAGTAATTTTTACCCCTACACTATCCAACACTTTCCCTACTGTTGCACTCTTTGGAGTGGGAATAGTAATTTTTACCCCTACACTATCCAACACTTTCCCTACTGTTGCACTCTTTGGAGTGGGAATAGTAATTTTTACCCCTACGCTATCCAAAACTTTCCCTACTGTTGCACTCTCAGGAGTGGGAATAGTAATTTTTACACCTGTGCTATCTAATACTTTCCCTACTGTTGCACTCATTGGAATGGGAATAGTAATTTTTACCCCTACGCTGTCCAACACTTTCCCTACTGTTGCACTCTCTGGAGTCGGAATAGTAATTTTTACCCCTACGCTATCCAATGCTTTCCCTACTGTTGCACTCATTGAAGTGGGAATAGTAATTTGTACCCCTACACTATCCAACACTTTCCCTACTGTTGCACTCTTTGGAGTGGGAATAGTAATGTTCACCCCTACACTATCCAACGCTTTCCTTACTGTTGCATAAATTGGTGTGGGAATAGTAAGTTTTTACCCTCCCGCTATTTAACGCTTTCCCTTCTGTTGCACTCACTGGAGTGGGAATAGTAATTTTTACCCTCCCGCCATCCAACGCCTTCCCTGCTGTTGCACTCACTGGAGTGGGAATTGTCATTTTTACCCCTACGCTATCCAACGCTTTCCCTACTGTTGCACTCACTGGAGTGGGAATAGTAATTTTTACCCCTACACTATCCAACACTTTCCCTACTGTTGCACTCTTTGGAGTGGGAATAGTAATTTTTCCCCCTACGCTATCCAAAGCTTTCCTTACTGTTGCACTCACTGGAGTGGGAATAGTAATTTTACCCTCTCGCTATCCAACAAATTCTCAACTTTTTTTTACATTAGATTTAATATATTTACATTTTAAGCTTTTGTACATTATTTTAAGTATGTTCTATTTAATTGTTTTCAAAATTTAATTACTTTTATATTATTTTTAATACATTTAAAAAATTCGATATTTTAGTTAACTATATTTTAACTTTTGATATTTTGTATTCAATATTTTAGTATTTACCTGTTTGTAGATAGGGATTCTATATTCTGTACTTCGATATTTTGAAGTCAATATTTTGGGCATTCTATATTATGTCCCTCGATATTTAGTCACTTAACCTTTTTAGTTGTAGGTTTGTAATAAGTTTTAGTAAGTAGAAGTCATTCTGCCTTAGTTACCACCACATCAAGGAACACCATCTCATCCTTGTTGAAAAAGTTTGTGAAAGTCAAATTCGGATCACAAGTGTTTACCCATGTAAACAACTCCAAAAGAGTGCTTTCAGAACCTTGCCAAATAATGAAAACATCATCTATATATCTCTTCCAAAACATTATGTTTGACATATATGGATTAGTTGAAGCCAAGATGTATTTGCATTCAAAATCATAGATGTACAGTCCAGCCACACTTGGGGCAAAAGTACTGCCCATCATTGTACCTGTGGACTGGAGGTACAAGGCGCCCTTATATTAAAAAAAAATGTCCTCTTTAGTGCTTAGGTCGCGCAATCGATGATAAATTGTTTAAGTGTCTGAAAGTCCCAGGTTGTTGCACCCAAAGCCTCACCAAGGACATTGATGGCATCGTCCTGGGAAATGCTGGTATACAAACTCTCAATATATAAGGACACCAGGATGGCCGACTCAGTATCCACCCTTAAATCTTGTAAAAGAGCCAAAAAGCTCTTGGTGTCTTTTAAATAGGTAGAAGTGTTTTGGATAAGGGGTTTCAGGACGAAGTCACAATATGTGGACAAGGGTTCTAAAAGAGATTCATCAAATGGCACAAAAAGGTATTCACAAAACAAAAATTATCTTCCTATAGAAACGCTGACCTAACTTTAACTATACACAGTGGTGTTGTGGGGAGGTAAGGGTTCAGGGTGGGAAAGGGTTTAGTCTTAAGGGGGACTTGTAGGGTTTTAAGGTTTGTTTATGTCTTTTGTAAGGTTTATGTTTTAGGTTTTTTTTAACTTAGGGGTAATGGGATTTTTGGGATTCACTGAAGTGTAGGGTTTTGGATGAAAAAGGTTTTCAGGGTTCAGAGTAGGATTTGGGTCAAGATTAAGGAGGAATTGTAGGTTTTTATGGAGTGCTTTAGTACTGGGTTGGGTTGTTTATATGATTCAGGAATTGTTTTTTCTAGTTATGAGTTTATTTTTTGTTAATGGTTACTTGATGTTCAGTGTTTGACGTTGAGACATACTATTAAAGAAATATTAAACTCCCCAAAATAATAAATCACTGCTACTGCAGTACCATAGACGTTTCCACACTAGGCAACTCAACAATAAGTGCTAATACTTTGGTATCAGTAACCCAAAAGATTATTTTTATGTTTTGACTTATGGTAGATGCTCCTATTTGCCCTCCCCCTAACATAGTCATGGGGGTCATGGTGTGCTGACCCTGCCCCTTTATGTGGCGATTGATTATTTTTTCAGGACTCGGCGACCGAGTCCCGAAGGCCTGTAATGACTTCCACAGCATATTCCCCATGTTGTGGTCAGCTAATCAAAATTCGGCCATCCACACTGTATGGCCCAATTAGATCATTCAGAGACACTGCCGGTCCGGATAGCTCTAACTTTTTGCCAGCATTAACCCCTTCATGGCCAACCCGAACAACTTTTTAAATGCACATTTCTTGACAATTACTAAACTGATGTACACCAAATAATGAACAGCACTCCTTCTGAGTAAAGTTCTAACTTATTACTAAATGTTGTGTAATTCCATTCGGTACAAGAAAAAAAATTGGCCCCAGTGGACACAAGTTTAAGAAAAGAAATATAAACATCAACAAAACCTGTTAAAGCAATTTCAAACAAAATTATTTTTATTAAACACATTTTACTCATGTGTAACATGGAGTCTCATATCTGTAAACATACTGTTCGTTAAATACAATTCATATAGAGGTTCCCCGACAGGGAGGGAGAGGTAAGTGCATCAATGTGAAGATGTGACGGTAAGTGAGAGAAGGAGTGCAACGATGTTTATACTTCTCTTCTTAAACTTGTGTCCACTTGGGCTAATTTTCTTTCTTGTACCGAACTTTACCCAGGTCCTAGTGACGTAGCTGGGATAACCCCTTTATCTTGCAACTGTGTAATTCCATTCAGCCATTTTTCTGTATTGGAAAGCATTTCTTCCTACAGGAAATAAAATGGGAAATCACACTTTTAGCCCCTCCTTTTCTTAGCTCCCTCTTGATGGATCGGAGCGAAGTATTCTATGAAGGAGCCAAAGTGGATGATTTTAAAAAAAAAGAAAATACTTTTTGCAGATTCATCAAATGGCACCAAGTTATTAAAGAAGCAAACAAATGCATGTCCTCTAAAAACTTTGGGCCGGATTTAATTATTGGTGATAAGGATACTCAGTCGCAATGGTGAAGGAGTATCCCTACTGCCAAGAATGCAATCCTCTTGACGAATTTAGATGCAGGTGGACCTTGGTTTAATGACGCAAGAGACTACTCCAACTCCAACATGGTTAAACCACTCTGATGGCCCTGTGGAGTAAGGGCCATCGGAGATTGATGTGTAATTCTGCTAATTCAGATGGGCGTAATTGGAGGTACATTTACTCTGCCTGTCACCACCAGTAAGAGGCACTGAAAATTGTTAATTGCTCCCCTCAGCATGGGAGAGGGCTTTTAAAGAAGAAATTCCTGCCTAATTTTTTTGGAAAGAAAACAATTTGGTACACCAAACTTCATTAAGCATCGACAGGAACTGTCATGATATCAGTTCCTGACAATGCTTTAGAAATGGCAGCCAGCTTGGTTACCTCACCGTGTAATTAATTCTCAGTTACATGCCAGGTCCAGTCAGGTTCATTTGTTAAACCTTACCTGAGCAGTCAGACTTTAGCAAAGGCACAAGTGTAAAACATTAATAAGTACAAAAGCAGCTGAAAAAGAAGAAAACGCAACAGAATAACATTTTTACACCAATCGATAAAAGTAGGTTGTATTTTTCTCTTAAATATACACCTCATTCACAAAAGTTCCCAAGAAGGTAGCTGAGATATGAATTTTCAAAGAAACAATATATCAATTCTTTTCACTATTGCAATTAATCTTTGTAATTTACAGTGGCTCGCAGTTTTGAGTTAGTCAAAGCAAGTAGCTTCAAACGGCTATAAATGCACTCTTATGGGAAACAACTCGATCCAGAAGTTTGTCATATTGGCTAGTAAGGTCTATTCAAACAGTTAACCCATACTTTAAGCAGTGTCCAGTACAGTTCCTGGTCCTGTGGGTGAACCACGTCAATAGAATTGTACTGATGCAAAAGATGCAGGATGCTCAAAGAAACGGAGGATGGTGAGCCAGTGTCAAGGGTCTTCCTGTTGCCATCACTTGTTCCAACTTTGGACTCTGAGACAGCCTTGGCCTCAGGGGCCGATGCCCCACGAAGTGTAGTTGAAGTCAAGTATGAAACAACTTCTCTACTGGTCTCTGGTTAAAGAAAAAACACTTGTTCCCTTTAATTTCCTGTAACTTCCATGCTGGGTGGCTAAACTGCCCTCCAATGACTGTAACAAGGAGTCATCCAAATGACTATTGGAATCACCATCTCTGTTATTGGGGGCAAGTTTGCGATGAGCAGGACATCACAGGAACAGTTCTCTCTTAATTAGCCCAAGATGCAGCAGATGCAGCCCAGGCTTTGCTGCAGTCTCTCTTTTTAGTGCTTAGGAAACAGCATGGTAGTCTTTCTTTGGCCTCCCTCTAGTACAAATGTGATCTTGGATCTGAGTACCAGGGTCACTTTTATGCCCTCTATGAGCCTAGGGATATGTGGCAACTAACTAGACAATAGACTACCAGATCCCCTTTTGCCTGATCATGACCTCCTGTAAAGTGTGGCATCTATTTAGCCAAAAATGCATTATTCTGCCAACTCGCAACATAGTAGAATGCTTCACAGGGTGTGTGGCGGTTCCTAGCCCAACCCAGAGCTGTGGCTACCTGGAGGCTGCAAGCCCTCTGAAAAATGGTTTTCTAGTGGCTTCTCCCTTGGTACCCGAAATACCAGCTTGTTTGCTAAAACATAAAAGCAGCCAGTTCCATTTGTAACTATCGTCATGTACCCTTCACAGGCAGCTTCTCCTTTGAAGCTCGCCTTTTGGGCTCACACCCACTCTGGCCATCCTGCCAGGAGGAGGTCACACTTCTTCCTTATGGAGGTAATTTGTTCTCCTACCTGAGAGTCAATCTGACCTGTCCCCATGAACGCAGAAGGCTGTCTCGAGGACAGCAGCATGTGTGCAACCATAAATTGCTACTGGAAAATTTGGGTAACAAAGTGGAGGGCAGAAAGCTACACAAAATACTTTATATTCTACTTGAGCAACAAGTCAGGTTTCATATAATGATTTGTTTGATATCTTGAAGTAAGATGTTCAATAGTCCCATTTGGAAGTTAGCACTGCTGATTTGTCAGCATGTAACTCTATACTCACCAATGGAGCTACTAGCCTTTCCACAGTAAAACCATAAATGAAGGTTTTTTACTGTCAGGACATGTAAAGTCAACAAAACACATGTCCATATTTTTTATATTATGGACCCTGCCTTTAGGGCTCAGTAGGGCTGCCTTTGGGTTGGCTTGGAAATATTAAAAAGGAAGATTTGGGCTTTGCCATTGGTTTAAATCACAAAGTGGAGGGGAAACAGCGTTTACAATGCTGTCATTACATCGCAAGACTATTACAATGCTGTTGTTACAATGACCGCCTTGTTAGTACGCAATGCATTTACATCGCAAGTCGTTACAACAACTTGCTGTAGGGGGAGATGAGGTATTGTAAAATGAATTCCAACACCTTTCCTACTGTTCTGAAAACTGGAGTAGGAATAGTAAATAATACTATTCCTAAGTCCAGCGCGCCCCCTACAACAAGTCGTTCTAAATACTTGCGATGTAAATGCATTGTGTACTAACAACACAGTTGCTATAACGACCGCGTTGTAAAAGTTTGCAATGTAATACATTGCATTCTAAAGTACTGTGTTCAATACGGCGTAACCAGTTTACAACTGGCCCTGAGGTACTTTGGTACTATTTGCTAGGGACTTACAAGTAAGGTATCTTATGCCAATTGTGGGTGAGCCAATTAGACATATACTATTTTAAGGGCCAGAGCACTGGCACTGAGACCCATTTGGCAGGCCTCAGTGTACTTTCAGAGTCAAATAACTAGCAACATCAATTCAAAACTTGGCGGTGATTATGCAAAAAGAGGAATTTCTTTACAACAAACAGTGGTAAATTCAGTATATCTAGCTTATGACTGGGAGCACCTTGATACTTCAACCCGTGCAGTCACTAATTCATCCACCCATGCACAGAATCACCCATCACTGCTGCACTCCATCATACATCCTTGCCTTCATGCATCTTTTCATCTACGCTTTGATTCATTTTTGCATTTTTCCTTATTTCCATTGACAAAACCACACACACAAACATATCAATCAGTAAAAAACCATGTTCAGTTGTCCGTCAAGCTGTGTGTATATTCAGTGTCCAAGAGAACCATTAACCCTAAGTACAATCATCAACACAATGCACTCATTATAGTGTTATTTCTGGACTCATTTGTAGCTATGTTTGCTACCTCAGTTACTAGGTGGTGGCCAAATGGAGGTCAAACTTGAAGGGGTGTTGCATAAGAATTGTACACATCCTTGTTGCGTTTGCACAAGTTTCTTGTAAGGGAAGAGTGAGGTTTTTGGGTGTTGACTTCAACTGTCAAGTGGAAAACGCCTTTCTGTCTAACAGGATAATATAGTTCTCCGCCTACAATTCATCCATTTCCAGTGCACTAGCTCCTCCACTTCTTCTGATCTGGCTCATTTGTTGTTATCATTGTTGCTCCCTTTCCAATGCCTAGCCATTGAGAGAAACACTTCTGTCACTTGCAATGTGACTAGTTGAAGACAGGTAGCTGTGGTTGCTGCTCCTAATAATTCTTTATGTTGGCCTCTATATTATCCCACAGCTTCTCAGCTAATCCCTGTATTGTTGAGGTCTTCTTTTACATTGGCCTACTGTTTCCCCAACTACCTCTTTGGTTTTGTCATTCTGTGTAGCTGAAAATTGACAACATGGAGGCAAACCTTTAAATGCATACAAGATTGTACCAATATACTGATGGCTTAACTGTATTGAGAAACACCAGGGCATTGGTGGTGTACCTATTCACTAATATTTAGGTTAGCCTGTTCTTTGTTGGGGAAATTAGGGCTGGTGCTACTGTATCTACAGCAGTGGTGGCCATCCATCTACTGCCGACTTGTTTATTCTCTTCTTTGTTGTCTTTTTTATGCATGTGGGAAGGTCATAATTTTTGGTTAATGGGATGATCGACTTTAAAATGTATGGACCACTATTAAGATATGAGGGATACCAAATATCAAATACAAAAGTGGTAGTGTGTAGAAGAATTTTCACATATGTTTCACTGTTGTGAACCGCCCCTTGCTTCTTTTCACTGGTCTTGTGTCTGCATTAAACCTTGGTTGCCCTTTTCTTAATTCTCCTATTTATTCCTGTCAGCAAACCTAGGGAGGCACCTGACCCTACTGTTGGAGTTATTATGGTAGTAGTTCATACTGCTACATCAACATCTCATTCCTGACTGGGTTCTGTCTTTCCCAATGCCCTAAATTTCTGAAGGTCGAACTCACTTTTCCTTCTATTCTCTTTTACTCTGCACAGTAAGGGGCCGATCAGGATCGCGGACGGACTTGCGTCCGTCCGCGACCCCAGAGCAGGAGGGAACCTCCGCATTGCATGCGGAGTTCCCTCCTGTGCAATTAGGATGTGACCGCCACCCTGGCGGTCACCTCCTCTATTTTTAACATTGCGGCGGGTGCAGCTTCAAGCTGCACCCGCGGCAATGTTAAAAATGCACGCATTGCTTTTGCATGCAGAAAGAGGCAGGCACCGTGCGGTGCCTGCCGCTTTCTGCATGCAAATGCAGGGGGGTACCATAGGTACCCCCCATGTGCACCCCCCACCCCCTCTTCACCTAGGGGGCCCGCAACGGGCCCCCGCAGTGAAGTTCCGTATGCTTTTCCACGGCGGGAAACGCGCCGCGGAAAAGCATAATTCACTGCCCATCCTAATATGGTGGACGGTGTCTGAGAGACACCGTCACCATATTAGAGCTTTTCCGCCGCGGTTGTAAGCCAACCGCGGCGGAAAAGCTGCGGACGGAAACCAGGACCCACCAGCCATCCTAATGTGGCGGTGGGTCCTTGGTCAGTCCGCTGCGGTTTTTCCGCATCCTCGGGGCCGGCGGTGGCTTCCGCCGGCCCCGAGGATGCGGAAAAACCGCAATCCTGATCGGCCCCATAGTGTGGAAACTATACACAATTTTATACCTGAAATTCGTGAAAGTGTGAGACTTAAGAATATGCCCACTCCAAGGGCCTCATTTATGTGGCAACTTGCACCGCTGGAACACCACTTTTTGTGACATTCTGTGGCGCAGGAGCCTGCTCCATATTTATGAGGCAGCACTAAGCCAATTTTTTTATTTAATGCTGCCTCATAAATTTAGTTCACTTTAACGCAGTTTTCTGCATAAAGGTGATTGCAATGGGTGTTGCTGGGGGTGTTCCCAGAAACATCCATGACTTTTTTGACACAGCGCCAGATTTCAGAGAAATTGTAATTCTGAGGCAGTGCCCAAAACATGCTCCTCCTCAGGTGAGGCGTAAGGGAGGCACAACGAGGAAAAAATCTTAATTTATCCTTGTTTTTCTGCAGCACACATAGAAAGAGGAAAAAGCCTCTTGTAATCATCACTGCAAGATACACTGTATTCAGAATGAATTTCATAGTTAAATGTTTAAAAACCGGGTGCTAATTCAGGATCTTGTCAGTTGAAATCAGCCAGCCTCTTTCTTTTTTCTGTTCCCAGAGTCCGTCTTACTCCTATGAGAGGCTGCTCGTTTTCCTACTTTAGACCGAAACTGTGGAATTCCCTTCCTCTGGAACTTAGAATCTGTTAAATCTGGGGGTCTCTAGTTGGCAGAGGTAGGTACCAATGTCCAACTAGGGACCCTTGCTTCTAGTCAGGGCAAGGGGGATAGGCTCTTTAGATAACCCCTGCGCACCCCCTTGGTAGCTTGGCACGAGCAGACAGACTTATCAAAGGCAATGTGTAAAGTATTTGCACCAACACTCACGGTAACTCAGTGAAAACACCACAAATGGACTCCACACCAGTTTAGAAAAATAAAGTATATTTATCTAAACTACACAAGACCAAAACAACAAAAATGCAACATAAACAGTTCAAGAATAAGTCTTTTACAGAGTTCTAGAGTTTGCCCTAAAATAATCCCCAGTTGCGTCACGTTTAGCTCAAAGTACCTATAGATGCGACAAAAGTTCCAAGTGGAAACTGCAGGGTTGAAAAACAAGCGATGCGTCACTCCTGAGACCCTGGGGAGGCGATGCGACAGCCCAGCTGCACGCAGCGGGCGAGTTGCGACGAATCCGGCCTGTATGGGGAGGGATGCGATACCTTGTATGCATTCCAGTGCCCAGGTTCGGTAGGAAGGGTCTCGCACAGGCACGATGCGACGATCTTCGGGACGGCGACGGTATCCAGTGCGGCGACGATGCGCAGTGCAGCGTTGATCTTCTACTCTCACTGGTCCCTCGATGTGATGGGTCTGCGACGATGTTCGCAGCAACGTGATGCGGTCCGCAAGCAAGCAGTGCGGCAATCTCACCCAGCGACAACAGGATCTGCGACGATACTCGCAGCGACAGGAGTCTTTCTGCACCGGGGCAATACGCTCTGCAAGCGAACGATGCATCAGTTCTTGCAGCGGCAACAGGCACTGCAACGATCTTCGTGGTGACGGGATATCTCTCGCACTGGCGACGATGCGCTCCACAAGCGAGCGATGCTTGAAATTGCTGATGTCCTTCTTTTCTCCTTTTCCAGCTTCCCAAACAGCAGGCAACAAATTCCAGAGGCCCCACAATTGGATCAAGCACTCTAGGAAGGTCAACACTATCTCAACAGAGTTCAGGGGGAAGCTGGGGGTGAAGTCCTTTTGTTCCTGGGACTTCCTAACAGGAGGCCAGCTCTCCTCAGTCTCTTGAAGATCTCTTCAAGCAAGGGAACACACAAAGTCCTTCCCTCTCCTTGGTAGCAAAGCAACTGTAGATCAGTCCGCAAGCACACAGCAGGATAATCCTTCCTCTTCAGTCTTCCAGCTTTCTCCTTGGCAGAGGTTCCTTCCTTATTCCAGGATGATCTAATTTTCTAAAGTCTGGGTAGCCCTTTTTATACCAATATTCCCTTTGTTCTTAGAGGGCAGAGAGGCCTTGACCTAGTCAGAACCAGTTCTGATCAGTGCTGGAGTGCTTTGTTTACTTGACATATTCTTTCCTTTGAGAGAGAGGGGCAGGGTCATCAGCCGCCCAGCAAGAGGTTAAGCCAGAATTGTGGTAGTCAGGAACAGCCTCATTCAGAGCCAGGGGCTATCCCCTCCCACCACTCAAAATGCAGAAGGAGCTATTCAGCCTAGGGATGACTCACTCAGCCTCTGGGAGCCACCCCAGCCCCTGTCCCTCACAAACCAGACAGTCAATTCACAAACAGGCCAAGGCACAATGAATGGTCAGACAAGAAAACAGCCACTTTCTAAAAGTGCTGTTTTCAAACACAGGATTTAAAAACCATCCTTCCTAAAAGATGGGTTATTAAATTCTGAGTTCAGGGATAGCAGACTTCAATTTCAGGTAAACAGTAAACACAGCATTCCCGATTATAGCCTATGGCAAGATGGCCTTACAATAGTGAAAAACAGAAATGGCTATAATTCACTACCAGAGCATGTCACCCACCCTAGTACATGCTCTACCTTTCACATACACTGCACCATGCCCAGGGGGGAACCTTGGGCCTTCCATAGGGGTGTCCAATGTGTACAGAAAGGGAAGAGTTAAGCCTGGCCAGTGTGGACACTGGTCAGGACAGCATGGCAGTTAGAAACTGCACAGAGGCACTGCGGTGGCAGGCCTGAGACACCATTTTAGGGCTACTCCTGTGGGTGGCACAATCAGTGCTGCAAGTCCACTAGTAGCATTTGAATCACTAGTCCTGGCACACTCAGTGCACTTTAGAAGGGACTTCCTGGTAAAACAAATATGCCAATCATGAATAACCAATCACAATAACAATTTACACTGAGAGAATATGCCTTTAGCACTGATCAGCAGTGGTAAAGTGCCCAGAGTCATATTGCCAACAACCACGGGTCAGGAAAAACAAAGGAGGAAGAAGCAAAAAGTTTGGGGATAACCCTGAGAAAAGGGCCATTTCCAACAGGATCCATCTGTTGCTTTGAGCATTCCGTAAGAAGCTAAAGACCTTTCTTTATAACCAAGTATAATGCTCTGTTTGACTATCTGCAACCTCAGTTTGCGCATTGTCCTGCTCAGCGCCGGGTAACCCTGGGGGTATCTGCGCATGTTATAAATCTTTAATAATAATAATAATAATATTAATAATAATAAATAATAATAATCTTTGTTCATCCCATTCAGGACTATGACAGAGAGTGTATAAATCCAAATTGCTCTTTTCTTTCTAATAAAACATTCTGTATCTCCCCGTCAAACATGTGTCTTTGCATGATCAATTGCAAAGAATCTGAGAAAATATTGTGTTGGGAGAAACCCTTTATAGAAAAAGGGAATGGGTTTATCTATAGACAAAAATCAAAACATCCCTTTTCCTTGTTTTTGTGAGACAAATGTCTTGAAAGATCTTAGTGATAAGGCTAGTATAGGTAGAGTTTAGAGTTTCAACCAGATTAACAAATTTACATCCATACAGTGTCTAAATCACAAATTATAAACAACAGGATACAATGAGGGCAGAGAAACAAAGAGAAAAAAAGTGATTTTTTTTAATTGTATCTCTTATTTTATGTGTTAACCTTTTTAGATTATATTATTAAAAACATAATTTTTTCCATAAAAACATTACATTATAAAATAATCCATAAGAAGAAAAAAATGTTGTCGACGCGGCGTTTCGGTGAAAGAAATCGTCACCTTCTTCAGGACACTTTTTTCATATTTAAAAACAGTCTAAATCAAGAAAAAATATATAAGCATTTATTATAGAAGCTGCTAAACTAGCTCATTGTTTCTTCACAATTCTCTTTTTCACAAAAAACATGGACCCTCAGTTGCACATTCCTATTTGTTTTATACATATACAAGATCTTTGAAATTTAGCATTATTCCATCTGCCCGACATCATTTCTACAAACATTTGTTCCAAAGAGGAAACAAATACTCATTTGTCATAGAGCATCAGTTGCTCTTATTTTAACAAATTTGACAGGTCTAGTTGTTTCATGTTAACAAAATTCCATAGTTCTAAGTATATCTACATAGTCATATAGTATTTGTTAATCTGTAAACTCATTTCGCTACCCAAAGTTTATATTTCGCCTTTCTTTAGAAAGTAACTGTCCTTTTAATAAAATGTGGGGACACACCTAAATTAGTTGCTTGCTACCACCTTTTATGAAAGGGACTTGATCAAATCATACCCAAAAGAGCAATCACAAGCACCTCTATCAATTTGGTGTTGATCAAGGTCTATTATTTACATACCATAAAATGGGAATCGTGAACTTATCCGCTTCCACCTCCAGTTGCTTGAGGTTTTCTTGTTTCTAATGTTCAATCTTCCCCTTCTTAAAGTTTTGGATTTATCACATGAATTCACTGTAAGGGTAAGAAACCATTGATTTATACTGGGTTCTTACTGGACAAACCCCTCCATCTGGTTTGAACTATTGCTGCTTTTTTAGAGTCATCCTACCTGGAAATTAGTGGTAAAGATTTTGTTTAATCACCAGGCAGGTTTTGTGGATTTACTTCCTGGCAAGTTGGTATGGGTTATCGCCAACTATTGGGAATGAATCAATACCAACATTTTTCTTTAGACACCAGTAGTTTGGGTTGTCCTGCTTTCTACAGGAAATAATATATGAAAGTAGGTAGCTGTGATGTAGGCTGGGGATTTCAACAGGGTGTACCTTCCATTACTTAATCAACTTTGTGACCTGTGAGGAAAAAATGTTTTTATCTATACTGTCCTTTTCTTTTAAGACATTAAACTCGGTCTTGCAATGGACTAGTCTTGTAATTAATATAGAACTCACCTCAATATTATACGGAGGTTTTATGCAGGACGGCCGTCTGTTCCTTGATATAACTGTGGAAAATAAATCAGTTGTCATTGCCTGTCTTACTATTAAGCCTTTGTTTTTTCCACAGTCTATTAACACATACCACTTCCCTTACCTTAAAGGTACATGTTCTGGTCTAGCCTTATCACTAAGATCTTTCGAGACATTGGTCTCACAAAAACAAGGCAAAGAATCTGAGACCATATGTCTCCTTCGCATAATGTTCTATCAAATGATGGGATATAAGATATCTGAAGTCATACTTTTCAATAAACACATTTTCAGATTTATTTACTTGTATATAGCAGATGGTGCTTGCCACACACAATGGGCCTGATTCCCAAAGATAAACTGAAACGAAAGTCTAACTTTTCTGTATTCAGATAGGGCATTTATTACTTGTAAATGGCCTTTGTGAATAGCAAAAGTCTAACTTTACGACGTTGTGTAGTCCGACAGGGCATTTACGAATTGGAAATGCCCATTGGGAATACTAAAAGTCCTAAAGTTAGACTTTTGTCTCAGTTCCCCCTTGTGAATTGGGCCCAATTAAGTTAAGGGACACTACAATTTTAAAAAGTTGTTACCATGTTGGTGTTGGTACATTTAGTTTTTTTAAATCTTTATTTAGCATTTTGTATATGAACAAACAATACAGGAGTTGTAAGCATTCATTTACAGTCAGAGCAGTTATATGAGCAACTGTTATAATGTTGTACATTGCTTGATGGGTATCACATTGAAGAAGAAGCAAATGACTCATTGGTCACACCAACACGTGAAAGAATCAGACGTGGAACACCAGAATTGATCATTAACAGTGGAATGTCACACTCTTAACCCTCAGAAAAGCAAGCTGCTGTCTCCAAATCGACACAACAATAATTTAATCACAGAAGTATTCCTTCACACCATAGTGTCCATAACTAACTCTCACTTGCACCCAATGCACACATGGTATCTCCCTGATTGTCATCACTCCCATTGTCTTGACTCAAACAGATCAAGAATGCCTGCTCTGGTCCCCATATATCACGTGGACAGCTACATGACAGCATAAGGGCATTATAAGCATCTGATTGTGTATTGCAATATGCCATGTCTGCATGCCATTCAGATATCATCGGTAGAGGCCCTTTCATTCATTGCATAGTGATTCTATTCCTCACTAATAGTAGGCCCATCATCACCAGTCATTGAAAAGACTTACCCAAAAACATCCCTCTTACCCCTCTACTACTGGAAATGGGCAGGCGGTCTATTGGAGATGTAGCCAGGTTACGCCCATTACTTTTCTGGGCTCGCATTAAATAGACCCCAGAGTGTCTCCCTTATGCCGAAGCTCTTACTGAGATCACCTGCCTAGATACCTGCTGCAAAATAGGCTGGATTTCCAATGTTAAAAAAATGCTGATAGCTATTGGACTCCAAGCGCATTGGGATAGTTATGAACCCCCAAGGAGAGACGAGCTTAAGAGACTCTGTTGGGAATGGGTAGACCAACGGGGAGCCGTAAACCTAATGTGGGCAAATTAACAATGGAATTTTATTTACATAAACAAACTAGATATCTTGAGCCCTTTCTTGACTTAAAGCAGGTCCCTAGGGACCGGATGTTGCATATACATTTCAGGTTTGGAACTCTCCCTGCACGCGAGATGACCGCGAAATGGCACTCATGCAACGAGACATCAAAAGCTTGTCCGTGCTGCAGAGCACCGATAGAAAGCATTGCCCATGTAATGTTCGCTTTCCCGGCGTTTAACATCTCGCGGGCTAAATGGCTAAAATTGATTTGTCAGCAATTGAGCACATGGGATTACTGTTATGTTCCTGGAGGTCCGCCCACGGCGCCCCGGGCGTGGGGCGCGCTGGTCATGTGACTCCTGATAATAAAAAGAGGTTTAGCACGTGCACAGGCGTTCAGAGAGAGAGACGCGCAGACCGAGCAACAAAACTTATTCCCAGTGTCCGTCTGAGTTTATTCTAGGGCCACGTGTCAGGCCTAGTCAGAATTAGATGCCCCGGAGTGTAGGTCCCAGAGTGATCTCCCTAGGGCATTCACTTCCCCATCACAGGACACAACAATTGGCGACGAGGGTGGTTGCCGACCCCTCGCTCTGGGTGTGTGTGTGCCCCTGCCGGGGCGAGGCGGCTGCGGGTGCTCCCATTTGCCCGTGGTGCTCGTGCCTTGCTGCCACGCACACCCCCGCACGGCTCGCCTGGAGGAACGACTTCCACCCCTGGCTCTTTGCAGGTGAGCGGCGCTGCCTGGCACTCTCTTGCTGCGCATCGGAGCACGATTGGTCGCGCGAGGCCATTCCTCTACTGAACCTCCATGCCCGGTGCCGCACTGTGCTCGGTGGCACGTGCGTGAATCGCACCTCGGCACGCCTGGCGAGGCGATCCGGACGGCGTCCGGTCCTGCCCAGCTGCTCGAGGGGACGTGGTGCCGACTCATCCCAGGGCGCCACCCTGCCAACCGGCTTTGGAGCGCTAGCCGCACGCCCTCTGTTGCGGGTGCCGGAGGAGCCTCAGCGGCCCTCATCTGCCTGGCCGGTGGGCACCGTCACGTCTGTGCGCAGACCCGGCTCTCTCCGATCCGGTCGGAGTGCCTCCTCGGATATCACCTCGGCTGGCCGCGGGCCTGATCCAGCGCGTCCTGGGCGATGGCTACCATTCCGCCCATTGAACCGTTTGTGGTGGAGGGTGCGCCCTCCACTCTCGCACCGAAGTGGAAGGAGTGGGTGGACAGGCTCCTAATATTCTTCGAGGCCACCAAAGTCCATAAGGAGCAGAAGCGCGCCATGGTCCTCCATCTTGGTGGCAAGTATATCCACTCCATAGCTCGGACCCTTACGGAGGCGACCCCCAAAACCCATAATACCCTGATTAATGCTCTCAATGCGCATTTTGAGCCAATGGCGAACCAGGATTATGAACGGTTCATCTTTCGACAGGCACGGCAACTGCAGGATGAATCGCTGGATGCATATCACTCCAGACTCAAGAAACTAGCACTAACGTGTGGATTCCAGGACGTCACAGAGGAGATCAGGGGCCAGATAATCCAAGGATGCGCCTCTGCAAAGTTGCGTGAGAGAATACTGGAAGAATCGGGGTAGCGTCTACCCGACATCCTCACACTCGGCCGCACAAAGGAGCTGTCCAAGACCAGGGCGGCCCACATGGAAGTGGCACTACAAGCCAACATGAAAGTGGAACCGGTCAATAAGATACAGGTCCGGACACAGCCCAAATGGCCCAAAAGAACGACAACCCCTCAGGGTGGTGCAGCAGCACAATCATGCGGGTACTGTGGAGGCCCGAGACACCCGGCGCCAGAGTGTCCGGCACGGGGCAAGAGATGTTCAGGATGTGGAAAAATGAATCACTTCGAAAAAGTATGCCGGTCCAAGAGGTTCAGTAAGCCCCGCCAGATGGTGCACACGGTCGCTGAGCACGAGGTTGCTGAAGGGGAGCCCAGCAACAGTGACATGGATGACGACGAGGAGGAGCGATCCGTACACAAGGTGCACATGATCGGCACCGCCACCAGACGCACCAGGACGCTGCCCCAGTGCCCCATCCAGGTGGCCGATCAGGACATCATGGCGACAGTAGACACCGGCGCATCGATAAACCTCATGAGTGCGTCCCTCTACAGTGACATGTCTACCCCTCCAAGACTTCGTTCCACCCCGATCACAGTATATGCCTACGGTCAAGATGTTCCACTCCGCATCCGCGGAAAGTTCAAAGCTGCAGTCCGACATGGGGATAAGATCACGAAAGCTAACATCTTTGTGCCGGAAGAGGGTCAAGGCATGCTCCTGAGCTGCCGGACGGCAGAAGACCTGGGGGTGGTCACATTCGCATTTGGTGTGCATGAGGAATCGGTGCAACAACTGATCATGGACTTTCCAGACCTATTTGAGGGAATTGGGTGTTTCAAGGGCCGTGAAATACATCTGCACGTGGACCCCACTGTACAACCTGTGGCCTTGCGGCACCGTCGCATTGCATTTCACCTGCGACCACTAGTGGAGGAAGAACTGCAGAAGCTGGAAGCAGCTGGAATAATCGAGAAGGTATCAAGCCCCACCCCCTGGGTGTCGCCCATCGTGGTCACGAGGAAACCGAAACAGCCTGGAGCGGTCAGGATCTGCGTGGACATGCGCCTACCAAATGCTGCCATCAAGAGGGAGCGCCATATCACCCCCACGATAGATGACTTGATTGGGGAAATGGCTGGAGCCTGCTGGTTTTCCAAATTGGATCTCTGGGCGGGGTATCACCAACTCGTACTAGACAAAAAAATCACGGAACATCACAACTTTCTCTACCCACATTGGACTTCGCAGATACACCAGACTTACCTTTGGGATCTCCAGTGCTGCCGAAGTTTTCCAGAACGTCATCCAGGAGCTGATTGCTGGCATACCTGGAGTAATAAATGTCAGCGATGACATCATGGTGCTCGCCCGAACGATCCCAGAGCACAATCAACGTTTGGCGCAAGTTTTTCGCAGACTCCGCAGTGCGGGGCTCACAGTGCACCGAGACAAGTGCGAATTCTTGCGGACCAAACTGGGGTTCTTCGGGTATGTCTTCTCAGCTGACGGCGTCAACCCAGATCCTGATAAGGTTAAAGACATCAAGGATGCGCCACCGCCCACGACAGTCACGGAAGTCAGGAGTTTTCTCGGCATGGTAAATTACTGTGGCCGTTTTATCAAGGACCTGGCCAACCTAACTCTCCCCCTGCGAGAACTCACTAAGGACTCCACCCCGTGGAGCTGGGGACCCGAACAGGAAAAGGCATTCCAGAACATCAAGAGCTCACTCTCCAGCAACACCACGCTGGCGTTCTTTGACCCGCGACACTCTACTCTCATTGCGGTGGATGCCGGACCGGCGGGGTTAGGGGCCGTCCTAATGCAGAGGGCAAGAGACGAGATAGACTGGTCCCCCGTTGCCTTCGCCAGCAGGTCCCTCACGGACACGGAGCAGAGATACTAGCAGATTGAGAAAGAGGCCATCGCGATCCATTGGGGATGTCGCCACTTCCACTTGTATGTATATGGCAAGCCCTTCACGGTGGTGACAGACCACAAACCGCTGCTGGCTCTGTTCTCGGGAACCTCATCCAAGCCACCACCAAGAATAGAAAAATGGATTTTGCAACTGCAAGAATACAATTGCAATGTCGAGTACCAACCAGGGGCGAAGAATCCGGCGGATTACCTATCACGACATCCTAGGCCCGCAACTCCTGAAGAGATGGATGAGGCAGAAGAGACGGAGGCGTATGTGCAGTGGGTAGTGGCCAGGTCATGCCCGCGTCCCATATCCCTGGAGGATGTCGTGAGTGACACGGCTCAGGATGCCTGCATACAGCGGGCCAAGGACCTCCTCCGAACTGCCAACTGGCAGAAAGCTAAGGAGGGCTGGAAGGTGCTCACCCCTGAGGCTCAGAAGATCATGGACAGTTTGTATCATGTAAGGGCTGAACTTAATGAAGATGCGGCGGGATGCCTCCTGCGAGGGCATCGCCTAGTGATCCCCACGGCTCTGACGGGACGAGTGATCCAACTGGCCCACGTAGGGCACCAGGGGATGGTCAAGACGAAGGCCCGGCTGCGAACTAAAGTATGGTTCCCTCTCATGGACGACATGGTGGAGAGCGTGGTGAGATCGTGCGATGCCTGCCAAGTCACGGGGGACAACCCCCGCGAGGCCCCCATCATTGTGGAGCCTCGTCCACAAGGGCCCTGGGAGCGGGTTAGCATGGACTTCGGCAGTCTCCCGGATGGAAGACACACGCTGGTGATGATAGATGACCACTCAAAGTATCCCAAAGTCGAGATCATAACAAGCACCAGTGCAGACTGCGTAATCCCCAAAATAGAGAAGATTGTTGCCACTCACGTAGCCATGAAGGAACTCAGAACAGATAATGGACCGCCATTTCAGGGTCAGGACTTTGCTGCCTACCTGTCATCTCTGGGGACACGTCACAGGCGCATAACACCTCGGTGGCCTCAAGCTAATGGGGAAGCCGAGAGGTTCATGAGGACATTGAACAAGGTTATCCGTATTGCTCACGACAAAGGACAGTCAGTGGAAATGGCCATCTTTACGTTTCTTCGAAGCTATCGCCAGACCCCGCACTCCACAACCGGGGTGGCCCCAGCACACCTTCTCCTAGGAAGAGTAATAACGGACTCCATACCTCATCACCCCCAGTGGTCACCTGAAATGGTAAACGAACAAGTAGTGGCGAGGAAACGAAACTCCACGTTTGAAAAAATCAGCCAGAGAAGACGGGCCGTGCCCCCGCATTTCAAGAGAGGAGATGTGGTGCTCATTCGAAATCGTGTCACCAGTGGCAAGTTTAGACTCAACTATGAGAAGCGACCATGGCGAGTCATCGGAGTGAAAGGCACACGCCTCACAGCCATTCGAGGACGAGACAGGGTGACTCGCAATGTGTCTCATTTCAAACTGTATCATCCTGCAGCCCCGGAGTCAGAGCGTCAGCAGGGGGGTGAACAAACCGAAACTGCAACCAACTTGCCAACTGTTGAATCAACAACTCGTCACGAGGCCAGACAAAGTAACGAGCCTCAGGTCTCCAGTGAAGAAGTGGGAGGTGATGCGGAGGCCCTTGAGGAGGCCCCAGATCCGGAGGGGGCAGACAGAGAGGCGCCAAGTCACGAGTTGGAGGTTGGGGCGGAAGTGCTGACTCACAGGTGGTCGCAACGTCGGCTACGTGACAATCCCACCCCCTCTGGCTGGTTGAGAGACTACTTCACGTAAGACTGTTCCCATTTACGCATGTATGTAATTGAGCAGAGCGGCCATTAACGTGGCACTGCGTTTAAAGGACGCTGAAGGTATCGGTCCTAATAGTTCCAAAGATGTGAAAAAGAAATGTTTAAATGTGTTCATGTTTAGGTTTTTGGTTTTTCCTTATTTTAGGAGGAATGTTATGTTCCTGGAGGTCCGCCCACGGCGCCCCGGGCGTGGGGCGCGCTGGTCATGTGACTCCTGATAATAAAAAGAGGTCTAGCACGTGCACAGGCGTTCAGAGAGAGAGACGTGCAGACCGAGCAACAAAACTTATTCCCAGTGTCCGTCTGAGTTTATTCTAGGGCCACGTGTCAGGCCTAGTCAGAATTAGATGCCCCGGAGTGTAGGTCCCAGAGTGATCTCCCTAGGGCATTCACTTCCCCATCACAGAACACAACAATTACCACACAGCCCTGCGCATTCTGAGGTCAGATTTCTTGTTGCATAGTACGTTTCCTCGCCTGGTATGGCTTATTACGTGGAAATCCCTCTTAAGAGTGGCGCAGTTTTAATCTGGACGAGGTTGTGACAAATTTGTGTCACAACTCCAAGTCTCTCCGGCCAAACATAAAATATAAAACCGTTTACTATGCACAAGCGCTTTATTTGCCATTCTGTGCTGCTATCCCAGGAAAAATCCCAAACTCTTCAGTTAACTGCAACATTATGAATGCTTGTTATTAGGATGAAATGCTACTGTTAAATTCCGTTCTTATTGCATACTTGTAACTGATGTAATAACTGTACATTTTTATTTTCCGCATGAATTTTTAATCATTTGAATATGAGAAATGTTTTACTCTGTCAAGGGTCCAATGGGCTATTTTGTTGTATTGTCTGCTCATATACGTTTTCAGATGTTGTACGCTTTTATTTCTCGTTTTAAGAAAATGAATTCTTATAGCTTTTATAACATCTTTTGACAATTGAAGCTTATACAAACAAACGAAAAGACTTAGGTACATCACAGTCATTACCCAGGAGCGCCACCAAACGTCTCCCAGGTGGTGCATGCCCCTATCATTTCACGCAAAATGTTGAATATTGCAAGCCAGAAACAATGAACGCCAGGGCAGTGCCATGCCAAATGGGTGAAATCAGCTCCCTGCGCCCACATCAAGGGCAACAGGAACTGTCCTGCGATCTATATTTGAAATATATCGCGCTGGAGTATAATATACCTGATAAAGGTATTTAAAATGCACAAGTCGATGCCGCCCAATCAAGGAGATAGTACGAATTACCGAGCAGCAGTAAGCCCACTGTCTCTCTGGTATTTCTGTGCCCAAATCATTTTGCCATTCCTGACGAGCTTTAGTTAAATCTGGGTGCCTACGTTCCTGCACAAAAGCATATAATATCTCTATCGCTCTTCAGGGAGACTGGGTCTGCAGTAGATACGTGAGAGGTGCCATTTCGGGAGGCTCAGGTACCTCATCTTCCAATAGTGTGTGCAGCGCATGGCGTGCACTGTAACAATGATATTGGTTAAGCATGGTTGGATCATTTACTTGTAGCTGAATCTGTTCCCAGTTGCGAAGCACTATGCCTGCGAAAAAAATCACCCATGTATTTTATCCCCAATTCACGCAATGCTTCAGTCACTGCCCTTTCCCTTCCCAATGCGAACCATACGCACCATTCCAAGGGTAATCATGGGGAATTTGGCAGTTTGATCTGCAGCACATCTGCTGATTTCTTCAAAATATATCTCCTGACTCCTATAGGGTCAATAGTGTGGAAGCGTTGCTGTGGCTTGTCAAGCAGGAACTGAGGAAGAGACAACGCGGTCACTCCATCACGCTCCACCTAAAGCGACCCCCACCAAAGCTGCATGCAGACTGCCTCTGCAGGATGTGTGAAAGGGCGTAAGCCCTTCAGGAAACATGCCATTGTTCACTCCCGGTGTGCAATGCCCGAATAAACTGCATGTTTTGTATGTAAGACACCCCTACAGCAGGCTTAAGAGCCCTAAGACAGGGTACATTATATTACAGGTGACAGTAGTGACTGGTATTAAGGGGTGTAGGGAGCGTTGCTCTACCTACCAGCATTGGTGAAAACTAAAGGAAGAGACTAGAGAATGAACTCACCGTGGAGCAGTTTTAAGAAGTGCTCACACTGCTTGGTGCACCCCCGTGAGAGTATGTGAAATCATTTTTTTGTGCTCGTCGTCTCGAAGAGTCTTCCTGCTCCGTATGTGCAAAGCTGGGCGAGGGCTATTCCTCGCCCTCAAGGCACAAGCGAGGAGGCAGGTAAGTGGTAACATCAGCCTTGAGGGAGTGGCCACATAAAGCCGCAGTAAATGGATTACAAATGGGGCACTAAGGAATTGGCCTAGGGCACGGTCAATGGAGCATCATTCACGGTAATGGGAAGGGGCAGGGCTGGCGCACAGTGCAGGGGGTGGTAACAAATGCAGCAAGCCTTTCGCCTCGTGAATTCGCAGCTCGAATTTCCGGGACACAGTTGCTGGAATTGGAAAAAGAAAGGCGCCAGCAGCCATTGTTTACTTTCAAATGAGCGCGCAGCAGGTTGGTTTACTTTTAGAAAGTTATCGAAAGCTGAATTAGGGCGCGGAGGCTGCCATTAATTTTAACAAATGTACGGAGCCATCCGGCTTGATTATGTACGATGTGATGACCTCCTTTGGGAGGGGGGGGGGAGCGGACCAAAAACCCAAAATCTGTGTGTAAAAGGCCGCTTTATTGAAACAGGTGCACATTACATTATAAATCCTTGGCAACAAGCCTTACAAAACTAATCCTGACTAATCAAACCACTTACCTAACCCCCGAACCCCACCCGGCACTAACATTTCCTTGAAACCCCCCCAACCATACATTACAACATTACAAACAATACAAAGCAATGCATCAACGTATAACCCTATAAATTCAACAAATCTGTTAGACAACCCCCTGCCTGCTTCTTTACAACTGTCAATCACCCCACCTGTGTAACCGAACTAAAATTTAACCTGCTTACCCCTCCCTGTCGCTATGATCTCCTGTGTCAGTCCCACAATCTACTTCAGGGACACCGCACACCACGGGAACTACATCATAAACCTGAAATACCCCCTGAAGTAGGCAAACCCCCTCTCTCCTATCTGCACTTTCTCAGGCATGCTACTTCGGATTCGAAGAAATTGCTCGGAAGTGGCAGAGTATGAGAAACACACAACCAGGTTTTGCGAAGAGATGAAGAATCGAGGGTATCCCAAAAAGTTGCTAAGCAATTCAAAGAAGAGGGCACACCACACCCCCCGGGAGTGCTTACTTGAGCGAACAGTGAAACCAGAACTGGACAGGCTGGTATGTGTGACAACCTTCGGGCCAGATACACACAGAGTAAGGCAAATGGTACTGAAGAATTGGCATTTGTTAGAGGAACTTGAATGTCCTTTCCCGCGACCGTTGTTCGCCTATAAGAAAAACAAGAGCATTGGCCAACATGTAATTAGGGCGGACGTATTAACCTCCAAGCCAAAAAGTGATCTAATCTCGATATGGGGCCTGAAGCCAATTGTAGGGCACCACAGATGTGGAAATTGCATATCGTGCGAATCCACAATCGAAGGGTCTGAATTTGAACACAGGGGAGTCAAATGTAAAAACAATGGATTCGCCAATTGTAAGACACGAAATGTGGTATATGCAATAATTTGCGCCTGCCAAAAACTATACATAGGGAAAACTACACAGCAGGTCAATAGTCGGATTACCCAACACAGGTCACAAATTAAAAAAAAGGTGGTGAGCGCTCCTATGGTCCAACACTTTCTTGACTCAGACCATAGTGAAATGGATTTCAAGTGGACGGTACTTTGTACAATAGTGCCAGCAGGAAATAAGGGCCTGATTGACATTGAGGATACTCTGCTCAGAAAAGAGGCATACCTGATTCTTAAATTCAATAGTGCGCAAAACGGATTGAACACCCTCTCTGAGGTGTCTAGACTATGAGTAAAGGTTGTATGGGACTCCACGGGGGCTTGCCAGTCCCCCTTGACTGAAGGGTGTTAAACTGGGGAGAAGCTAGCGGAACTACAAAGCTTCCTACACGTGTGGGCCAATTGACAGGTACGCGCGCATTCCCAACTACAAATCCCAGAAATCCTACGGTCATGTGACCGTATTTAGTATCCAGGCAACCCGACCGCCGCCCTCGACAGTGAAACATTGGGGAAAGCGAGCCTCATTGAGCAAGGTGAGCAGAGGGTCTAAGTGAACATACGAAAAACGGGTTGATGCACTGAGAGACTAAAACACAAACCGGTCCATGTTTTAACAGCGCAGGAGATCGGAGGTTTGAATGAGAGTGACTACGCGGTACTTCCAATTAGTATCGAAGAACCGGGTGAAAATTGTGTGTCATGGAGTGAGCCGCTCCCGAAGCCCGCGGTGCACCTAACAAGGTAGGGGCGGCACATTATCCTTCTGAATGGGGTATGTAAGGATACAAACCCGCCGGTATTGATTTCCTCCTCGCCCTCCCCCAGGTCACTGAAGCATCACCGCGCCATAGGGAGACGCCCTTCCGAACCCCTATAGAAAGCTAAAGGTATGTCCTGCAGTGTTCTTGCCTGAAGTGACTGTAGGGCCATTACTGATCATGACTCTAAATTGAATTTTTAACGTCTTGTAGACTGCAGCTCCCATTATCCAGAACAAGACATAGGATAAACACGGCTACCATTCAGGTAACATGATTTTAAATGCAGAAGATCAAAAGTGGTCTTATAAGATGAGGCTATAGGACTTGACACTTAAATAGTGTTTTTCTTTTCCTTTACACACATGCAGATAGTAATGACAAGGCCCTGAAGAGAACTCATAATTGATGTATGGAGTTCGAAACGCGTCGGCAAGAAAGGAAACAAAAATTAGCAGCACCAATAATAACAATTAACACGACCAATAACTTTTCTTGTAGTGACTGGTACAACCAATGTGTCGTGATATCTCCTTTCAGTTGTGATTTTGTCCACTACTGTTTCCATAATTATCATTGATGGTCACTGAGACTAGTAACTGTGATTCTTCTCGTGGAACAGTCTGAATACAGACGTAAATGCTTTGTTGTGTACAGTGAATGTACTTGTTGATTTTTTCTTTCTTTTGCTAAATGTTTTGTTTAAGTTGGTTGGTACATGTATATGTCATATTTGTTGTGTTCTTTCTCTGACATGTAAATTTAAGAATGTTTCCAAAAAAAATTGCTGAAATCTAGGTACAAATAAATATACCTGACATATCTAACTAAAGTGGATGTGTTGCTTATAACTAAGAGCTTTCTCTAAAAAAGAAGTGGGGGGCATTCTTTTCATGTTTAAATTGTAATTAGGGTCCAGCCTTCCCCATTACCTAAGGACCTAACTCCTTCATACCAAAAACCTGATCTGGCTGCAGCGCAGGATCTCATAGATTGTCTGGAAACTTTTCAAATCAAGCAAATAGTGACTGGCCCCACTCATAAGTTCGGACATTTGCTTGACCCTTTGTTCCCTAATCTTTCAGACATTATCTTTGTGGAACCCACTGCGGTTCCATGGTCCGACCACTTACTACTATCTTTTAGTTGGACTTCTCAAGAGTCCCCTCAACCTTCTGTTAAAATTAGGAAATTTTGTCGTACATGGTCCAAACTTCCGGTCAATGAGTTGGCGTCCAATCTCAGAAATATGACACCAGCCTTTTACTGGGATCCTGTGGTAGAAAACAAGAATTTTACCAACTGGTTGGAGGACTCCTTGGATATTGTTCTCCCAAAAAAAGAGGTCTGCCACCGAATAGGCTCTAATAAGAAAGCATGGTATACACACACTCTGAGACAGTTAAAACAGTCCTGTAAGCAAGCTGAGAGGAAATGGAGGAAGGACTTCTCAGAATCCAGGAAGAGCAGTTATAGAGAAGCTATGAAGCTCTATAAAAAGGAATTAAAAGCTTCCCAAACTAGGTATTACCATGAAAAAATAACTTCAGCTTCTAACTCCCCTTTTGAAATTTTTAAAATTGTGAAATCGCTTCTTACCCCCCCTGCTCCTATTATTGACGATGATAATGCCCAAAGGCACTGTGAGGAACTAGTTAGCTTTTTCTTTACTAAAGTTCATGGTATTTATGCTAATTTTCAGCATAGGGCCATGGATAGTATTGTCACATTACCTGTGTGAGAAGTTGTGCTACAAACTCTCCCCCCCCTTACTTTGTCGTCACTGCAGGATTCTCTGCACCAGTTAAAATCTGGATCACCAGCTGATCCAGCCCCCGGCTACTCTTAACGCAGTATCAGAGATTGTCTGCCCTGTGATATTGGACGTGATAAATGCCTCCCTCTCAACGGGACAGGTTCCTGGTTCATGGAAACGAGCCAGAGTTAAACCCCTGCTTAAGAAAAATAACTTAGACCCCGATGACTGGTCTAATTATCGGCCCATCTCTCTGCTGCCTTGACTGAGTAAACTGGCAGAAAGACATGTCATTTCAGTACTATCAAGTTATCTTTTGGAGAATAATCACCTCCATCCGACCCAGACCGGCTATAGGCGGTGCCAAGGCACGGAGACTGCTCTTCTTGCGATTCTTGAAGAGTCATGGAAGATCTTGGATAATGGAGGCTGCACTGCAGTTATTTTATTAGATGTCAGTGCAGCCTTCGACACTGTGAATCACCATATAATGATTCAAAGACTCAGGGAGGTGGGTGTTGGAGGTACTGCCCTAGAATGGTTTCTTTCTGATAGGTCCTTTGTGGTCTTTGAGGAGGGCGTTCTCTCCGACCAGAGACCGTTGCAGTGTGGAGTCCCTCAGGGATCTTCATTGAATCCCACTTTATTTAATATATACATGAGGCCATTGACTGAGGTGGTACTCCCCTGGGGGATTCACACTGTCACATATGCGGATGACACACAATTAATGGTGGGTCTTAATCGGCAAGATAATTCAAACTCAGGCCTGGGGGCATGCCTTGTTAAAGTCTCTGAATGGATGAATTTGTACTTTCTCAAACTTAATAGCACAAAGACTGAGATTATGATTCTTGGTCATGCGGCACCTCTCGATCTGGATTATTTGTGGCCAACCTGCCTCGGTGCGCCGCCTGTCCCTAAGACACAAATCAAGAGTCTTGGGGTCTGGCTGGACTGTAAATTGAATCTTAAAGCCCAGGCTGGCAAGGTAGCTGCAAATTGTTATGGCTTGCTCAGGATGATGCAGAAGATTCTTTCCCTCTTGCCATTTGACGCCAGGCGCTTGGTGGTTCAATCCTTGGTTTTATCACAGTTGGACTACGCAAATGTAGTCTACCTGGGTGCGCCACTGGGAACTATTGGGAAACTTCAGATAGCACAGAACTCTGCGGCTCTTCTCTTGATGGGTATCCCTAGGCATAAGTCAGCTAAGCTGGCACTTAGACAACTGCATTGGCTTCCTGTTGCGGAAAGGGTAAGGTTCAAGTCAATGTGCATTGTCCATAAGTGCACCTCAGGTAAAGTTCCAGCCTTGCTGCAGTCCCTGGTGCATTCATATGACACCAAGAGGACTTTGAGATCTAGCAATAAACAACTGCTGTTAGTCTCGAAGGTTAAACGGTCCCGGACCGGATGACGGCTGTTGTCCTATAACTCGGCCAGGATTTGGAATCAGCTTCCAGAATCCATCCGCCTTGAAGTTGTCCATCTTAGGTTCAGGAAACAGTTGAAGACTTTTCTTTTTGCTTGATCACTGATGAATGACTGGTGTTACATTATGCGCTGGGATGCTCTATGGGTAGCTGTTAGATCTGGGGGTCTCTAATTGGCAGAGGTAAGTACCTTAGACCAAGTAGGGACCCTTGCATCTAGTCAGGGTGAAGAAGTACACACAGTAGATAACCCCTGCTCACCCCCTAGATAGCTTGGCATGAGCAGGCAGGCTTATCCCCAAGGCAATGAGTATAATAAATGCCCTTAACACAAACAATGATCCCCAATCCACCACAAACTGAGACCACACAGGTACCCCCGCGGAAGGGGTGTAACCCCACAGGAGCTTCCCCACGAAAGCAATGTCCGCCAATTTCCCGGCGATGGTCACTCTAGAAAGGCCTCTCTCAATGAGGTCTAGGATAAACTGAATCACATCCTCCGCCCAATGCCAGACCTCCTCCCGCCTACAGGCTCCCGATGTTAGGAAATCCCTCCAGGCCAGCTTGTATGCCACCCATGTGGCAGCTGACAAAGAACCTACTACCAATTGTTGCACCCTACGTTGCCTACATACCAAAGATGCTCCGGCATTGGGATCGGTGTCCTGTCCGCCTTCTTGGTCAGCCCATGGAATCTCCCCCACTGTGAATGAGACAAAGCCCTGGTGTCATTGTCCACACCAGGTATGTGCAAAGCCCTGAAAGCAATGTCATGTCTGAGGCAGCCGAGCGCAAAAACTTGCAGCAACTTCGGAATCTGCTCATCCCTTGCAGACTGCCTAATGATGATCTCCACCACTGCCATGTTGTCCACTCGAAACAAGACCTTCTTATGTGCCAGCTCCTCACCCCACAGCGTCAGTGCCACCAGTAATGGGAAAAGCTCCAAAAAGGCTATGCTTCTCCCCCATCCTTCCATTGTGGAGGCCACTTCTCAGCACACCACCTGCCCTGCCAGTATATGCCAAAGCTGTCACTGCCTGCTGCATCAGAAAAAATCTGTACGTCGCACTGGACATTCTCCTCCCTGGCAAATGGCACTCAATTGAAAGAGTGTAGAAAAACTGACTACATACGCAAATCTTCCTTCACTCCAGCCGACAGGCGGACATGGTGGTGGGGCAAATGATGTCCTGCCAGTGCCCACCCCAACCACCTACAAAAGGTCCTCCATGCCCTGACTACCCTGCAGGCAATGTTAAGATGACCCAGTAATACCTGAATGTCCTTTACTGCCACTTTCTGCTTTGACAGCATTCTGTCCAACAAATCCAACATTTTCACTTTTTTGTCAGCTGGCAAGCGAGCCCACATTGCCACAGAATCAATTTCAATTCCCAAGAAAGACAGAGTCGTACAGGGTCCCATTGTCTTCTCAGGTGCCAGTGTCACCCCCAGCTCCTCCATGAGCTCATGGAAAGTGCCCAGAGCTACCTGGCATTCCGTGGAGCCTGGGGAACCGACAAAAAAGAAGTCGTCCAAGTAGTGTGTCACCAATGTGTGACCTTTGTGCAGCGTAAAATACCACTGCAGGAAAGTGCTGAAACATTCAAATAATGCACACAACATGGAGCAACCCATCAGTAATGCTTTGTCCACGTACCATTTACCTTCAAAATGGATACCCAGAAGATCCCAATCATTTGGATGGACTGGAAGCAACCAAAATGCCGACTTTATGTCACATTTTGCCATCTCTGCAGTCGCGCCCGTGGTCACAAATAGTGACATGGCCACGTCAACTGAGGAATATGCTGGAGTGAAGCAGAAGCTTCAGCATTTCCACGTATTCTCCCTTCCAAATACGTTCCTTGGTTGCCAGCATTAGATGAGCACCCAAAGGCTTTGTCACTCCCATGTCACTCCCATATATGGCAGTTTGTTAATTTTCAACTCCTTACTCTCTAAAGGCTCCCTACCCCCACCTGCTGCCTCTGTATTCATCCTGCTCTCTATCTTTGTGCCCAGCTCCACACCCCGTCTCCCGTGCTTACCCCCGTATCCTTAACGTATTTACCTCTCTGTAGTCTCCCCTCCATCACCAACTCCTTACTCTCTAAAGGCCCCCTACCCCCACCTGCTGGCTCTGTATTTGTCCCGTTCTCTACCTTTGAACCAATGAAGATCTACCTGCTCCTCACCTCCCTGCCCCCGCGCCCCCTTATCAATAAAATCATTAACTGAAGACCCCTCTGGCCATGAAAGGTGCTGAATCAGTCTGTATTGTCCTTCCTCTTTTTTGGGCACAACCCGCATCGGTAAGATAATCAGATTTCTCTGTTGGCCAATCATCAAAGGGGCATGCCATTCTCCCTTCCTGCACCTCTTTACTCAATTTATCCTGCACTACCAACCTGTGTTCTGAAGCCGATTTCAGAATATCCACCCACAGTCTCTGCCGTGGCCCACTGTAGCCCAAATGAAACCCCCACTAGAACCCTTCCATAAGCACCGGTTTTTGCCCTCAGATCTCCATACCCCTGCAGGCCCTCCACTAGCGTTACTAGCCTAACTGGTGTAGGAGCCTTTGGGCACAGGACCCTGAGGTCCCTTACACCCCCTGATGCACTGGAATTGCTGAGGGGGCCAGAGGTGCTGGCACCTGACTGCTGCCGTTGCTGACTTCCCTGTGGTTTGACGCCCCAAGAGTTAACAAGGGGATGGCGCGTTCCACACTTTGAACGCTCGCACCGAAATTTGCAGTACTCCCCTGTGCATAGGCCTTTATTAAAGTCCCAGCTCGCTCCAGTCCCAGTTGTGTTGTGGCAGCTCCTCCCACCCCTCCCCGGGTGGGCTTCCCCTGAAAGGGCCGGTATACCAAAGGCAAGCCACTTGCTGTAAAAGAGCTCTCAACCCCGATGCTGCCCCATCGTATGGTGCCATAAATCAGTGTCCAACTCTCCCCACTTCACCTCAGGGTCCCAAGCAATACGGGCCCGGAACTCCTCGTCATATTGAACCCATGCGTAACCTCCTCCCGTGATCTGTGCCTTACAATTGACATCTATGTACTTAAAGATGGCCATGCAGCGCTCGGAAAACTTTTCTCAGTAAATGCTGGAGTAAATCAAAAACGCTGCTGTCCATGTTTTTATGGTCAATGGCAACTTAGGCCGCTTGGCCAACTCATATTCCTCTTCCTTAGAGCCCTCCTTAGACCGTACTTCTCTGTGCAGAAGCTTCAGAATTTCCACGTATTCTCCCTTCCTAATACGCTCCTTGGTTGCCAGCATTAGATGAGCACCCAAAGGCTTTGTCACTCCCATATATGGCAGTTTCTTAATTTTCAACTCCTTACTCTCTAAAGGCTCCCTACCCCCACCTCCTGCCTCTGTATTCGTCCCGCTCTCTACCGTTGTGCCCGGCGCCACACCCTGTCTCCCGTGCTTACCCCTGTATCCTTAACGTATTTACCTCTCTGTAGTCTCACCTCCATCACCAACTCCTTACACTCTAAAGGCTCCTTACCCCCACCTGCTGCCTCTGTATTCGTCCCGTTCTCTACCTTTGAACCAATGAAGATCTACCTGCTCCTCACCTCCCTGCCCCTGCACCTCCTCTGACCAAGCAGGAAAGTTGTCCAAACCTTCCGAAGCCAGGCCCCCTGCCGGGTCCAAATCTACCAGCCTCTCGCACTCTGGATCTAAACCACCCCCCAGCCCTGCCCCCAAGCCATATCCCACTCAACAAAATTAGGGGCCCGTCCCCCCCCACCTAGGAGATGGGGCCGCCCAGCCAGCCACTTCCCCCTTCCCAACTGTGCCCACTAGTCCTCCCCAACTGAGCCCCCCACTGAAAATGTCTCCCCCTTGCAGAATAGGGAGGAGAGAACAGCAAAGGGCTGGATATAGTCCCCATATACCCCGCCTCCCCTAAGACACCAAGCACCGTACCACCGCCTAACCCATTAGCAGATACACAGGTGGAATCTAGTGCACCGAGGGCAGGCACGAATGACACTGTGCTGCCCCCACCCTCCACGGGGCATTCCCTCCCTGCCAAAACTCGTGCATGTGAAGCAGGCTTTAAGAACTCCCCACCCACCTCCCAGCTGAGCATACCTGCTGCCTCCAACAATTGGGGAAGCAACGACCTCCCTGCTTGCCCACCCTCATCCACTAGAGCATCACCCAGCACCACAGACAGCGAGGGAGAGCGTTGCTTACTGCCCCCCCCTCCCCGGTGCCTACCTCTCACTGCGGGAGCCGAGATTGACCTTTCCACACTGCCCGAAGACAGCACCCGGGGGACCGCTTGCATGTCTCGCAGCCCCGATAAGGAACTACAGCCCCCACGCCATGGGCCACCCGACTCCCCTGACACTCTCCCCTCCCCCCCCGATATGCAACTCCAAAGCCTGGGCCGCTTCTTGACCCGCGGGCGGCCCTGCTCACTCACCGGGGATATTCGCCTACGTTTGGGTGACGTGCAAGTGGCCACCACCACTGCTATGCCCGCCGAGGCCTGCCGCGTGGGCCGCGCCGGCCCCGCCACCTTGCTAACCACCAAGTCCATTTGGCCTGCTTCTCTCAGGAGCCGGAGGGCTTTGAGAATGGGATAATCTTCTTAATACATCGTGCCAAAGAAACCTAAGCTAATCTCACACAAAAAACTGCCAAAAACTGCACTAAACTAAAGCTCCCAGCCACCAGGTCACCAAACTTAAAATGGAGACTGGGAGCAGGAGCCCAAAGTATTTATCATTGGGCTCCAATTGGGCTATAAAATAAAGGAGCCCAAAATAAAATGTCCGGCTATAGTGGAATGCCCCACCTCCGCCCCTTCAAAACTCATGGGGGGAGACCTCTCTGTAGTCGGCTACCCCCCAAACCCCCTTTGTTTCCCACAGTAGTAAGGCTACAACCTTCGCTCCCCCGCCTTTAGCGTCCCCCATTTACCCCAATAGTGAATCTTTACAGCTCCCACCGGATGCTATGCATTGTATTTTAATCTTCCACCTCCCCAACCTGAGCTAGATGTTCTGGAACCTAGCACAAAGACTGATTGCCTCCCTTCCCGAGCTGGATATTTTACCCCTGGTGTAACATTGGCCGTACGAAGAAGAGGGCCAGGGCGAGCTGGCGGCCTGACTGGGAGAGAGTAACTTAATCTACTCTCTCCATTACACAAGAAGAAATTGCTAATTAATTTGGCATAGCTGAACATCTGTGTTTAAAATGCATTCCTGCCCACGCAGCTGATCGAGGATTTGAGCGGAATGAGGTGAAATAGTAAAGTGTTGAACTCCCGCCAGGCAGAGAGCTGTGAGGTATTTTTACAACCAGAGTCTGAGAACTGATTGTCAGATGTCAGGTTGGTGTGCATAGCCTGACCTCAACGGAAGCTGTGTTAATCCCCACTTCAATTCAGCAAATTAGAATGTAAACCAGTCCAGAAAGAAGCTCCGAGTGAGTGGTGAGGTGTGTGCGGGCCTTGGTGAGACTGGCAGTAATCACTGTGAGGGAAGGGCAGTGTGGGCCTCTGTGGGGCTGGGTGTGGGACAGGAGGGGACGACCAGGGGATATGAAGGGCTGCATGGGCAGTGCTAGGTTTATAAAACAAAAATAAGTTGCAGGCTCTGGTCAAAAGGCCACTGCAGCTAGCTTCACCCGTTGCACCTGCCAGTCCTGCCAATGGCACTATCAACACAGCTACAAGTGTCCCCCCCTCCATGTGTTATTTGAAAAGTGCAACCCCGCACTTGGCGAAGACTGCATACTATGCACAACCACAGTGCATTATATTTTAGCCTTTATATTTGATTTCTCAGTGTGAATCTTGTTGTCATATGATAATCACTAAAATAACATCAGCTTGTGTGTTCTGTCAGAGCATCTGGTATAGGGAGATGAGGTGCCCTCCACTGTGAGAACAGAAAATAATAAAATATAATTAAAAATCACCCCTGCTCTTTTTAGTCAATCCAATTTTCAAAACTTTATTCGACATCAGTCATAAAAGCATTTCCACCCTAACACTATACAATAAATACTAAGTCTAAAATACACAGAATTTAAGATAAGTATTAAACGAAAATCCGTTGAATACAATAAGCTGTTAAAACATTATTAAGAACAACCTTGACACTTACTCACAAGTCAAAGCATTAAAAACATGGTAACCGAGACACATCACTGCATTTTTCCTAGTATAGTGTGTGTTCGAATCACCCAGGCCCAGGCCAAAAACTTTGCAACAGCAATTACGAACAGTGAAGAACAATCAGTTTCCAGAATTCTGAGTGCTGTTGCTTGACTACGCGTCCCCAGATTAAGGAAAACGGGTCTTATCCATTTGTGCCGTGGGTTGGCATATAAAGGGCAGCAAAACAGTACATGGGAGACATGCTCAACTTGATCTTTACAGTGGTAACAATGCTCGTCCCAGGATGTAGACCATTTCTTTTTAAACACATTTACTGGGAGTGATCCGACTCTAAATTGAAAGTACAACTTCCTGTTGTGCGGCTTCTCAATCAAGTCCCAGTACGCTTCACACGAGGGAGACATTTTTAGGTCCAGGAAGCGACTCGTCAGCGAAGAGTTAGTCCCATTGGCAAAGGTTCTAGGGTTCACCATCTCCCAGTACATTTGTTTCAGCCTGATCTTTGAGGGGAAGCAGGACACATCGTATTACCCCATAGGTGGTCTAGTTTTAACTGTGACAATACCCCCCGTAATTCTTTCAACCAGACAATTTTACGAAAGCGGTCAAGTAGAACAATGTCTGTCAATGCTGAAGCATAGTGGGCTAACTCTGGGGTCACCATTAGACGTCTCCAATATAACAGTGGATGCAGCCTCGCTAAGTCTGCGATGTTTTTCCTACCAAGGTCTAATTTCTAGGCATGGGCGGATTTTGCGGATTGGCAATCCGCGAATTTGCGAATTTGCGGATTGCGAAAATCCGCAAAATCTATGAATTCTCGCGGATTTTGCGGATTTTTTTTTGTGTTCGCACGGGTTTCTGCAAGTTCGCGAGGGTTTTGTACAATTTTGCAAATTGCGAAATTGTACAAAACCCTCGCGAACTTGCAGAAACCAGTGCGAACACAATGTGCCCAGCCTACTCATGTAACAGACATGCCGGCTGTGTTTGCGCCCTGGAAAGCCCACGGGTGGGGGATGCACAGCACTTGCATCACCCTCTCTCTGCCTGTCATTGCGCGCATTGAAGCCCGTACATGCCAGTAACCCGATTCAAGGCCCCATTCTCCCGATTTTTTTTTTTAAATCTCCCACTTTGCTCTTCTGAAATGTTGGCATGTATGATGTAACTATTTTACAATGGCGCCAGCAAGCTGCCAGCGCCGTTGTAAAATAGTTACAAAGTTAGCTTGCACAGGAAGCACTTAGATAAAATAAAGCAGCACCTGCTTCGTTTTATCTAGTGGTTCCTGTGCAAGCTAACTTTGTAACTATTTTACAACGGCGCTGGCAGCTTGCTGGCGCCATTGTAAAATAGTTACATGAGTGGGGGTTCAAGGGGCGTGGCTAGGGCGCCGATGTAGGTGGACGCGGGACTCCGGAGCTCCTCCGTGCCCGCCTCGCACCACCACACATCCTGCACCCCGACTCACTCCTTGACCCCCCAACAGTGCCCAGGTGGACACCAGGGGCACGCAGGGAGATTTTGGAGGACCGGGGGCCCCTGTAACTGCCCCCGCCGGACTTCCATCGGTGAGCGCGGCACACGGGGACGGGAAAGCCCAAAATGGCGGCCGCCGTCCTGACGAGACGCGCCTGGTGACGGAGCCCGAGCGAAGGGGAGAAGCCCCCTGGAGCTGAGGTGGCGGCCCACTGGTGAGAAGAGACCCTCCGGGAGCGGGCAGCGGTGAGGGGCAGAGGCTGCCACCCTCGCGGGCGGATTTGGGGGACCGGGGAAAATCGGCCTGCCTGACCCCAAAATGGCGCCGGCAGAGACCCGGCGATCGCCTTGGCGGCCGGCTGGAGACCCACTGGACCCGCGTGGGGCACTGAGACAGCGTGGGGCACCTGACCTGCCCCCCTGGTGGTGATCTGAGGGGAGAGCCTGCACCACGGGGGATCTGGGGACACGCGAGAGCGGCAGGCGGCGAGAAGAGTGGGGGACGAGGGACGGGCTACCTTCCCCCACGCGCCTTTGACTTTGAAGGCGGGAAGAGGCACCTATCTGGCCTTGACGGTCGTTTGCTGGGCCGCGGTGGCCGCGTGGGGTGCTGGACCTGCGGAGAGCACCTCTCCTGCCCTCCTGGCGGTGGCAGTACCAGGGAGCCTGCGCCACAGGTGATCGGTGGCACATGCGTGAAGAGGGCGACGGGGGGAGCAGGGGACGAGTTGCTGGCGTCCCGCCCTCATGAGGCGCTGAAATAAAGGACGGAAGAAAGCGCCTAACTGGCCGGGGACGCCCGAATACAGGGGGCCACACTGGGACTGGTGATCAGTGGCGCACACCCTGCCTGAGCCTTCCAGGTGCCCTGACCTGGGGCGCTGGTGCCCCACGACGCTGGTGGGACAGGACCTGGCCTTTGGACGATACCGCGGACCGGACCCCGCGAGGCGCAGGCCCAGAGATCGAAAGGGACGGCGGACCTGAGGAGGACGGGGAGCGGGAGCATCGGCGGCCGCTGCGGAGGCATCGGACGAGCGTTGCCCGCAAGGATGGTACGTGGCAGCAGGAAAAAGGGCTTCGAGACCCTGAGGTTGGACGACCCGGGGCACCCTGACGACGACGTCCCGCCTGGGGGGGGAGCTGGGGGCTCGGCCCACCCGCGAGACCCCTCCCTGGGAGACATTATGCAGGCGATTGTGGCATCGCGGGAGGCTCTCGAGAAGCGCATAGACACCATTGGGTCGGACCTGACCCTACTGAAGGACGACCACAAGAAGCTGAAGGAGCGAGTGGCGACCTCTGAAGTCACCCTGAAAAGTCTCCCAGGGGACGTAGTGGAGCTGAAAAAGTCGCTGGCGGACATGGCACAGAAAGTACGGGTGCTGGAGCTCCGAGCGGAGGACAGTGAAGGGCGCTCTCGGCGCAATAACCTCCGCCTCGTTGGGGTCCCTGAAAACACAGAGGGGCGGGACGCGGTCACCTACCTGGAGGGCTGGCTGCGATCTGAGGTGGCCCCGGAGGGGCTCTCGCCGTTCTTTGCCATTGAACGGGCACACAGGGTCCCTGCGCGTCCCCCCAAACCGGGGGCGCCTCCGCGTCCGATTGTACTGCGCCTCCTGCACTTCAGGGACAGAGACCACATACTGCAGAAGGTGAGAGATGTCCCGGACCTGAGAATCGACAACAGCAGGATCATGATCTTTCCGGACTTCACCAGAGATGTGCAAAAACAGCGGGCCTCCTTCCTGGCGGTCAAGCGAAAATTGAGGTCGCTACAACTGCCCTATGCTATGCTGTTCCCGGCGCGGCTGCGGGTGGTCGATAGAGAACGCACACACTTTTTTACAACGCCACAGGAGGCCTGGAGCTGGTTGGATGCGAGGGGGGAGCCGAACACGGACCCCGCACCACAGACCCCCCCCAGGAGACACTCCACGGAAACGACACCACCGCGACGATCTGGCTCCCCTTCGGACTGGCAGCAGGAACGGGCCAAGGCAGTGCAGGCAGTGGTGGCCATCAGCCAGGGGGACGCCAGCCCCTCCAGCAGCGCGTCGGAGCAGTCGAAAGCCAGTGCTCCCAGCCCTGGCTCCAGCAGCGGGCACGAGCTGTCAGAGACAGACATGCCGGTGGTGACTCCCCAGACGGCGGATGGTATCCTTGGCTGAGGAGGCTCGTGGGACACTGGCCACATAAGTAAGGTATTGGGGCGTGCAGGCGGGGGGGCCACTACTGGACGCTATGCAGTGAGGTGCGAGTGCCCCCCGGGACTTCTTACTGAGACCTTGGGGACGGGGAGAGTCGGGGGACCTCTCCTGTTTGCTGTTAGGGGTGTGGGGCGGGGGCGGGGGGTTTCGGGCCTGTATGGAGCCGGCATCGCTGCCTCTCCAGCCCTATTTTGTAGTGACACGCTTTTTGATACTTGAGTTTGGATGGGGTTTCCACGTTGGTTGTCTGTCCGGGGGTGTGGGTGTTGGGGTAGTTTGACTATGCAAGTTGGGGGGGGATCGAGGGAGGGACCTAGGCGTGCCGGGGGGGTTGCTGAGAGGGCGAATGGGGCTTGGTGGACTCTGACATGGGATCCGACTTAGGCTACAAATGTCTCACATGGAACGTAAGGGGGATGCACTCGATGCATAGGCGCCATAAGATCCACTCCTATCTGGTCAGGCGGGGCATACACATAGCCTTCCTTCAGGAAACCCATCTGCTGGACAAAGAGGGGAAGGCGCTACAGAGGCGCTGGAGGGGACAGGTCTTTCACACAGGTTACTCTGCTTATGCTAGGGGGGTGGCCGTCTGGATACGGGCGGGGGTCCCCTTTCAATGCACACAACAGGTAATTGACCCGGAGGGGAGATATATAATGGTACGAGGCAAGCTGGACGGGAGGGACCTTAACCTGGGTTGCGTGTACGCCCCGAATGTGGACCAACCTGCATTCCTCTCCCTACTGTCCAATAAACTAGCCCAGTTCTTAGTGGAGCCCCTGCTACTGGGCGGCGACTTTAACAGTGTGGCTGACACCGCCATGGATAGATCCCACCCCCCCCTTCCGAATGCACCAGCTGGTAGACTCGCACTCGCGCGCTCAGCCTGGCAACGCCAGTGGGGACTGGTCGACTCCTGGAGGGCTAACCACCCGGCGGACAGAGACTACTCATTCTTCTCCGCCCTTCACGAGTTACATGTCCGTATTGACGCCTTCCTGTGCTCACAGGACGTGCACGCGGAAGTGTGCCACAGTGAGTACCTCACGCGCTCGATCTCGGACCACAACCCGCTTCTTGTGCGGCTGCGCTGGTCGCAGATCCGCCCGAGAATACCGGCTTGGAAGCTCCGCCCTGAGGCACTGGAAGATCAGCTCTTCCGCGCCACGATCGCCTCGGGCATCGAGGAGTATTTCCAGGTGAACGCGGGCACGGCGGGTTCGGCCACAACGGAATGGGACGCTTTCAAATCCGTACTACGGGGCCAGTGCATTGCGACGTCATCGGGCGTGCGGAGAACACAACTGGCAGAAATTGAGAAGGAGGACGAGACCCTCCGGAGGATGGAGAGAGAGAGACCTGAACGGCCGGACATTCACGAGGCCCTGCTGGGGGCGCGGGAGGCGGTGGCGGCAACGGTGGAACGCCTCCGATGCTTTGATTACAAGGCCTACCTAACGCGGGCGCACTCGGACCGCGACAAATCGGGGGCTCTACTGGCCTGGTTGGCCAACCCGGCCCGCCGAAGCTCGGTCATCCTTGAGCTCAGAGACCACGCGGGGGCGGCGAGGTTTGATCAGCAGGGGATCAACGCACTGTTTTACGACTACTATACAGAGCTCTACCGCAGCAGGGTCCTCCCTTCGGTGGAGGAGTTCCAGTCCTTTATGGAGGGTCTTGACCTGCCGGAAATGGAAGAGGCGGACGCGAAGCGGCTCGGGGACCGGATCATGGAGAGTGAGGTGCGGGTCGCCATCAAGAGCATGGCGAGGAACAAGACACCGGGCACCGATGGATTCCCTACGGAATTCTATCTCACCTACGTGGATCTCCTGGCGCTCCGGCTGACGTGGCTCTACAACGAGTCGAGGCGGCTGGGCTGTCTCCCTGCGACCACGAGGGAGGCGTTGATTGTCCCCCTACTGAAGCCGGGTAAGCAGCCATGGGACAGATCGGCGTACCGCCCCCTGTCCATGCTCAACCTGGATTACAAGATCCTGAGCAAGGTCTTGGCGACGCGTTTGCTCCCCTACATGCCCGTACTGGTGCATGCGGACCAGTCGGGTTTCATCCCGGCACGCAATACGGCGCTTAATGTGCGACGACTCCTGCACATCCTAGAGGCTGACACATACGATGGCGACGAGGCGGTGGTGTTTGCTGTCGACATGGAGAAGGCCTTCGACAGCCTGGAATGGCCTTATCTCTTCCATGTGCTACGAACGCTGGGCCTTGGCGAGGGCTTCGTCGATTGGACGAGACTGCTCTATACGAACGCGACGGCGAGAGTCAGAACAGGGAGGGTTATCTCTGAGATGTGTGGGGTGGGCAGGGGCACCCGCCAGGGATGCCCTCTTTCCCCCTTGCTGTTTGCCCTGGCTGTCGAGCCTCTCGCGGCGCGGGCCCGGCTGGGCCGGGCTTATCGGGGCCTGGACGTCTATGGCCAAATACACCACATCGCACTGTACGCTGATGACCTACTGATGTTCCTGGCGGACTCGGCGGACTCCCTGCGCGGAGCTAAGACTCTCCTGCAATCGCTGAGTACGGTATCTGGCCTCCGAGTGAACTGGGCGAAGTCCCATCTATTCCCGGCCCGCCCACGGAGAGAATGCCCGCAAATAACGGAAGGCGTGACTTGGGAAGGGAGATGCCTGCGATATCTTGGCACCTCGATCTTTCATGACAATGCTGATGTCCTTGAGGGGAATATCGGTACGGCGATCAGGCACGCTAAGGGGAGCTTCGACTTCTGGGGCACACTCCCATTGTCACTCATGGGGAGGGTGGCGCTTCTCAAGATGGTGACCCTGCCGCGGCTGCTTTACTTCTTCGGGACCCTACCGATCTGGATCCCAGCGAGCTACTTTCGACGGCTGCGGTCAATGGTCATCGGCTTTCTATGGGGGGCGGGCAGGCGTAGGGTGGCCCTTGCCACACTTCTCCGCCCTCGGACGGACGGAGGTCTAGCTGTCCCAGACTATGAGCTCTACTACTTGGCGGCACAGCTGCAGTGGCTGACGCAGTGGGTGGCACGGGCTAGGAGAGAGGCGGACGGGTCGGGGGAGCCGGCGGGTCCGGTCCAGGTATTATCCCGGATTGTCTTGGGGCTTCCGATGGGGGACTTCCATCTCATGCAGGAGTTTGCAACGGCCAGAAAATGCTGGAACAGATACCGCCGGAGGTGCGGTGTCGCGGTCCCGTACGCACCTGAGATCCCACTTAGACTCTGCGAGACATTGCCGCACGGGGGCTCGTGGCACGGGCTGGACGGCTGGGATCAGCGGGGGCTCTCATCCATGGGCGATCTGTATGAAAACGGGGCGATGTTGCCCTTCGACCTCCTGCAAGAGCGCTTTGAGCTGGCGGGGGGGGACTTCCTCCTGCATGCGGCTTTAACGGCGGCGATCCGCAGGCACTGGGGGGCGGGCATGTCGGAGCCGACGCTGTCGCTGGGCTGCCAGTACGTCGTGATGATGACGGGGACGGTCAGGGCGGTCACGTGCCTATCCCGACGCATGGTCTCGGAATCCACCGCTCCACTGTTGGCCTTGAAGGCAAAATGGGAGGCTGATCTGGCGACTGAGATCCCCGAGGAGGCCTGGAATGGCATACTGGAAAGGGCCCGGAATGGCACGCGCAACGCGAGATTCCAGCTGGTGCACTTTTATGTCCTGCATAGGGCTTACCTAACCCCTGACAAACTACATAAGTACTTCCCGGCCCACCCGGCGTCCTGCCCGCGTTGCCCGGCGGACCCAGCAGACTTCCGGCACATGTTCTGGTCCTGTCCCGAGCTGGGACCCTTTTGGGAGGAAGTAGTGGAGGTTCTGAGGGAGGTGACGGAGAGGGACCTGCAACTCACCATGGCACATTGCATGCTACACTGGTTCCCGCACACATCGAAGAACAAAGTCACTAGCAAGTTCCTGGACTTGGGGCTCCTCCTGGCGAAGCGGGCCATTACGTCCCAGTGGAAGGCGTCCCGGGGCCCCGTGGTTGAGCGCTGGAAGGCTGAGCTGCTTAAATGGGCTAGATGTGAGGGTGAGCTTCGCCTGCGGGCCGCACTCAGGATAGACAATGACATGGCACTGGAGAGAGCCAGGGCGTGGGAGGGGCTGGTCCTCGATCTCATGCGCCTGGACGAGGAAGAAGAGGACTCCCCGGTGCATAGTCCGGCTCAGGCGGGGCACCCGCCCACCGAGGGGACGGCTTAGGCCCACCTTGCTGCTTCACTACCCTTGCGTTCCAATGTGATGAACTATGACTGTTCGCTGATAAATCCTGTTGCCATGTCTCGGAGTAGGTGACTCTCTGGCACGCCTGGGGGGGTGGGGGGACCGGAAGGGGGCGGGGGGTGGTCGGGGGGGCTCAGGTCGAGGGGGGCGGGGGAGTTGGGGACGAGGGTGTTACGGGGGGAGGGAGGGGGTTTTGTTAGAGGGGGGTGTACGTTGACTCCTGATTCCACTGGGCTTGAGACATGAGAGAGGGTGTGTTCGGACTGAAAAGCGGCTCTACCATCTCCCATCCAGCCCTTCCCTGTTCATATTTCGCAAACAACTCAAGACTTGGTTATTTGACCAATAGCTCCACTTTTTGTTAGGTCTTCTAAAATACTGATCCATCCCTTACGCCAGCGCCGAGACGCCTACGGGTATTCGCCGCGCTTAATAAATGTTAAAATAATAATAATAACTGGTGACTTTAGATATACACGGATTGTCCCAGCGCAGTTTCTTTTGCCCGTGACTTTGCCGCTCGACCTCAGGGGTGTGAGCTGAATGGCTGTGTGATACAAGAGTAAGGGGACGGCGCTTCAACTGCATATCAATGGGAATGGTTTGATTATACTGTATGACTCTCTGATTTTGCTGCAATAAAAAAATATTTACAAAAAAAAAAAAATGAGTGGGGGTTCAACTTTTTTTTTGCGGATTTTGCGGGAAATCCGCAAAATTCGTGGATTGCGGATTTCCCAAAAATTTGCAAAATCCGCGGGCGTAAAGGATTTCCCGCTCATGCCTACTAATTTCAAAGGAACAGTAGGCGTACTTTGCGGCACCCCTACCAGCCCCCGAAAAAACTTGTTTTCTGCCGTAGTCAGGTTTGCTAGGTTACAGAATCCCCATAGCTCTGAACCGTATAAGCTAGCACTAATAACTTTCATGTGATAGATCTCAAGAACACAATTTACTGGTTTAGTAAGAGAAGCTCTATGTTTTAGTGATAATGCTCCTGCTAGTTGGCTAAACTTTAATACAGCAGTATCTATGTGTGTGTTCCATTTCAAATTCCCCAGTAGTGTTATTCCAAGGTAGGTGAAAGCATCTACCTGCTCAAGGGGAGTGCCTTTAAAGGTGATAACGCCTTTAAACAACAAGCGGCGGTTCATACACATAAACTTTGTCTTGCTGGTGTTCAGTTCTAAACCTCGGGAATCACAGAACTCGCCAAATGCGTTGACCGCCTTTTGGAGACCGCTTGGTGTATGTGATAATATAAGCGTGTCATCCGCAAACATTAGGACGGGAACATGTGAACCAGCTATTATGGGGGCATCAGAAGGGGATCTCTTCAGGAATTCTACTATACCATTTATATATATCGAGAACAGTGTTGGCGCTAAAACGCAACCTTGCCTCACCCCACGCTCTACAGGGAAAGGCTTGGTTACTTCTCCCTGTGACCCCCATCTAATTTTGGCGTAATTATTTTCATGCAGTCGTACAAGGAGAGTAAGAAGTTCTTGGCTTATCCCTGCATCAGCTAGGACCTTCCAAAGCTTGTCCCTGGGGACCAAGTCAAAAGCTGACTTTAGGTCCACAAAGACAGCATATAGAGGGCCGTTATTTAAGGTGACGTTCCTCCAGTACAGGGCAATGAAGTAAAAGACCTGGTCGATGGAACTTGTCAAGGGACGGAACCCCACTTGGTATGGTGACAAGATGTTATTTTCCTCTATCCATACTTGGAGCTTGTTCTGCACCATACGACCCATCAGTTTCTGAGCTGAATCTATGAGACTGATGGGTCTATAGTTGCTGGGGAGGGATTTGTCACCTTTTTTAAACACTGGGAGGATTTCCGCTCCTTTCCAGGACAAAGGTACTTCACCACCCATCGCCACTGCATTGGCAAGCCAAGCAAAATATATACACCATGTGTTCCGATCACTTAGGTAGACGTCTGCTGGTATACCGTCCATGCCTGGCGCTCTTCCCCCCGTTACACAGTCAAGGGCAAGACTTACATCTTTTTCATTAAACACATTATGCTTGTAATAAACAGTTGGTGGCATAGTAACACAAGCTTGCGACTGATTACGAGCATATTGAGGTTTGAAGAATTCTATCCAATTATTAATGGCAACATGATTTTGAGGGGGGGCAGCCAACCCTCCCCTATCCCACTTTACCGTGGACCAGAATAACTTCGAATCTTTGGCCGCGCATGCAGTTTTGAGCTCACCCCATAGTTCCTCGTCCCACAGCCTCTTTGCCTGCTTTTGTGTGCGTCTATAAGTGTGCCTGGCTTCCCTGACTGCATCGGCGTTCCCCGATTGAAGCTCTCTACTAAGATTCTGGCATGCCAGTCTACAGCTTTTACAGTACCACCCCTGCCTACTTTGGTGTTTTGTGGCCTACTGGTTTTAGGAACAATGTTTGCAGTCTGCAAAAGAGTTTTTTGTGAGCCTCCATCAAAATGTCTCGGAAGTTAGAGTTACTTGTGAGTAGTTTTATGTTATTTACTTCCTCTTCTACTACTCTCTTGAGTTCATCTAGCTTCCCCTCCTCCTCTACTAGCTTCCCCCATTTTAGATGCTGCTGCTTGTTTGTACATACTAGGTCCAAGATCACCCTCTCTTCCTCTGAGCTTACCCCCCTTTCCTCTAGATAGGACTTGAAGGCCATACACAGCGGGTTATGATCGCTTTCCATTCTTTTTACTACGGTCATATCAATCAGTTTGCTCCAGACCCTGGTATCTACCAGGAAATAGTCTATTCTACTGGATGCCCGACCGTTGTCAAATGTGTTGTTCCCAGCACGGTCAGAGGATGTGCGACCATTTGCGGCTCTAAGGCCTCTAGCTAGACAGAGGCTCTTCACTTGAATGGCCACCATACTCCATCTTTTAACTGCAGCTATCTCAAGCTGGGGGATTCCCCATTTGCTATCCCCTTCCTCGGCTAAGAATTTGTCCTCTTGACCCAGGGGTTCAAAAGTAGTATTTAAGTCCCCCCCAACAATAATAGATTGTTCTAGGGGCAATGATTCTAGCTCTTGTTCGAGGACCGTTATTACGTCTGAGGTCTTTCCCCCTCTGACCCCCTAATATATTTATTAAAAAGGGCTAGCTCTTCACCATTGTCCCATCTAATATTAACTGATAGTATATCCCCGGTAGGAAGGGATCTTTGCTGGATTGTACAATTCAGCGACTGGCGAACCTAAATCAGCATACCTCCTGATGGGCGGCCTTTGCCATTTGTCACTGCAGAAATAAAGAAGTTGAGGTACCCCACCCGGTATACAGGGCTTGGTGACCATGTTTCTTGGAATAGTATAATATCATGTAAGTCGATGAAAGCACACCATTCAGGGGATGTTACTTTATTCGCTATCCCAGCAAGATTCCAAGAAATAAAGGTCAATGTTGATTTAGCTGCGGTGGGCCCTAACTGGCCAAGTCTTGAAAGGTTGCTTGTATTTATGTTCTGCTGTGTAGTTTCTGTTACTAAAAATTTTGAAGGGATGCCAAGGGCATCATCTAGGTGAAACTCGGATAATGGCTCACTGCTATTACACTGGACTAGACTGCTATACCCTTCCAAGGTATCGGGCCCCCCCTCCCTTTCATTACTATTGGGAATTACCATACGGTTGGCTACCTGGGTCGGGGCTAATGAACCCTCCTTATTAACACTACCATTATCTGTTTTCACAACATGAGAGTATCCTATCATATTATTTTGATATACGAGTCAATCGCACTCGTTTAGGTTTGACAATACTGCAAATCTATTTTCTAAGTTTACACCCCAGTCACAACTTCGGACACCCCCACCCCCACCCCGCCCCTTCTGGTAGCCACTGTGGTCCATTTGGTCCTCAAAACATTTGGTTTAGCAATAAAGCTTCTTCTGCTGTAAAAGAAGTCAAGTGTGAGAGGGATGATTTCTGCTGTTCTGCGTTGTGGGGGCAGAATATTAGGTAGAATATTGGGCAATACTTCTGGTCCTTTAAAGTTGAGTACCACACAGTCGCCTTCAAATCTTTTATGGCTACTGCCTATCCATTTCACTCTTCTGGCAGTTAGTAATTCCTCTGAGAGTTTTTGTTTACCCCAGTGGGAGATGTGCATGTTATTAGTCAGCCAATATAGAGCTTTACTTAAGAGTGATTGGGGGGACCCTGTCTGGCCAAGCTTCAGGGTTGGTACATTAGCTAGGACCAGGATCAGTGGGGATGTTTCTACAATTAACTCCATTGGACCTGGTTCCAGGAAAGAATCTTCCCTAGGCCCGTTACTTATCAATGGATCTGCTGGGCGATGGATGTTTGCTGCTGTGGGGATAAGTGGATGAGTCGGAACCAACGACTCCCTAACTTCTCCAGTTCCACCTTCCTTATGTTTTGTTTGCTCGATTTTGTCCACCATCTGGTTTGGTATTTCCCCCATGTTTTCATTTGTGTTCAACAGAAGACCCTCAAGCTTGTTAACTTTGTCATTAAGTTGGTCAATCTTAGATAACAATGGCTTGATTATACCCCTCATTTTTTGATCAAACATTCCCATGAGTTTCTTAATGTTGGCCTCATCCCATAACATACTGCCCTCATCCTCTACCCCTACATCCTCTGTACCATTTTTCCTAGGTGGAGTTGCTGGTCTTTTCCTGCTAGAGCGTAACCCGCCACGCTTAGGTTGTCCCTTTGTGGCCCCTCTAGTCACCCTAGGCGCAGGAACAGGCACAGGTTTAGGGGAGCTATCCTCCACTATTTCTAGGTCCAAGTCTGCGGCATCATGATCAACCTCATCTATTTTACTTAATGTAGCAGGTGAGGATGCATTGTGAGTGGGGCTCTCAGTATTAATCTGGGAAAGCACCACTGCTTCACTGAAGTCTTCTAATTCCTGTAAGTTAACTCGGGGTGAATCGGTTGAGATATAAGTAGGTGTTGGGCTCAACCCCAGGGAAGACCTTCTATCATTGTTTATCTTAGCGACCACTTGGAATAGATAATTATCCATGGTGTTTGAAGGAGCAGTACATTGCTTTTGTTTAGACATACCTGTAACAACACTCAACAATCACAGTGGCCCAAAATTAATAACAAGCCTATTATCCAGAAGCCACTACTTACAAGTACTATGAGACCTCCCCTTATATCCGTTTGTAAGCGCTATGGTACTTCGTAATTATCACAAAGGGTTGAAATCACTCACGAAGATAAATGAACAGAGTTCCTGGCCCAGTCTAGTCTCTGCCAGTCGCGGACTGTCGCAGACTGTCCCGCCCTTGTCCCGGGCTTCTCCCGGGACGCTCCCGCCCAGCGGGAAACAACAGGTCCTGTTATAGGAGGGAGGTGGTTGGGGGCGGGGCAAACAGGGAGAGCGTCCAGGTGCAGGTGATGGCAATGCAGGGACTCCTGGGAAATGGAGTCCCTGTCCCTCACCTGGCGGCCGCAGCCCTGCTGGTCTGTTCTCCTCCCGCCCGGCGATGCAACCAAAGTTCCAGGCAAAGATTTTGATCCTCGGCGAAGCACCCAGCAAGACGGGCGATGCGGGACCCGCATAGCGGGTACCGCGAGGTACCGAGGTGATAGAGGTGATCAAAGCAGTAGGTAGGTTGCAGGGAATAAGCAGCAGGCTCCCTGATCAAGCAGTTAGGCAGTTAGGCGTCTCTTTTTAGTCATATTTGCATGGTGCAAAATGAAAACACTGCAGCGCGGTGCCAATTTTGCTGCCTATAAAAATAATGGAGTTTTGTGCCTCTATCAATATGTGCACAACTTTTATTTAAGCACATCTTTTCCCACTTTGCAGCAAACTTTGAAATATTATAGTGAGTGCTGCTTGTGGTGATTAGTGTGATAGGCATGAATCCAAATTTGTAAAAAAACCCAAAATATTTACGTTTAAATGCGCAGTCTTCAAACAAAGTGAACCCCTGGCTCTTTTCAAACAAATTTCTTAACTTGAGGGTATAGCGACGCGTATTGGCAAGCCGATTTAAAGAGCGCTTTATTGTGAGCATAAATCTCCGTCTTCTGTAATCCAACAATGTTCTCTCACAACTGCCTAAATTAGCACATTGTTGGCACAATCTTGGTGCATGCGCTCCCTCTCCACAGTGGGGGTACGGGCATTATTTTACGCCTCACCACTTTCAAATGTCACCAGCCTCCTCTGCAGGTGGGGTCACAACTGGTCAAGCAGATATGTCCCTGTGATGTCTAGATGTTACAAATGAGCAGGGAAGCCATCTTAGATAAATGTACTAGGCGCTAGTCATTACTAGTCACCCAGCTACATAATGGCTTCACTGAAAATACTGATGCCAGTACCGGATGTATGAAGACCTACACCCAGAGTGCACCTTATAGGTGCCCACTGAAACCTATGAATCCTCTAGTGTTCTGGCTGACTGGTATCAACCTTCCTGGCACCACAGACAAGTTTCTGACCCGCTGGAGGTGAGAGCCCGCACTTTGAGGCCAGAAACAATGCCTACTCTGGAGGAAGGTGTTCATATCTCCTCCCAGCAGGATAGCTAGTTATGTACCATATCCGGGTCAGAGGCTTCAAAGCCACTGCTGTCATTGATATGCAAACCTGGCTTCCCCCAGTCCTGGGAAACACCACCTCCTGCCCTGAGGCCCGTTCTGCACCAGAGGAGGCGGGAAAATTAGCTAGTCAGAAGGCATATCACACTTTCAGGCTGGGCACACCCCTAAAGTGGGCAGCCTGAAGTGGACAGTCGAGGAAGAGTTTCACCATCTTGTTTTTGGTGAAACTAGGAATTCTGTGTCAGGTTTATGCCCACAGTAAGTGGTCATATAGGCACTTAGCAAATTTCATATGCCACTATACTAATTCATCATTAATCCTCTATGTGTTCAGAGTAACGTGCTACTCACAGAAAAAAGCACTTTGACACCTCATTAGGGGTAGCAAGCACTATATAAATGCAACCCTTTCTCCCTCTTCTATCCCTCTGATAATATTCTCAATCCAAATAACTGACTAAAATCCACCACTCAAATTACTTTCATATTACACTATACTAATTCACCACTAAGCCTTTATCGGTTGCGGAGTCGCGTGCTACTCACCAAAAAAGCGCTTCAACACCACTCATCATGGGTAACAAGTGCTATATATATATGTATACATAGTTCTGTCCCTCTTCTATCCCTCTGCTATCCTTCTGAATCCAAATACTGACTAACCTATCCACCACTCTAAATTACGTTCATATTTCACTATACTAACTCAACACTTATACTTCTTAGGTTCCGGAGTAGCATGCTATTTGCCGAAAAAGCACTTCTACCCCTCGTCAGGGGTAGTAAGCGCTATATAAATGCAATTACAATACAATACAATGTGCTAATGTGGTAAATCCGATGGGCCATGTAGCCAAAAATGTGCAAACATAGTCTGCGCTGCCCTATAGTATGCCTCAAAAATAGGTGCATTAAGTCCTCCAGCTGAATAAGGTAATATAAGTGTGGCCCACTGCACGCAAGGTCATTTACCGGCCCAAGCGAGACGCACCAGTAAAGAGCATAAAGTACTGAACAATGTCTTTAGCAACAAAAACGCTACATTAGCCAAGAAAAACAGAAAGCATGGAAGCACAACCTTTTTCATGATTGCTATCCAACCAATAAGAGAGAGCCGGAGACGCATCCATCTGCCAACCATTTCGGAAAGCCTCTGCACAGCCCTACCATAGTTTTCGCATATAACTACATCTGGATCAGTACGGACCTAGACCCCCTAAATAGCGTACAGGCAGTTGTCGACTGGAGCAGGAACTCTATCTAGGTGGACACCGTTGCCTCAGCAAGCAGAAATATCAGCAATTTATTCCAGTTGATAAGCATGCCAGAGTGTCCGCCAAATCATACCACTTCACGCAGAACTGGAGACAAGTTACGCTTGGGCTCGCAGACATACAAAAGCGTATCATCTGCATATGTAGAAATTATGAGATTGTAATGTGCACAAGTGAAAGGTTCTGCCACCAGGAATATAAAAGAGAGCGGACACCCCTCGTGTGTGCCTCTTATGATAGTAATCGGAGCTGAGATCAGGCCGTTTACTCTCACATTTGCCACTATTTCCCTATGAAAGGCTCGGACCGGCTTAAAAAAAGTGGCACCAACCCTTACGCGTTGCAGCACCACCAGCATAAATTTACATTTAAACTAATCAAATGCTTTCTCCACATCCAAGAAAATGGCTTCAGCTCGCACGCCTGGATCAATTGGAGAGATTGCGCCAAGCAGGGTGTGAAGATTGTAACGACTTGTGATGAACCTAGACCCCTCTAGACCAACAAGGCCAGGAAGCAAGGGCGCCAACCTGTTGGCCAAAACGTTAGTGAAACGTTTCGTCTCCATATTAAGTAATGATAATGACCTATAAGAAGAGCAATGGTCGGCTGGTTTGCTTGGATAAGTTAGGGAAATCAACAATACATCCTGCAGGGTCAGAGGGATCAGTCCCCCGTGGAACATCTCCTCAAAAAGATTAACTAGGTTTGGAATAAGTTTATCCTGATAGGCCTTGTAGAAGGCCACTGTGAGGCGATCAACACCGGGCGCATTACTAATAGGCATATTTTTCAGTGCTGTGACAATCTCGGTTGAGCTGAGTGTGATGGTGCTTACTTATTAGTTACTGTACCTTTAATGTACCAAGAACCTTTCCTTTAGTGGTTCTGGAACCATGCTTTGATTGTGTTCTCTCTTGGTCAGTTGTTATGCTGTCTCCTGTGGCTGAGGTTTAATAAATACCTCCTGGCTTATATTCCTGGTTCCTGAGCTTTCATTTATACAGAGGACACCACATTTTTATGGCGACGATCGGGTGAACCCATTCCACCTCAACACAGAGAGAGAAAAGAAGAAGATTTCCCCTTCTCCTCCAGCGGCAGTTAATATAATGAAGAAGGAAGCGGAGTCTTCCCAGCGGCCGGTATAATTAAAGGCGGTGAGGAGTAAGGCGGGAGGCTTCTCGAGGAGAATAATTTTATTAAAAGAAAAGATCTGTCTTTACGTGAAATTGACAAAACGAGCAATGCTCGCGCCGAGCAACGCTCGTACTTAAATTGCTTTGCTCGCGCTTATGAAATTGACACAACGAGCAATACACGCGCATGAATTCCTTTGCTCGCACTACTCTGCTCGTGCAATTGTGATGAAACAGCGCCCTCTGACGTCCCGTTTAAAAAACGCAACGCGCTGAAATAAAAGAACGTTTCTTTTTTTTGCGCAATCATCTCATATTGCATTGTCATCAAAAGAATCTTCTTTTGCATATAATTAAACTACGTGTACAAGAAAGGAAGACAGATCATTCTAATCTAACTATTGTTGAAGGATTCCATGATCTTCTTTTATTCAACAATCGTTTAGTCTAGAGGAAAAAGAACACAGCAAGAGAAAGGAAGATTCTGAAAACAAAGTCTGCTTGTTGTGAACATTCTTCCTTTTCTAATTAATTCTCCTCTTTTAAAAAGGAAAATAATAAAGAATTTAACATAATTACAACTTAAAAAAAAAATAAAGTCTTTGACATGCAAAATGTAACTCAACCCGCATTTTTTTTAAATACTCCAGGAGAACCCAATATAAAGTGGAAAAAATGGAAAAAGATTTTTGCCAACTACGCAAGAGTTTGTGGAACTAACCTCAGTGCAGAAAGGAAGCTAGCCCTCCTTTTACATTGTTTGGGAGGAGAAGGACAAGATGTCTTAGAACATCTCCCTGATCTCTCTGCTGGAGAACAATGTAATTTAAATGAATACGAAATTGCGATTGCACAACTGGATAAACACTATCTTCCAAGAATCAGTACCATTATGGAACGCTATCACTTCAGCTTAAGGGAACAAAAGAGAGATGAAACTGTAGAAGACTATGTTTCCTCATTAAGGAAACTAGCTTCCTCTTGCAATTTTGGCTTAACACTGGATGAAAGGATTAGGGATCAATTTGTGCTCAGATGTGCCCATGACGAAATAAGAAAAGAACTCTGGTTAAAAGATGAACCACCCCTTGAAGAGGTTTTAGCAATAGCTAAACAAGTAGAACACATGACAAAGTGCGTTGGGGAATTAAAAAAAGAAAAGGATAAAACTTCTATCGTTGAAAAGAAAGAAGACACAAAAGTTGAAGAAGTAATATGTCAAGTCAAGAAACAAGAGAAGAATGAAACTCAGTCTGTCTCAGGAAAAGATGACTTTTCTACAAATCCCATGTTTCAAAACAATTTTCCAGGACAAAGTAATAAATTTGCATGTTTTAGATGTGGCCAAGTAGGCCATCTAGCCAATTCTCCAGTGTGTCCTGCATTAAGAATTATATGCAATGTATGTGGCAAGAAGGGACATTATGGTAAATGTTGCAGATCAAAAATGTTTAGACCTGACATGTCTAGAAAACGTTGGAATCAGTCCCAACCACAAGTCAGAACTGTTACATTTGAGATAAAATGTGAGGAAGGGGATCATCCAATTCATCCTGTAAAAGTAGGAAATGTAATGATAGATTTTAAATTCGACTCATGTTCTCGTATTACCTTAATTGATGAAGAATTATTTAATAATCATTTTGCTGGTAAAGTAAGACTAATGAGATCGGATGTTAGGCCTCTTGGGTACTCAGATAACCCAATTAAAATGGTTGGTTGTTTCATGGCGGAGATTGAACTTGAGAGTAGAATTATCGTAGGAAAAATATATGTGGCAAAGAAGGGTGATATCTTGTTGGGCTGGGTACATCAAGGTCAACTTGGTGTAACTTTAGATCCTAATGCAGATCCGCAAGTACAAATTCATCAGGTATATATAGTGGAGAGGAATGAGTCGGATAAGGAATTGGGAGAGGATTTAGCTAGTAAATTTCCAAAAGTATTTAGAGAAAACTTAGGGTGCTTGCAAGGTTATAAGCATCACATTAGATTAAGAGAGAATGCTGTCCCTGTCATAGCGAAAGTTAGAAGAATACCATTGATGGAACAGGATAAGGTAAAAGAAGAAATAGACAAATTGTTAAAGAATGATGTCATTGAACAAGTGGAGGCTACTGAGTGGTTGGCTCCCGTTGTCATAGTTAAGAAGCCAACAGGTGAGATTAGGCTCTGTGTTGATTTAAGAGCATTAAATAAGGAAGTAGTTGTGGACAAATTTCCCCTCCCGAATATTGATGAAATGGTTAGCACCCTTGAAGGTGCCAGATATTTCACCACACTTGATCTTGCCTCAGCCTATCATCAGGTTGTATTAGATGATTATTCTCAGGACTTAACTGCCTTTATCACCCCCATGGGTACTTATAGGTATAAAAGGATGCCCTTTGGCCTTGTGTCAGCGGCTTCCGTCTTTCAAAGGATTATGGCAAGAATTTTAAAGGGAATATCTGGTGTAAGATGTTACCAAGATGACCTACTTATTTACGGAAATAGTTCAAAAGAACATTTTGGTCGTGTGTGTGCTGTGCTCAAACGTTTGGAGGATGCAGGTATGACACTAAAAAAAAGTAAATGTAAATTTGGTGTGAAGGAAGTAAATTACTTAGGGCATAGAATAACTGACAAAGGCATCTTTCCAAAAAAAGAATTAGTTGACACCATCAACAAAATAAAAGATCCAGAGAATAAGGAGGAATTAATTTCCTTCCTTGGTATGGTGGAGTTCTATGGAAAGTTTATTCCTAATTTTGCAGACAAAACACAGTTTATGAGAAGGTTGACATCGAGGAATGTGGAGTATGTGTGGTCTGATGTATGCAAATCTGAATTTGTAGGGATTAAATCTGAATTGAACAAGGCTCCCTCTCTTCAGGCATTTGTCCCAGGTCTACCTACAATTTTATTCACCGATGCCAGTGAAAAAGGACTTGGTGCTGTCCTAATACAAAAAAGAAATGGGAAGGACAACTTGATTTGCTGCTCCTCAAGATGTCTAAGGGGCTCGGAATTAAATTATTCCGTTATAGAAAAAGAATCCCTCGCCATCTATTGGGCTCTGAGAAAATTAAAAAATCTAATTTGGGGTACAAAGATTCTAGTTTTCTCAGATCATAAACCATTAAAAGAAATTTTTGATAAGAAGGGTTTGTATTCGATCTCTTCAAGAATTAGAAAATGGATTGTTTCGTTACAAGAGTTTGATTTCTCTGTTGAATATATTCCAGGCGTATCAAACAAATCTGCTGATTGTCTCTCGAGAATGGTTGGGAAAGAGAATTTTGAAGAAGATGATGTTGTAGGTTGTTGTGATGAATCTATAAACGTATGTGAGATTACAGAGGGAGCGATTGAAGAAAAGGAGTGGAGAGATGAACTTGAAAAAGATGAAGAAGTAAAAAGAGTAATGCTTTCCTTGAGCAATAATTCTCGCTTAGAGAAACCGTGGACCTTGGTTTCTGATGAACTTTCTATTCACTCTGGGTTTTTAACTCGGGGAACAAAAATGGTTCCTCCACTGGGTATTAGAAAGAAACTTTTATCCCATGCTCACTCTGGGCATCTTGGTATTGTGAAAACCAAAGAAATTTTACGCATGCAATTGTGGTGGCCAGGGATGGATTTGGAGATAGAAAGGTTAGTGAGAGATTGTCCAGAATGCTCTGCCAGTGACAAAATTCTAAAAACTAGACAAATGCCAATGGTTAAGAGATCCCTTCCAAGACATCCTTGGGATGAACTAGCCATAGATATAGTTGGTCCTTTGTCAGGTGTAAGTGATACACCTTATCTTTTAGTTCTTATGGATCTCTATTCCAGATGGATTGAGGTGAGCGCTGTAAGGGAGATCACATCTGAAGAAGTAATAAAGTTTCTAGATACCATCTTTAAAAAAGAAAGTTTCCCTAATAGTCTCTTATCAGATAATGGACCACAATTTTGTTCAAGGGTTTTTGAAGAGTTTATGGAAAAATCAGGTATTTTACATAAAAAATGTTCTTTATATCACCCAGAAACCAACGGTGCTGTTGAGAGGGTTAATAAAACCCTGAAGGAGGCTATACAGTTAGCAAGATCATCTGGATTAAATTGGAAATCTGTCCTGCAAGACAGAATAAATGCTTATCGCTATGCTCCCCACACAACTACAGGTAGATCCCCCTTTGTTTTGTTTAAAGGAAGGGCTCCCAACACCTATCTGTGTCCTGGTTGGATGGATCTAAATAAAGGTCTGGTTGATAATGGAATAGGTGAATGGCGAAGGAGGGAGGAGAAGAAGCAAGATGAGAGAAAGATTTATTTCGATAAAAGAAAGTGTGTAAATGCTCAAAAAGTTCTTGTTGGTGATCTAGTTCGCATCAACGCTCCTGTTGGTTGTAGAAATTGGTCCAAATTCTCTGATGTAAAAGCAGTTGTGAAAATATTCAGGAATGCCATTAAAACAGAAGATGGTAGAATTTGGAATAAAAGCAGAGTTGTTGTCGTTAAGTCAAGAATACCTGTACCTGATCTCTCTCATGATAGACAAGGTTTATCTCATTCGTTTTCCAATCCTGCCAATGATCTTAACTTATCCATGTTTCCCTCTAGATGTCAAAGAATATGTAGACCACCCTCTTATTTGAGAGACTATGCTTTGTGACTTCTCCATTTTCATTATTGTTTGAATTTTGTTTTTGCTTTACTCATTGTTCTTATTTTTCTGTTATGGGGAGATATGTGATGGTGCTTACTTATTAGTTACTGTACCTTTAATGTACCAAGAGTCTTTCCTTTAGTGGTTCTGGAACCATGCTTTGATTGTGTTCTCTCTTGGTCAGTTGTTATGCTGTCTCCTGTGGCTGAGGTTTAATAAATACCTCCTGGCTTATATTCCTGGTTCCTGAGCTTTCATTTATACAGAGGACACCACACTGAGGGGATCCATTAGCCACTCCCTGTGAGTGTCAGATAGCCATTTCATAGCAATATGGGTCAGGTAGTCCACCACAAGATGCTCATCATAACTGAGTTGCGAAGTGCATAATTCGGAATAATACCTCCGAAACCTCTCTGCAAATCGTGCAACACCACACACAGGCTCTCCCCTCTCATCGAGCACTATCAGCCCTTCATTTTCTTCACGGCTAGGTATGACCAATGCTGCCAGAGTAGGCCTTTCGCCCTTCTTGTATACCCTAGCAATAGCATACCTTCCAAAGTGTGTTACCTCTTTCCCGTCTAATTCATTAAACTCGTCCAATTTGGCAATAATCTGCTCCAATATATGACGTTCTGCTGTCTCCTGAGAAGCGCATTCCAGCTCGTATAATACAGTCGCTAACATCCGCAAATGACTTTTAATGGAACAAAGTACTCCTGCTTGTTTTTTAATAGTAATCCTGTGAATGAAAGCGTTAAAGGCCTCCCAAATAGAAGCCATTTGTGTAACTGAGCCTAAGTTAGTATCAAAATAGTAATAGATCGATTGTGCCAGCTCTTTGCAGAATAGTGCGTTAAGCTGTGAATACTGTGGAAAGAGCCAGATGAATGCCCGCAATCGTACCTGCAAGCGATCAGAGTATGTACAAGGTAAATGATTGCAGGTGTATATTAGACAACACAGTGTGGGAAACAAACCAGTAGTCAATAAGCGTGTGAATGACGTGAATAGAAGAGTAATGAGTGTACTCCCTACCCTGTGGGGAACGATAGCGTCATGCATCCACCAGGCCATTAGCCTTGGCGATTGCAGCTATAGCGCTGGCTGCCACCAACAGCAATCTCAGAGGGACTCTGGAGCGGTCCAACTCAGGGGACTGTACACAATTAAAGTCACCACCCCACATGTGTCGGATGTTGCCATAGCAAGGGATTTTACTACGGAGGGAATATAAAACTGCGGATCATCATAATTTGGTCCATAAATCCTCCATACGACAATGCACGACTCCATATATGTCACCCGAGTCCACGCAAACATCCTGTAATTTAATACTAAATCCCTGGCGAGCCCACACCAGGACACCCTGTGCATGGTGAACCCAGCAGCGGAACACTGAGTAAGCAGCCTAGTGGAAGGAGCTAAAGTTTTCTCCTGCAATATACCCACATCAATCTGGTGGCATTGCAAGAACAATGCCACTTTACTTCTCTTCCAATTATCATTCAACCCTCTAACATTCCAGGTCAAAAAGCCCTGTGTAGTCCCATGTAATGTACTGATGTAGTGTGAATGTACCCCATCCCAACACTCATCTCTCAACCATCTCACAAACAGCAAGTGAAGTTTTCCCATTAGATTAGTCAAATTCTGCCTGTGCCTGTTTAACATCATCTAAAAACTACCATTCCCCACTTCACCCACGCCATGTCCCCCAACTTGTGACATAGCCACTTATGACCCACCCCACATCCTCCCAAAGCCCCAACAACTTACCCCTAAAGAAACTGTGTGGAACACACATGAGGGCGGAGGTTACGGGCCAACCACTCCTGTAAATGAAAGTAGTTGCAAGGCCATCAATGAAAAGTGTAGTCGCATTCATCAGCAATCCTCTAACAGCAATCATACAACAGTGCTACCCTTCCTCACCAAGAAAAGTATTCGCACATAGTATGCTGCGAGGGCGATCTGCTAAACAAATTACATCTAATTCAACCCTTAGTCAAGAGTATCTAGTAGGCGTATATTTAAAAAACATGCCCCCACATTCCAAACACTTTATGCCAAGCTGAATCAAAGCATAGCCCAACTATCTTCTCAGCAATGAATTAAAAACACATAAAACAGCATAATTGTTACATTTCCTATACCCAAAAGTTACTGAAACAAGCATTACTACTTTGCTGTTCACCAAGTTTGTGGGAGGCCACCTGACCCTGCTCCACATGCTCAGACGTGAGACGACCAGCCTTAGAAGTTTCATGCTACTTAAGAAATTGATGCAAGGCTTTGGGGGTCAGTAAAGATCTTAGGGCTAGATGTAGGTAAATTGGATTTACCGAGTCTTAAATACCGAATTTTACCGATTCGGTATTTCAGATTCGGTAAATCCTATGTAGGTAAAAAATCAGTAAAATATACCGAATCGGTAAGATTCGGTATTTACCGAATCGGTAATTACCGATTTGGTAAAATTGTGAAAAAGTCAAGGGTGGCAGGGTGTCACTTTGACACCCTGTTGCACCCCTGATTAGTGTTGGTGTGCACGTGTGGCATACATACATGCCATAAGGGCATATATGTCTGTCACATGGCACAGGTGTAAATGCACATTTATGCATTTACATAGGAATTCCTTATTTACCACCAACTAATAGTTGGTGGTAAATAACGAATTATTAAAGCCCTGTAGCACTGTTTACAATGCTTTCTACATTTCATTTACCGATTCAGTAAATTCTTAATCCGTAAATGTTGATTCAGTAAATACCGAATCGGTAAATCCCGAATCAACATTTACCGATTCGGAATTTACCGAATCGGTAAATAAGCCTCCTACATAGGGAAAGGCTTTTACCGGTCGGTAACGGCCGATTTCGGCTGTTACCGACGGGTAAAAGCCTACCTACATCTGGCCCTTAGTCTTCTCATTGACAGCCCCGTTAGCAGCACCGGGTAAAGCATCGCATATTCCATCAGGAGCTCATGTAGATTTCTTTTCACCGGTAAAAACTGCCTCCTTGCCTCCTGCACATGTGGGATGAAGTCAGGGAAGATGGATAGTTCTGTTCCCTCGTAGCTAAGAGTTTGTAATTCTCTAGCATGACACAGCACAGCATCCCTGACCCTATAGTTAAGTAAGCATGCTATAATTGGATGAGGCTTTGTCTCTGGCACCAGACACACAGGCAAGGAGTGGTGAGCACCTTCAACTATGAACGTATCAGAGAAGGTCTCACGTCCAAGCAAAGTTATAGCCCGCTAGCAGGAAAGGCGACCTCAGGGGATGCTCTCTCATGGTGGTCACGGATCCATCGAACACATCAGAGTCTATAAAGCATAGGGCAGACCCATGCGACTCTGTAATTGTTACAACGTAGTAGAGTTTTGCAGGATAGTGGTGACAGCCACAGGAGCTTGCCTAAGCAGTCGCAATCTTGATGCCAGCAAGCTCTGCTCCCTACCATGTTGGCACATTTTAAAATGTTTCTAAGAAAAAAAAACATTAGGAAGCTGGGTTATCAGATTTTCTTCAATGCTTTAAAAGACATATAATGATTATGGACCTTACTTAAAGTTTGACAGACAAGATACTCCATCACAAACGTGGTGTATGTCCCAATTGCCGTATTACAAATGCTTTACAGCCTATGGTACTTTTAATACAGTGGATGGGTGTTTGAAAAGGGGTCTCTAGTTGGCTGTGGTTTGCACCCTGTACAAGTAGGGACCCTCAATCAAGTCAGGGTAATGGAGTCACACAGCTCACCCCCTTGGTAGCTTGGCACAAGCAGTCAGGCTTACCTCAGAGGCAATATGTAAAGTATTTGTACATACACACACCTCCATCCCATTCGCCGGCCCCGCCACCCAGCTGACCCGCCCTCCCAGGCTCCTCACTTAAGGGGCCAGCGGGGGAAGAGCCAGGAGTGACCACTGTGCCTTTGTCAAGGCCTGGTCACCCCTCCTGCCAGCCGCCGCTCCTGCTGCCTGCCAGCTTCTGCTTCAGCGACCCAGCCGCCGCTGGGCCGCCCGGATCATCACCCCTCCCGCCTCCCGCGACCGCCTCCCGCGACCTCCTTCAGCTACAGAGCGACCCAGCCGCCGCTGGGCCGCCCGGATCACCCCGCCTGATGCCTCGCCTGCCCCCGGGCCGAGGCCGCCGCCCAGAAGCTCGACTCCCTGCGGCCCCGCCCACCTCCATCCCATTCGCCGGCCCCGCCACCCAGCTGACCCGCCCTCCCAGGCTCCTCGCTTATGACGCCCCCAGAGCGACCGCGCAGTGGACGCGCGCAGCGGGAGCACCAAATGAGCGCCAAAGGTGCGCCAAAGGTAAGCCCGTCTGCGCCCGTCCGCGCCTGGACCGCGCCCAGTGCCAGGACCCCTGGTCCCCGCAGACCCCAGCCCGCCCGCCGGACGTACGACGCCGCCACCCTCAACGCACTCAACACCGGCCGAATCCCAGGATGCTACCGAGCCACCCCGAGACGCACCCATGGACCCTTCAGCTGCCACGCCTGCAAGTTCTCCTGCATCCGGACCTGCCTCGCACCAGCACCCGCCAAGCCGAACACCAGCAGCAACCACCTCAAGTGCATCCTGCTCAACACCCGCTCCGTCCACAGACACGCCATCGAGCTCTGGAACCTCCTCGACACCACAGCTCCTGACGTTGCCTTCCTCACGGAAACCTAGATGAACGACTCCTCAGCGCCCGACATCGCCATCGCCATCCCAGAGGGCTACAAGATCACCCGGAGTGACCGCACCGCCAACCAGATGGGAGGAGGCATCGGCATCATCCACAGGGACACCATCCACATCACGACCAACACCGACGACACCCTGACTACCGCCGAACACCTACACTTCCAGATCCGCACCGACCCGAAGACCACCCTCAGAGGCACCCTGATCTACCGACCCCCGGGACCACGCACACAATTCAGCGAGGACATCGCCGACTTCGTCAGCCCGCATGCCCTCACCTCCGCTGACTACATCCTCCTGGGGGATATCAACTTCCACCTGGGGAACAACAACGACCGCAACACCATCACCCTGCTCGACAACCTCGCCAACCTCGGACTCAAGCAGCTGGTGTCCACCCCCACCCACCTCGCCGGACACACACTCGACGCCGTCTTCTCATCCAGCAAAGACATCGACTTCAGCCACGCCACTGGATTACACTGGACGGACCACAGCTGCGTCCACTTCACCTTCAGAAGAACGACTATCCACCACCACCAGCAACAGGTTGCTCGAAGAAGCTGGAACAAGATCTCAGCCGACCAGCTCGCCGCTTCCCTGAGCCAGCACCCTCCCGCCAGCTCAGCGAACCCCAGCCAGGCCGCCGACAACCTCACGAAACGGATCAGCAACTGCGCGGACGAACTCGCCCCACTGAGGACCCCGCCCAGCAGACCCGGCAGCAAGAAGGCCCCATGGTTCACCGACGAACTCAAGAGCTCCCAAGAAGAACTGCCGAGCCCTCGAGAAAGCCTGGAGAAGGGAGCCAACACCGGACAACATGACCACCCTCAAGCTTGCCACCCGGAAGCACCACCAACTGATCCGCGCCACCAAGAAAACTGCATTCAAAGACCGGCTGGACAACAACGCACACAACTGCAAGGGACTCTTCTACATCGTGAAAGAGCTCTCCAACCCCAACGCCGAAAACAACAACATCACCCCATCGCAAGACCTCTGCAACTCCCTCGCCTCCTACTTCCACAACAAGATCGCGGACATACACAACAGCTTCAGCCCTCAACCGACGCACGCCACGACCGAACAACCGCCCCCCACCACCACCCTCCGCGCCTGGACTCCGATCAGCACCGAAGACACCGTCCGCATGATGAACTCCATCCACTCCGGATCTCCGACCGACCCCTGCCCTCACCACGTCTTCAACAAGGCCGACGCTGTCATTGCACCCCACCTGCGGGACATCATCAACACCTCCTTCGACACCGCCACCTTCCCTGAGAGCTGGAAGCACGCCGAACTCAGCGCCCTACTAAAGAAACCAACAGCGGACCCCACCGAACTCAAGAATTACCGCCCCATCTCGCTCCTCCCGTTTCCAACCAAAGTCATCGAGAAGACCGTCAACAAACAGCTGGCCGCCTTCCTCGAGACGAATGGATCCCTCGACCCTTCACAGTCTGGCTTCCGAGCCAACCACAGCACCGAGACCGCCCTCATCGCTGCAACCGATGACATCCGAGCCCTGATGGACAACAGAGAAACAGCGGCCCTCATCCTTCTAGACCTCTCCGCGGCATTCGACACTGTCTGCCACCACACCCTAGTGCAGCGCCTCAGCAACGTCGGAATCCAGGAGAAGGCACTGGAATGGATCATCTCCTTCCTCGACGGAAGAACACAGAGAGTCCGTCTACCACCGTACAAGTCAGAGGCCACCAAAGTCATCTGCGGCGTCCCTCAAGGATCCTCGCTGAGCCCCACCCTCTTCAACGTCTACATGAGCCCCCTCGCGGCCATCGCACGCCAACACAACCTCAACATCATCTCCTACGCTGACGACACCCAGCTGATCCTTTCCCTGACCAACGACCCCGCCGCCGCCAGAGCCAACCTTCACGAAGGGATGAAAGACGTAGCCGAGTGGATGACGACCAGCCGCCTGAAACTGAACTCAGACAAGATGGAAGTCCTCATCCTGGGCGCCTCGCCCTCCGCCTGGGACGACTCCTGGTGGCCCCCCGCCCTGGGCACCGCACCCAAACCGACAGACCACGCACGCAACCTGGGCTTCATCCTGGACTCCTCCCTCTCCATGACCAGACAAGTCAACAACGTCTCCTCGTCATGCTTCAAAATCCTGCGCATGCTACGGAAGATCTTTCGGTGGATCCCCACCGAGACCAGGAAGACGGTCACCCAGGCCCTCGTCACCAGCCGACTGGACTACGGCAACGCCCTCTACGCCGGAACCACCGCCAAGCTCCAGAAGAGACTCCAGCGTATCCAGAACACCTCAGCCAGACTCATCCTCGACATCCCACGACACAGCCACATCTCCGGACATCTGAGAGACCTGCATTGGCTCCCCATCAACAAAAGAATCACCTTCCGCCTCCTCACCCACGCACACAAAGCCCTACACGATCAAGGCCCGAGCTACCTCAACAACCGCATCAACTTCTACGCTCCCAAACGCCATCTACGATCAACCAGTCACGCCCTCGCCGCCGTCCCCCGCATCCGAAGAACGACAACAGGAGGAAGGTCCTTCTCCTACCTGGCCGCCAAGACCTGGAACTCCTTCCCGTCCGACCTGCGCCTGACCCAAGACCATCTCTCCTTCAGGAAGAAGCTCAAGACCTGGCTGTTCGAGCAGTAGCAGCACCCCCCTCCCCCCAAGCACCTTGAGACCCTCCGGGTAAGTAGTGCGCTCTATAAATGTCTTTGATTGATTGATTGATTGATTGATAGTAACACATTGAAAACACTACAAAAGGAGTCCACGCCAGTTTAGAAAAATAGCCAACATTTATCTGAATAAAACAAGACCGACGCGACAAAAATCAAAATACAGCTTTTAAAGGATTAACAACATCACTGCTAGACTATATTCCCGTCCTGTGCTGCAATTTTTAAAATCCCATGTTATGTGACAAGGTCAACTCGTCATAAGCACAGGGCAGGTAAAACCCTTGACGAGTTGACCTTGTCACAAGCATGGAAGTGGTTACGCATGTTTAGTCCATAGAAATCAGTAAATGAGTGTGTTTCAGCACATAGGCCCAGATGTAGGTAATAGCCAATTACCGAATGGTAAATACCGAATTTTACCGATTCGGTATTCACTATTCGGTAATTGCTATGTAGGTAAATAATTGGGTAAAAATACCGAATCTTACAGATCCAAGATGGTGCGAGAAGCAGGGAAGTTGATGCACCAGAAAAGCAAAACATTGCATCGGTTCCTTACTACGCAGGAGAGGTAATGCGCTGGTTGTTTACTGCTGGGCTGGGGAGGTGATGCAATGGTTCCTTGCTGATGGGCAGGGGAGGTGACACATTGTTTCCTTACTGGTAAGGGAGGTGATGCATCGGTTTCCAGACACGTGGCCTTGGTTCCTTACTGTGGTGTGGTGTTGATAAAGAATTGGCACCCAGGGCGATGAGTTTGAAATCGAGACGTGCTGCTTCGATTCCACAGTGATTAAGCAGGTGCTGCGTTGAAGTTGGAGCAGTGAGTCATGGACTTTGGTGATGCAGTGCTCGAAACTCACGCTGCAGCAGTTCTTCTGATGGGCTGTGATGGAAATCTTGGGCCTGCGTTGTAAGCTGTCATCGTTGCATCAAGTGGGGACCACACTCCGGAGCTGGCAGCTGCGAGGCCTCAAATTTTGCTATGATGCATCGATAAAACAGATGCTGGGAGTTGATGTGTGGATTTTCTCCCTACGATCACCAGGTTGCACTTTCACGGCCCAGGAATTGGATTTGGCACCACTTGGCAAGTCAGGACTCTCAGCAGAAGAGCATGGGGCACTGGCAGTCTTTGATGGCCGTAAAACTACTTAACAGGAGGTAAGTTCATCTCAAACCCTTACGGAACCTTGGAAGCAGAATACATTAAGCAAAGTCTAGTCCTTTCACTCCCAGGACAGAAGCAGCAAAGCAGCAGGCCAACACAGTAAACAGTAAAGGAAAGAGCAAAGTAGCAGTCCCTCCTGACAGCTTCTCCAGCTTTTCCACTCAGCAGAATGTCCTCAGTTCAGAAGTGTCAGCGGTCCAAAACGTATACCCCTTTCTGCCTTTGAAGTAGGCAAAACACACTGCTTTTCCCATTCCTGACTCAGACATACTACAGGGGGATGGAGACTGATTTGTGTGAAGACAGGCACATCTTATTCAGGTGTCAGTGACAACTCCTCCCACCACTCTACCTCAGGAAGGCCCAGGAGCCTGGTGATGGGCCATTAAGATATGCAGGGAACACATCTTCTCCCTGTGTGTGACAGTCTAGCGGGAATGCATAAACAGCCTAGCTGTCATCTTGACCCAGACGTGTATCCCACAGACAGGCAGAGGCACAAAATGTTAAGCAAGAAAATGCCCACTTTCTAAAAGTGGCATTTTCAAACTTAATTTTTTTTTAAAAAACTTCACCAAAATATGTATTTTTTAAATTGTGAGTTCCGAGACTCCAAACTCCAAATCTTTATTTGCTCCCAGTGGGAAATTGAACTAAAAATATATTTCAAGGCAATTCTTATGTTATCCTGTGGGAGAGATAGGCCTTGCTGTAGTGAAAAATGAAGTTAGCAGAATTTTACTATAAAGACATGTAAAACACACCACTACATGTCTTAGCCTTTAAATAAACTACACCCTACTCATGGGGCTGCGTTGGGCCTACCTTAGGGGTGACTTACATGTAGTTAAAGGGAAGTTTGGGCCTGGCAAATTGGTATATTTGCCAGGTTTACATTGCAGTGTAAAATTGCCAACTCAGACTCTGCAGTGGCAGGCCTGAGACATGTTTGCAGGCTACTCATGCGTGTGGCACAATCAGTGCTGCAGGCTTACTAGTAGCATTTGATTTGCAAGTCCTGAGCACACATGGTGCACTTTGCTAGGCGCTTATTATTAAATCAGATATGGCAATAATGGATAAACCAAACACCAGTACAATTTAGGTAGACAACATATGCACTGGTTAGCAGTGGTAAAGAGCCCAGAATCCTAAAGCCAACAAAAACAGGTCAGAAAAAATAGGAGGAAGAAGGCAAAATGTTTGGGGATAACCCTGCAGAAAGGGCCATGCCCAACAACAGGATATACACATTTTGACAGAACAGCCCATCCACCAATATGTAAGGCCCTATCTGTCAAAATGTCTACAATGTTCTGTAGCCCACTACATAATAGAAGGGAAATTAGAAACATGAATATATGGATAGTTAATAATACAGATCCCATTTTCATTCAAAATTAGCAAAGGCCTTGTTTCATGCTTACTCATTTCAACCTGCCGCTTTGAAGAGCAAACCTTATGGAGAACATTTAAAAGCTAGGCATGATCGCAGAAGTGAAAAGACGTTTGAACAAGAAATAAAAGAAAATACATGAAAGTCTGTACACAAGGTTTATTATCAGAACCTCCTTATAGTAGTAGCAGTAGAAGATTAGAATAAAAATTAAGAAGAGATGTGAAAAGTCTAAAAAGTTTGTGTCTCAAAACAACACCTTTATTTGAAAAATAATACAGAATTTTAAAGAAATTAGACAATCGTACAATAGCACTTGCGTTTCATAACATTAGATAAACCCATGGATTTATCTAACTGCCAAAACTTTGTCCTCAACCTCGCAATGAGGTTGGGGGTGACTGAGGTGGGAAGATAGAACAAGCACCAATGTTTGGTCAGTTCTGTGTCATAAATCGGAGGCATTCTCCAAAAGGGTTTCCTGTGGCCAGGACGTGGCAAACTTGTTACAACAAATGTTGAAATCTTTCAGAAAAATATGATCTCCTCACAGTATTTAAGCTACAAATGTTCTAGAAGGAAAAAGGGGAATCGAGGTAAAAGAATAAATGAAACAAAACGGTCTGAAGTTTCCAAACTGTACCCAATCCAGCTGGTGATGGTTAAACGGTGCCTGCTGTTTGTTGATTTGCCGAATATTTGAGATAAACCTAAAGTTTAACATGTACATTCTGATATGTTTACCACACAGAAAAGGTTCACCAGGAGATCGACCGTGTGATTGGCCAAAGTCGCCCACCTTGTATGGAAGACCGCAGCAAGATGCCGTACACTGAAGCTGTGATCCATGAGATTCAGCGCTTTATTGATGTCTTGCCAATGAGTTTACCCCATGCAGTGACGCGGGATACAACATTTAGAGGCTACACCATCCCAAAGGTAATACAAATAAAACACATAAATATCTTAATATGACTGAAAACCGTCATTATGCTAAATTAGATTATGTGATGAAAGGCAGCATGATCCAGATGAGCAAAACGTGCAGTGTCAATTTACTACTCAGTGGTGACATGGCCAATATTATATACTTTGTTCATAATTTGGACTCATATTGTAACAGCCTCTTATTTGCATTTTCGTCTGTATTTACACATATGGATTTTTTATATTTTTTTTAACCGTTTATGAATATCTAATTTGTGTTTTTTGAAAAATTACATTGAAAAGATTGTATTTTTACAATCATTTAATTGATACATTGATTTGATTGATACATGTACACTCATACCCGCATACCTGATGGATGGTAGCACCAAAGGCATTCATTTATTATAAATTAATACACTCTTATGAAAACATGATAATTCTAGTACAGATATTTGTATATCTGCAGCCATTTCAACTTTTAGGCTACTTTTACTGTTCTTAACTCTGCTGCATGTCAATCTACATATGTATTGAATGACAGCATTGAAAATTACTCCAAAATTTACTCCCTTCCTTTTAAAAATAAATACAGGCAGAGAAAAAGGTGGTTTTCTATATTTATCTGTAAAAATCAGTAAAAACTGAAAATATGGAGACTAATTCATAACAGTTGCAGTTGCATAACGAAATTTGAGGGGGCACCTGTGGAAAGTACATAGAGTGGGCCCAGTCAGGCCAGGGGCTCCCACCTGTGCACAGTGTCAGAGGGGGTCCACTCGAGCTCGCACCCCCCCCCCCCCCCAGGGGGCTGCGGGGATAAATGTAATGTTGTGCCACTGAATAGAAGTTCATGTTTGTTAGTTCCTACCTATCTTGCCTGCCGCAATTGCTTGGCTATGTCTTCCAGACTTAACATTATACTTTACCAGTAGATGTTCGTGGGTCTACAGTCTAATTACTCACAAGCTTTTACATTCTTCCAAAATAGTACTCTGGCTAAGGTCAAATAGACGTGGTATCTTCACTTAACAATTAAAAGAAAGCACAAGTTTAGTGAAAAGCTACTAAATACCTGCAAAGAGGCTTGTGATAATTGATGCATGCATGGCTCCTCTAACACATTATATTCAGCCCTTAAATAAACAAGAATAAAGTAACCCAGGCACAACTCTACAGCAGATGTGCAAACATAGAGCCATTTTCACTGTGGGGTGAGGGGAAGGGGCCTTGAAGCGGCAGGACTTAGTGCAGAGCGTTAACCGAGGCACTTTAATTCAGTGGCTCTCCCCTCTGTAGCGTCTTCCCCAGCCCGGGAGCATGCAACACAGATTATACCACACACGGGAGCTCCGGTTGAGCATAACTTTATTCTCCAATATTCATTCACCAAGTGACCATTACATCACACTTCCAAAACCCCACCCAATTGCCTCCTCCAGATAGTCCACAGTTACACTTTCAGAGTCCGCTTCACAGCCAAAAGGGTCCCGGTGTACATGGAATTGATAGGCAACACCTCCCCCAGTTACACAAAAAGTGACAGTTATCAGTTCAATTACATTTCTTCAATTAGTCTACAAAGAACTAGCACTTGTCTGCAAGTCCAGGTAGTCCTGGGTGTCTGAGGTCCATCCTTACAAGGTAATAGGGGCACAGAGTCGGGTATGAGAGGTAGTGTTCACTTCCGCAGTGATTCTATGAGATGGTGAATTGTGAGGTAAGTGTTTGAATTGTGATGTGTCTCGAGTGATGGATTTCCCTGGGCGACTTGCTATCGCCCTGTGTCCTTTGCGCCCCATCATCTGTAAAGGATCTGTAGTGTATGGGGTGTCCATCTTTTGTGCTTGCCTCTGCTTTGCTTTATCAGTACCGGTATCCTTTGTCAAAGACTGTTCCCTGAGCATGTCAGCACTGATCAACAAACGCTTACATTTTATTCTTATGAGCAGCATCCATGTCACGAAGTTTGCCAGTGTTCACTGTCTGATCTGAGGTCCACTGAGGTATTTTTGTTCTGATCACTCTTCCAAATAACAATGTAGCTGGATTCTCACCCATTGTGGAGTGAGGAGTTGATTAATAGGCTCTGGGAACATGGCACAGTGCTTGGTACAAATCAAACCCTACCATTGCGGCTCATTGTATTAGCCTCTTGAGGGTGCCAATACATCTTTTGACTATACCGCTGGCTTGAGGCCAGAGGGGTGTGCTATGTTGCTGTTTGATGTTGAGTCATGTGAAGAATTCCTTGAATTCTTTACTGTTGAAGGGTGAACCATTGCAAAAACCACAGTTGATGGACAGAATGCAGAACAATGTTATACATTCACCCCAGAACAGAGATCTGGGCCTAAATCCATCGTTTTTTTGCACTCCACGTCACCCCAGTGTCTGACTTGAGAATCTCTGGAATACCCCAGGTTGCAAAGATGTCATCAAGCCTGTCTTCAACTTTTTCATGGGCCATTGGGAAAAGCAGTTCCACCAATGGAAAACAAGAATATGCGTCTATGATTACCATGAGATGCTGGTGGTCCAAAGTGGTCCAAAGAAATCGATGGCGACTCTCTCCCAAGCCTGTGCAGGAAGATCGGACATTGTCACGAGATGCTGGGTCACCTTAGGGGACAAACAATTACAGATGTGGCATGCTTTCAGGTCTCTTATCTAATCTCGGAAACCACTCTCTTTCTCTTAGCGCTCTTTTTGTGGCGACAGTACCACGGTGTCCTTTGTGGGCCAACTCTATGACCTTTTGCCTCAGGCTTTCAGGCATAACGATTCTTAAACCTCTCAATATTATTACTTCTGGGGTGAGTGCTAACATCCTGTAAATGTTTAAACTTCTGAAGTTTCGTTTTGTCAGCCAGATGTCAGGTACTTTGTCTCCATGATTGTGTCTCGATGGGCTCTTTGACTATGGCCAGGTCGATGTCTTCATTGGTGGCTGCAACAATCTAGTCTACAGACAGAGCCACAGGTGTTCTAGACCTTACTATAAAATTGAGGTACTCTTCAGCAGTCCCTGATGTTGATCTTTAAAGATGTAGCAGTGCTCATGAAAAGTAATCCACTGGGATTTGATCTTTTCCTGGTTTGTATACAATCTTATAATCGTACTTCTGCAGCCTCAATCCCCACAATTCAATGCAAGGAGGCATCTTAGCCTTCAGGTTTCTCAATATGGTGAGCAAAGTCTGATGATATGTGATAACAGTCAGTTGTTTCCCATGTAGAAACACATGGAAATGTTTGCTGGCCCATACCACAGCCATACTCTCCTTTTGTAGATGGGAGTAGGCACGTTCTACTTAGGATAGTCTTCGACTGACATATGCCACTATATGTATCAGGTCTCTATAGTAGGTTGCCTCCCAGACCATCGATTGGAATGATTTATTGCATAAGGATCTGTAACATTATCCTTAGTAGGTTTCTCTCATTAACCGCGTTATACTTTCAAGACATTTTCTTGTCAGTGAAGATATCTTTAAAAAAATCCACACTTCCACGTAGTTGATTTACAGAGCCGCACACTTAATGAGCCTCGCTTACACTAGGACTTCTTTCCATTATTGTATTCAAATTTTGTTTTTTTTAATTTGTAAATTGGCAAAGACAAGGACATAATGCTATTAGGTCCCAATACATAATAAAAAGGACACCCAATACTGTTTTTAAAGTTACGTTTGTTAAAGCAATGTTGGCACCTTGTGCTATCATGAAGTAATAATGATATAAGTCACAGATGTGCTATATAAATTATGTTTCTGCACCATAAGATGTCAGTCACTAGCGTATATGTAATTTAAGTTTATGTATTTTGCCATAACAAATTGTGGTTCATTTATCTCACTGCTTTTGTGAGTTTGTCACATGTTTGTATGTTTAAACTAAATGTTAATACAACAACTTGTTTGTATATATAAATGTTTGTCTTTGCCAATTTGCAAACTGACTTTTTTTTGGGGAAGATATCTTCACTGCCAAAACATTCCTTGAAAGTATAACGAGGTTAATGAGAGAAACATACTAAGGATAATGTTACAGATCCTTACACAATAAATCAATCCAATCGATGGTCTGGGAGGCAACCTACTATAGAGACTTGATTTTCTGATTCCAGTCTCCACAGCCCCTAATTGAATCACACCCCCTTAGGAGACTATTTGTATCAGGGCATTGGGTTGGTTACTCTGTTGAGCAAGAATGGCCCCTAGTACCACCTGGCTCGCAACTACAGTGACTTTAGTGTGCAGCTTGGGATTAAAGTAGGCCATTGCCATCGCATTTTCAATCATACATTTTATTTCTTTAAAACTTCAATTACATTCGGTGATTACTGTAATAGAACGTTCTGCCATGTTAAGTCTCTCAACAGGGCACTCACAGTGGCACAGTTATGAATGTAGAGTGAGAAAAAGCTGCCCATGCCCAGCAAGACCACAGCATGGCAACATCTTGAGGGGGTCATGTGGATGACCGGCCTTGCACCATGTCTGGATCTGGGGCATGCCCCCATGGAAAATATGTGCTCATGGAATTTGACTTTGGTTTTATGGAATATGCACTTCACTGCATTCAAGGTGAGGCCAGCATTGGCTAGTAACTAGCACACATGTGCAAGGGCTTTTTCGTGCTCTCATTGTGTGCTTCCATAAACAAGGATATTGTAATTGAAAGCATGTCAAACAGGTTGAATTATTCTGAAGATAACATCTTGGAATATCTCAGCAGCCAATGATACTCCAAAGCTCAGTTTCTTGTACCTGAAGAAACCAACATGAGTGGAAAAAGTAGCAAAATACTTGCAGTTTTCTTCTAACTCAAACTGGTGATACCCTTTGTTAGGTCAAGGCGGGAAAAGACTTTGGCTCTGTTAAGTTGCATGATCATGTCCACTATGTAAGGACCGGAATGTCTTTCTCTCTATTGCCTTGTTTGGCTGGTGCATGTTGATATAAATGTGCACCATTCCACTACTGTCTTTCTTTAGTAATACCACTATGGGTGAGACCCACAACTTGGGGACTGTGGCGTGTTTGATGATGTTGTGCTTTAGAAGTGTTGCCAATTCTTTCTCTATGGCTTCTTTCAAATGAAAAGTGACTTTGCGGTGCTCCTGGGCTACAGTGTGAATGTCTTCATTGATCTGAAGCTGTGCTCTCAGTTTCTTGAGTTTTCCTAGGCCATGAAACAGTGACGGGATTTGCTTTGTGCACAGGTTGAGCACATAGGTTGTAGTTGAGGAATATCAGCACCATGTCGGCTGCTGTGACAAAGATGAGTAGACATGCACTAGACAATGTTCCTTGTAAGACATGAATGGTGGCTTGTGTTGACGTTATTTGTGCTGCATTCTTGCCATGAATGACCCTTGACTTTGTAATGGTTTGGAATCTGTCCAGGCTTAAACTTTTTTGTTGGATTGAGTAAGGCATGGCACATGCGAGAGGCTGTTGAACTCGTCACTGGCATGACATTAATTGATGCCCCACTGTCAATTACAAATGTTATGGGGTGACTGTTTCACTTCAGTGTAATTTTGTGACAATGTAATAGTGAGATTCTGCGTTTCACTTGTTGAGCCCTTTCCAGGTTTCGCTTTACTTTGCTGGCAGCCAGCCCCACAAGCGCATAGTGTTCCTAGGTGGACATCATCAGCAGGTATCCATCATCTCCACTGGTACTCAATAGTGACACTGAAGAGCTGTTACGCGATAAAGTTGATGATGATTGACTTTGTTTGGCTTTGACCTGGTGCCGCTGCTGTTGCTTTTTGTTCTTGTAAGCATTACCAGATTGTCTTCTGTTATCTCTGGTGTCCCTCTTTTTTTTGTCCTAACTTCTCTTGGCTTGACACACAGATATAACCTCATTATCTTTCCAACAGCCTTTATAGATTTGTCCTAGGGCTGGACATTTGCCATAATGGCCAACTGACAAACCACCCCAGAAGCATAGCTTTGTCTTTTTCGTTGACGACAATTTACATGTCCACTGGGTGCTTATGCTGACTTCTCACAGTCATTGCTGACTCATTGTGTGCTGTCCCAATGTCGGCAGCTTGTCATTCTGCTTATTCCTCTGCTATTGCAGCCACCAGTATTTTCTCTAAACTGAGTATCTCTCACAACATGTGCCTTCTGAATGAATCGGAAAGGCAGCCATCGATGACTCTGAGGTGCATGGCTTCTTCATGGTTGAAATCCTAAAATGTGCAATGCTTGATGAACAAGTCAAATCTCTCTATAAACTCATCTATTGTTTCACTGGTTTGTTGTTGTGCTTTGTTAAAAATGTATCTTTTTTAATCAATATTCGCATTTGGTTGAATTTTGGTTCTAATGCTTCTTTCACTTTTCAGCACGATGTTGCGTTAGTATGTGGAATTTTCTTTAGTACTTCTTTTACGTCATCTCCTAGCAAGATTTTTAGATGCTTGATGATCTTGTATCATTTTCCTCCTAAGAGCATCTACAAAGTCATCAAATGTTTCAATCCACACAGCCCATCTGGCACCAATGTTTTGTTTCTTGGAAATGTCAAATGGTTGCAGCGGTTTTAAGAATGCTGCTGCATTGTATTTTGCGCTACCTTCATGCGCCTTGGCATCAACATGTGAATCTCAACTTTTTGCACCACACAGTGTGACTCCTCAAGTTCTGTAATTGCTAGCCAAGTGTGGATGCATGTGGTACAGTTCACCCCAGTCTTTTGAATGTGAGTATGCTCTTTTCACTGTCTTTCTCTTATACTTTATTATCACCACTATTACTATGGCTGAGATACCCGCCACCCCCTCTCAACACAATCCCCAAGAATGGGAATACGGAAACATTTCTGAACTTTTGGAAGGCGGGAGGGAGTTACCCTCCCGGCCGTATTTATTAAAATATGAAACAAAATTAAAACATTAAAATAACAGTTTCATATCATGTACAATTTCATTTCCATATATCGATGTTTTGGCTGACCTTAACATATTTCTAATACAAAGGTTCTCCTAGCCGATACTAACATCCTACAAAACATTTTTAAATTGAAATTGTACATCCTAACGTTAAGGGCCAACGGCAAGGTCGTAACCGGTGTCAGATCCCTAAACCAGAACTACCACCTCACTTATGAGGGGCGGCCACACAGAGGACTGTACCTCATGTGCACATACCAATTTCCCTTGTCTTGACGGGGGCCCCCATTAACTCGACGCCATTTTAAGGTCGTCCGAGGACTCGTGTGAGGTGTCTAGAAGGTAGCGTGGACCCCCCTCCCCACCCCACACAACTTACCACATCTGCCGTCGCAGATGTCCTGGCCCCGGGAAATTCCCAGGAGGGGCCCGTAGCCCCTCCTATCCAGGGAGGGGCCTTGACCACCTTCCCTTTCCTTTCGGCGTCCCATCCTTAGAAGGGACCGCCTCCCCGTTGAGGGGCCAATGGCCACCTCCCCCCGGGCGCTCCCATCCGTAATGGGTGACGCCCCCCCATAGGGATCTTCCAATTACTGCTCACCGATCATGACCTTACCGCCCGACCGAAAATAAATACGACATTAAACTAAAAAGGACTAATCACTAAGACAGAAGATGCTCAATATATGAACTGTCGAAACATCACTGATCAACACTGGTGTAAATACTTTATTCGATAAAACATACTGTAAGAAATGATCCACTTTATTGCACAATGAATAACAATTTTTAATCAAAAGCAACCTGTAAGAAAATCGCGTTACCACTTTATTACATAATGAATCACAACTTTTAAACCAAGTAACCTGTAAGAAAATTGAGTTACCACATCACGACTTCACTTCAAACCACTTGCTGTCTCCAGGGGCTGGTGGGTGGGTCAAAATTGGCTCTTCGTTCCGTTTCGAGCTCACGGGCAGCGGGGAGGTGCAGCTTCAGAGCACAGGAACAAGAGGATGCTACTTTGGCTTGTCGCTCCTTTTATCCCTCTTCGGGCGGGCGTAAACCCGCCTCCGCCCGCCTCAGGGGGCGTGGCTGGCAGCTTCGGTGTCTAGGACAACCCACTCTAGGGCGGGAAAAAGCGCGCCCCGGCTACGCCGCTTCGGGCATACCAGCCGGGACCCGCCTCCCGCCCAAGATGGCTTCCCGGGGGGATCGGGGTACTCCACCATACGTTCGGGGGGACCGATTGGTTGCCCCTTTCCATATGGCTGAGATACCCACCCCCCCCTCTCAACACAATCCCCTCCCCAAGAATGGGAATACGGAAACATTTCTGAACTTTTGGAAGGCGGGAGGGAGTTACCCTCCCGGCCGTATTTATTAAAATATGAAACAAAATTAAAACATTAAAATAACAGTTTCATATCATGTACAATTTCATTTCCATATATCGATGTTTTGGCTGACCTTAACATATTTCTAATACAAAGGTTCTCCTAGCCGATACTAACATCCTACAAAACATTTTTAAATTGAAATTGTACATCCTAACGTTAAGGGCCAACGGCAAGGTCGTAACCGGTGTCAGATCCCTAAACCCGAACTACCACCTCACTTATGAGGGGCGGCCACACAGAGGACTGTACCTCATGTGCACATACCAATTTCCCTTGTCTTGACGGGGGCCCCCATTAACTCGACGCCATTTTAAGGTCGTCCGAGGACTCGTGTGAGGTGTCTAGAAGGTAGCGTGGACCCCCCTCCCCACCCCACCCAACTTACCACATCTGCCGTCGCAGATGTCCTGGCCCCGGGAACTTCCCAGGAGGGGCCCGTAGCCCCTCCTATCCAGGGAGGGGCCTTGACCACCTTCCCTTTCCTTTCGGCGTCCCATCCTTAGAAGGGACCGCCTCCCCGTTGAGGGGCCAATGGCCACCTCCCCCTGGGCGCTCCCATCCGTAATGGGTGACACCCCCCCCATAGGGATCTTCCAATTACTGCTCACCGATCATGACCTTACCGCCACAGTCCGGATAGTTGACCGGCTATCCGGACCCCCCACAAAAAATCCTACCTAAAGGTCATGCTGTAAACTCTTTAGCCAGGCTACGAGGTCTCCTATGAGTAAAGAATTCCCCACCCGGGACAAATGGACCCCATCCTCCAGATACATACTGTCCCCCCTGATACAACCATGAGGAATCGAATGCAATGCACTTGTACGAAACAGTCTAGCCAACTTGTTATTTACTTTCTTCACCGAATGATTTATAGCAGACACAGAATTCGCCCCCCGCCACACTTTTCGTGGAATCATATGGGACCATGCAATTATACACCCTGGAACCCTTCTCGCCAACCAACTCACTGTGGATAGTATCGCCTCGAGAAGTAGTCGTCTACCAGTGGTCACCAAATCATTGCCCCCAAGATGCACTATGATTATAGATGGCGGTGACCTTGTCCGCCCTAACAAACCCTCGACAAAAGTGGTCAATACAGAGCCCGCCCCTTCCGTAGAAGGTCACCCTGTACCCGTATTCCCCAGCCATGTGAATCATGTCACCTGCTTTGAATACGTCCGCAGCACGCCTCACGTATGAGTGGCCCACGACCCACACCACTTTTTCCGCAGCCGGTGATCTTTGACCGCTGGTTCCCAGGTGTCGGGTCGACTGCACAGTCCGCCCCGCCTCGTAAGCTTGCGAAACTGTAAACCAAACAAAACAAGAAGCGTGAGTACATGATTACAGCTTCACAACATGTGCAACCGCACATACCTTTTGTAACAGTTCGAGGACCAACGCCCCAATTGTTTCACTTTTTCCACACTCAGACCCCTGGCTGTAGCCTCTGTAGCAGCCCCTATCCGGAAGGAATGGGTCCCAAAATCGCCCGGGTTCAAGCCCGCGGCCGAAATTGCCATTGCTAGCACCCGCTGGAACTGAAACCTCGTCAGTGGGGTGGCATCAGTGTGCCTCAACAGGGCCCCCCCCCACGATGCCGCCCTCTGCGCCAAATATTCCTCAACGCATACGACGGGGCACATGGGAGATCCGGGACTCCGATGGACTACTATACTGTCCCCAATCGCACCCTGATCGGTCTTGGACCTGGGAAACGAGACCATCATCGTATCCCCCTTAACTAGAACGTGCTCTCGGCACAGTCCCCCCCGTATCCTGCTTGTTCCTCGCCACCAGTTCGCTTACCCGCATAGCCCCATGGAATGCTAATGCAAAAGCGGCCCTGAATAACACTGTTTCAGACTGGGATGAACAAGTTGCAGGGAGAACGGAAAATAACAGAGCCAACCTCTCCAGACCAATCAGGTGCCTGTCATCTACTCTGCGACCCTCAAGGCGTTGCCACCCACGCAGCGCTTTCTGTACTACGAAAGATGCAGTAGGGTCCTGGATCCCATGAGCCCGCGCCATGAAGGAAATGGCGGCCCGATGCCTCTGGGCCGTGGCTACCGATTTGCCTGCCTGATGTAACGACAGCAAAAACTTTACGACATATTCTTCCTGGCCCCAAAGCTCCCCCCTAACCGAACCCAAAAAGGACTGATAAGAACGGAACGCCCCTTCATATGCCTTCCTCGTCCTGGGTGCTAAACTCTCTCCCACGAGGTTTTGTAGTTCGGGGCACCGAGAGGCCAGAGAGCTTCGGGGAATGGTGCCGACACCGGGTCCGCTGTGGGCAGAAAACCCCAGAAGGCCTGCATACGGAAACGAGAAAGCGCATCAGCCGCCTGATTCAGTACTCCTGGCACATGTCTTGCCCTAAAGAGTACGTTCAATTGCATACATAGTAACACAATTTCCTTAAGCAATCTCAGAATCCATTTGCATCGTGCTGCCTGACTATTGATACACTCAACCACGGTCATGTTATCCGACCAGAACACCACAGAGTGATCCCGGAACCCCTCAGGCCATGTTTGTAGGGCCACCAGAATAGGGAACAGTTCGAGAAACGCAATGTTGCTCGTCAGTCCACACTCGTGCCACCATGACGGCCATTTTTGGGCCGACCAGTGATTACCGAATATGGCGCCAAAGCCTATACTCCCCGCCGAATCTGTCCACAGCCCCAACTCCTCGGAGGACACCGCCGGCTTGTTCCAGACCACCCGGCCATTGAAATCCGCCAGAAATGCCAACCAAATGCGCATGTCCTGGCGAATCTCGGCCGAGAGCCTCGTGCTATGGTGCCCTTCTTTAAGACCGACCATGGCTTGAGCAATCGAGTGGGAGAAAGGGCGGGCCATTGGCATTACTCTAAGGGCAAAATTCAACTGACCCACAGTTTGCTGCAATTGATGCAAGTTCACCTTGGTTTCCCGAATACATGTCTCAAGGGAGGCCTTGAATCTTCCCACCTTTTCTTTGGGCAGCCGGAAGCAACCTTCCAGTGAATCGAGCTCTATTCCGAGAAACTCGAGCGAAGTTGATGGCCCCACCGTCTTACCTGGTGCCAATGGCACACCAAACTGATTCATCAGACCACAAAATTCATTTAAAGCTTGTGCACATTCTGCATCCCCAGCTGCACCCAGGAACAGAAAATCGTCAAGATAATGCATAACATGTTGAAACCCCGTCATTCTTGTGAATACCCATTGCAAAAAACAACTGAATTTCTCAAAATAAGCACAAGATATGGAGCATCCCATTGGCATACATTTATCCATGTAATAGCGACCCTGAAACATAAAACCTAGGAGACGCTGATCGTCTGGGTGTACCGGGAGCAACCGGAACGCTGACTCGATGTCTGATTTGGCCATCAGCGCTCCGGGCCCCAGGCGATTCAACATGGCGACGGCCTCATCGAAAGATGCGTACCGCACCGAACATACCTCCGGGTCTATCGCATCATTCACCGAAAGACCTCTCGGGGCGGACAAGTTATGTATTAATCAAAACTCACCCGGGTCCTTCTTGGGGACCACTCCCAAAGGGGAACAAACAAAATTAGCAACTGGTGGCGTGTCGAATGGTCCGGCAACCCGACCCCGGGTCAACTCTTTTACAATCTTCGCCTGTACCACCGCCGTATTCTGCAGGACCGACAGTTGGTTCCTACACTGTGCCTTACCCTGAAAATCCCCCACTGGGATGCGGAAACCATATGAAAACCCATCTCGCAACACCCCAGCGGAGACATGATCCGGGTATTCATTGAGCCAAGGAATCATTGCCATGGTATCAACCGGGGTAGGTAAAGGCGCCCCTCGGACTATGTTAGACCTGTTTGGCGCTTCCCTTACCTCCGTTATCACCCGTTTTGGCTCTGCACATGGTCTCAGGATGCGAGGATTGCCCACAGCCCCCACAGTCATGCCTAAACTTGCATGACCCCTGGGGCCTCGTACACTTTCCCCTGTTAAAATTCCAGCAGATGCCCTTTTTGCCTGTATTGCCACTCGATCTCGAGTGATGCTCATTACTTGAACCTGCCCGAAAGGGCGCCCCAGATGAATGGCGGGAAAACTCTCCCCGGCTTCCACCCACCAATGGTGCCTTTAACATGCCTGATTTCTCCATCTTTTGCCAAGAAATGGAGTCGTAACAATCCCACGTCAGAGATGTGTCGAACTCCTTGGCCTTCCTAAAAACATTATCATAACAAAACCACTGATTGCCCTCATATGACTGAGAGTATTCCATAATACGTGTCTGGTACACGGGTAACTCGGCCAACATTTCAGGCCTTCGTTCCCCCATAATTGAAGTGAAAATGCCAAATGATCTGCCCCAATTACCTATGTTCTCCTCGACCTTAAAAGCGGCCATCTTGGCGCGCCAAACACTCGGGTGCAAAAACTCTTTTTGACCCTTCACATGCTCGATCTCATAATGATCAGTTAGCAAAGAAAACATGTTCACATATTTCTCGCCCCATATCCTCTCCTTGGTTTCAATTGGAATATGCTGAGCCACTTTCTCCCTTCTCGAGGGTACAGCCCCCTCCCCCGCAATCGGCAGTCGCTGCTTACCTGAACTAGAGGCTGTAACCGTAGTCGCTGCCGAACTCGTGCCCGCCGCGGTTTCACCCACTGGAGCCTACGGGGGAACAACAGGACATGGTGCCTTTGCGGCCTCTCTTGACTGCCGCAACTGCCTCATTACTGACCTGGCGTCATCCGCCGTGGTGCCTTCGCTATCTTTTCCCAACCATGCTGCCAGCTGTGCAGCCAACTCGGGAGGCATATCCTCCCCGTTCACAGGGGTGACTACAACAGGGATTGGTTGCCCCTCCTTCGGGACCGGGACCGGGGCTTCAGTCGGTGTATCGGGGAGCGCCGGCGGCGCCTCGGGAACCGGGGTCTCTCCCCCAGTTGCCCCCCTCTTGGACCTTCTACCTCTCCCGCTAGGGACTACTCCCGGCAATGCTGGTCCGACGACTCGCTTTGGGCCTCCTACACCGTTCATTGCCGCCATCTGTTTCTTCATCTCGGCCATGTCTTTCACGAGCATGCAGAGCATCTGATCGGTACCGACCCGCTTTCCGACCTTCTTGCCCGGCATTCTCGAACGATGATGTCTGAAAGAACAAAGACAAAATTACAACGCTCAAAATTGGCTCTTCGTTCCGTCTCGAGCTCACGGGCAGCGGGGAGGTGCAGCTTCAGAGCACAGGAACAAGAGGATGCTACTTTGGCTTGTCGCTCCTTTTATCCCTCTTCGGGCGGGCGTAAACCCGCCTCCGCCCGCCTCCGGGGGCGTGGCTGGCGGCTTTGGTGTCTAGGACAACCCACTCTAGGGCGGGAAAAAGAGCGCCCCGGCTACGCCGCTTCGGGCATACCAGCCGGGACCCGCCTCCCGCCCAAGATGGCTTCCCGGGGGGGATCGGGGTACTCCACCATACGTTCGGGGGGACCGATTGGTCGCCCCTTTCCATTTTCTTTCGCTGCCTGGATAATTGCTCACTTGGCCTGTGCTAATACTTCAGCGAAAGATTGGCTGGCACTTCTCTCACGGGTGCATTGTACATTCTTCAATTGATTCAATCCCTCAGGACGCACATGCACGTGTCTCCATTCAGAGTTCAGGCCGCTTCTGTAGTTACTGTGCGTTTGGAGCAATACACTGCCTCAAACCGCTCTTTAGTTGCTGTATGCAGTGTGCCACGTTTTGTTAACAACCTCACCTGCGAGGCCTCTGATTTGCTCCTCTGCCATCTATGGGCTGGGGTGGGGTTATTTCTCCATGTGTGACGTTTGCAGACTGTTTTACATTGATTCTGGTACATGTGGCATGCACGAGCAGCTTGCCGTACCATTGCAAACTCTCAGCGAGAGCAGTCATATTCTTCACAGGTCCGTATCCCATCCTCATTGCCAAATATAGCATCTTCCCCAGCCCATGCAACACAGATTACACCATACACGGTAGCTTCAGTTGAGCATAACTTTATTCTCCAACATTCATTTACCAAGTGACCATTATGTCCTACTTCCTAAACCACATCCAACAACCTCCTCCGTGTCTTACACATTTCCTGTCTCAGAGTCTGCCTAGCACCACCAGGGTTCTAGTACACATTATATTGATAGGCTACACCCTCCAGCACCAAAAACAAACCTTCTCAGGCTGCCGTCGTGTCCTGGGTAGATTTCACACAACATAATGAACATTGGCTGCGTTGAA